>NW_003852587.1:120004-197374 GCF_000181295.1 Otolemur garnettii
CTTGAGCCCAGGAGTTAGAGGTTGCTGTGAGCTATGATGCTATGGCACTCTACCCAGGGGGACAGCTTGAGGCTCTGTCTCAAAAAAAAAAAAAAAAATAAGGCACCTTTTAATACCAAATACAAGAGCTTGCCCAATTGTGAAAAATTTTCACTATGATATAAATTTCCTTCTTTTATAAACACTGTTAAAAATTCCATTTCCTAGCCTGTGTTCTTCTTAAGGATATACAATGATAGTTATTTTATTTAATTACTTTTGGCTTCTGGTAGTATTTTTATTTTGCATAGATAAACACTAGGCATTTATACAAATAGCTATAGCAAAAATAAATTTCTGGTGGGAAAAGTTAAAAGACAACAACACAGGCTTGGCTCCTGTAGCTCAGAGGCTAGGGTGCCAGCATATACACCAGAGCTGGCAGGTTTGAATCCAGCCCAGGCCTGCCAAACAATAATGACAACTACAACCAAAAAAAAAAAAAAAAAAAGACAACAACACAAAGGCAGCTTGGCAGAAGCATTATTATGAGATAATTTTTGAAGGGTCACAGGAGAAGAAAGCAGTTATGTTCTTGAATTGTGAAAACTGCAAACTACCCCATCAAACATTCTTTAACTGAGAATATCACATTCCTTCTGAGGGAGAAACCCCTTTTCGCCTTGAGAATAGCATAAAGAAGAATCAGTACTTGTTGCACTTTAGAGGCTTTTTTGAAAATTCATTTGGGTTCTGGTGAAGTTGACTATGGTGCCATAAAAAGAGAATGTCACTCAGTGGGTAACACTGGTATTCAGGACAAGCTGATTCATTATTCTTGGTATTCTAGGGTAAGTTCCAAACCCTGTTTTAAGAAATTATTTGTCTGAACACATAAAAGAACAGGAGGGACTCTGGTAGTCAGTAATATTTTCAGTTAAAGCCACATATTCCTTTTATAAAGATATATGACATAGGAGCTCACTTAGGACCCAGAAAGAGTAATTGTATGATGAGATAAAACTAAGGCAGAATTCTCTACTAGTGAACAGACTTGTTCAGAGAATTTGTTTTCCCCTATTATAAAATTATCTACCATAAAACATCAATATTAGATGAATAAACATACAAAATGTGGTATATGCATACAGGGGAATATTATTCAGCCTTAAAAAGAAAGGAAACTGTGACAAATGCGACAACATGGATGAACCTTGAAGATATTACGCTAAATAAAATAAGCTAGGCACAAAATAACAAATACTGTATGATCCCACCTATATGGAGTAGTCAATTCATAGAGACAGAAAGTAGAATGGTGGTTTTTAGGGACTAAGGAGAGAAGAGATTGGGGAATCAGTATTTAACGGGTACAGAGATTTAGTTGTGGAAGATGAAAGCTCTGGAGATGGATGGTGGTGAGGTTGTACAACTATGTGAAAGTATTTAATGCCATTGAACTGTGTGTGTGTGTGTATGTATATGTGTGTGTATATATATATATATATCTTTTTTATTTCAGATTAGTGTGAGGGTATAAACAATTAGGTTACAATGTTTGCATTTGTCATGTAGTGTCCCTTTTGTAGTTGTGTCATTCACCCAGGAAGTGTGTCATATACCCTTACATTGTGCCCATTAAGTGGGAACACACCAGAACTGTTTGTTTATTTTTGAGACAGAGTCTAACTTTGTTGCCCTCAGTAAAGTGCCATGGCATCATAGCTCACAGCAACCTCAAATTTATTGGGCTCAAGTGATTCTCTTGCCTTAACCTCCCAGGTAGCTGGGATTACAGGTGCCTGCTACAACATTTGGCTATTTCTAGAGATAGGGTCTCGCTTTTGTTCAGGCTGGTCTTGACAGGCTGGTCTTGAACTCCTGAGCAGAAGTGACCTGCCTTGGCCTCCCAGAGTGCTAAGATTACAGGCATGAGCCACCACATCTGGCCCAGAACTGTGTATTTAAAAATGGCAAATTTTATGTTATATATATTTTACTACGATAAAAAAGACCAAAAAAAATTGATATTATGTTTTAAAATGTGCCAAAACGCTGTGAACTTTTGGAAATAGCAAATATGTATTTGAATGTGGAAGAAATGAACCAGTTGCTCTGGGAAGGTATTATCCTTATTGAAAAATACATACAATTGGCTCGGTGCCTGTAGCTTAAGCAGCTAAGGTTCCAGCTATATACACCAGAGCTGGTGGGTTCAAATCCAGCCTGGGCCTGCCAAACAACAACGACAACTACAACCAAAAAATAGCCAGGTGTTGTGGCAGGAGCCTATAGTCCCAGCTATTTAGGAGGCTGAGGTAAGAGAATCGCTTAAGCCCAGGAGTTAGAGGTTGCTGTAACGCCACGACACTCTGCCCAGGGCAACAGCTTGAGGCTCTGTCTCAAAAAAAAAAAAAAAAATATATATATATATACACACACAATTATGTATTTCATAACATTTTCAAACAATAAACACAATTTGGACTTTTTCCATAAAGTACAAATACACATTGGTTAATATAACGATTCTTGGGAGGAAAAAAAAAAACATTTAGTATTTTTGAGTCTGTAGAATTAATGGTAAATTCTTAGCCACGAGGCTGAATTTTAATTTAGTATAATAGCCCTGTGAAATCTACTGAGATGATCCCCTAGTGGAGCCTTGGGCACTGCAGAGAGCAGGCAGCTTAGCTTTGTTATACTGGTGTTAGGACACAGGGACAAGGCCAGAAGGCACTGGAATTGTTGTTGAAGGGGTGCAATGCATTACAAATGGTACTATGCCATCCACAGTAAACTAGAATCCATAGCACACCAAAGGAAAAGTCCAACAATGCTTTGTCTTACAAAAAGGGTAAAATGGTTGGGGTGGTGCTTTAGCTCAGTGGGTAGGGCGCCAGCCACATACACCGAGGCTGGCAGGTTCCAACTCAGCCCCAGCCAGCTAAAACAACAGTGACAACTGCAACAACAAAAAAATAGCCGGGCCTTGTGGCGGGCACCTGTAATCCCAGCTACTTGGGAGGCTGAGGCAAGAGAATCGCTTAAGCCCCAAGAGTTGGAGGTTGCTGTGAGCTGTGATAACATAGTAATCTACCAAGGGCGACATAGTGAGACTCTGTCTCAAAAAAAAAAAAAAAAAAAGGTTAATACATTACTTGCTTTCATTTTCTTTTACGTTTGAAAGCTTTGTTGAAGTATCATTTATAAACAGCTTAACCTGTTACAAGTGTACAGTTTGATGATTTTTAATAAATTTATCCCTTTGTACAACCACCATCTTAATCCAGATTTGAAGATTTTCTTAGTCCTCCCAAATTCCCATGTGTTGTATCTAAGAACTCTTTGCCTAACTCAGGGTAATAGACTATGCCTTTCCCATGAAATTACCTTAGCAACCTTGTTGAAAATAAATTGATCATAAATGTGAGAGTTTAGTTCTGCACTCTATTCTCTTCTATTGTTCCATGTTTATCTTTATACCAAGACTATACTATTTTGATTGCTATAGTTTTATGTTAAGATTTATTCATTTATTTACTTATTTATTTTGAGACAGGGTCTTGCTCTGTCACTCAGGCTAGAGTGCAGTGGTGTCAACATAGCTCACAGCAACCTTAAACTCCTGGGCTCAAGGGATCCTCCTGCCTCAGCCTTCCTAGAAGCTGGAACTATAGGCACCTACTACCACATCAGTCTAACTTTTCTATTTTTTCTAGAGATGGGGGTCATGCTCTTGCCGAGGCTGGTCTTAAATTCTTGGCCTCAAGCAGTCTTCCCATCTCAACCTCCCAAAGTGCTAGGATTATAAGCATGAGTCATGCCTGGCCCCCGATATTGAATTTTGAAATTAATCACCCAACCTTTTTCTTTTACAAAATTGTTTTGGAATTTCCATATAAATTTTAGGATCACCTTGTGAACTTGCACAGAAGTCCTGCTGGGATATTGATAAAGATTGACCTCAATCTAGAGATCAATATGGAGAAAATTACTATCTTAGCAATACTGAGTTCTATAATCCATCAAAATATATCTTTCTATTTGTTTAATTGATCTTTCAGCAGTTTTTTGTAGTTTCATTGTACAAGTCCTATACTTCTTTTGTTCAATTTACTCAAGTACTTTCTTCTTTTTTATGATGTTGTGAATATTTCTTTAATTCTATTTTCAGATCATCTGTTGTTCATATACAGAAATACAGGTAATTTGTGTATATTGATCTTATATCCTGTGACCTTGCTAAACTTGCCTATTAGTTCTAGCAGATGTTCTGTAAATTCCTTAGAATTTTCTACATGCAAGATAACATCTCTGGGAGAGGATGATTTTACTTCTTCCTTTCTAATCCTTATGCCTTAAAATTCCTTTTGTTATTTTAATTGCACTGGCCAGAGCCTCCAATACAATGTCAAATAGTGGTGAGAGCACACAATCCTTGTTTTGTTTCTGGTTGAATTCGTTTTCTATTGCTGCTTAACAAAGGACCATATGCTTAGTAGCTTTTTTCTCCTCCTAAGCTTAATATCTACATTAAGAAAGAAGAAAAAGTACTTTGAAAATATTCACCAAATGTGATACTTCTAGCTGTCATGTATTTTGTTTCACACAGTGCTTTCTCACTAATAACTAATACTTCAAAATGCCAATGTTAAGAGATATGGGAGTTTTTGCACATCGAGTTAGAGACAGTGGAATGAGAGACCCTGAAACTAAAAGTGAGCAGCAGTGCACTTCAATCTACAGCCCCAGGAGGTAAGTAGCACAAAGACCCCCACCACTAGGTAGGGACCTAGTACGCAGATGGTTTCATATTTGCCAAAGCTGTCTCTTAAGACTGGATGGACCCTGAGAAGTTACCAGTTGCTCATCCTCTGAAGGTCCTCAGATAGGTTTTATTATTCTAGATACTTAAATGCAAATTGACTGAACTACAAAATTCACAGGAAACTTAGCTTTGGTATTTCTTGAAAGGCAATCGCTTTGAACAATGTATTTAACTTATTTCTCAGACCTCAAATTGCTCAAAAACATTATCACCAGATTATTTTACAAGTTCCATTATTTTCCCTTTAGGAAACTTATAGGTTCTAAAAATATGCCTTTCTAAATATGACTACTAATTTAATGTCATCTCAAAAAAGCAAAACAGTAAATCAAGAGTTGTAGTTTTCTAGTGCTAACTCCAAGCCAGATGGAAAAACTATCTCTCACTAAATAGTAAAAAATTTATAATAAAGATGTCAGCCATACAAAATGTAAAGGATTCCAAACACCAATTTATTTCTAGTGCAATATTTTAAAATATTATTACATTTATTATAAAAGTCTACTTAAAATTAATATCATAAAGACTTCTAAACTAAATAGCTACTACAGTTTATTTTTTATTTTTAATTTTTTGGAGACAAGAGACTCACTCTGTTGTCCCAGCTAGAGTGTCCTGGCGTCATCCCAGCTCATAGCAATCTCAAACTCTTGGTCCTCAAGTGGTCCTTTCCCTCAGCCTCCAAGTAGCTGGGACTACAGGAGCTCACCACATGGCTGGGCTAGTGTTCCTATTTTTAGTAGAGACGAGGTCTCACTCTTGCTTGGGCTGGTCTTGATCTCCTGAGCCCAAGGGATCCACTCACTTTAGCCTCCCAGAGTGCTAAGATTATAGGCATGAGCTACCATACACAGCCTATTTTTAATTTATTAATAAATTCCTTTATTAACTAATCACTGATTATATTTTTTAGAGAAAAATTTTAAGACTTCCCACAAAAATAATCTTAATTTTAGGTGGGGTATCACATTTATTATAAGAACAGCAGTATGTATGTACCAGAGGTTTGACAGATGGGGAATGAATGTTCAAAAGTTAGTTGTCAAAGTTTGGCAGAAAGAGAAAATGTGTCATTTAGCAATGTTTTGAAATACTGTTAACTTACAAACTAAACATTTATTCTGTAATAGGACAATTTCTACGAGAAATTGAGAAGACAGAACTATTACCAAATATTACTTGTGAAATGCTTTTAACGTGAAAAATCTTTTAGTTTTTCAGTTCATCAAAAACTCATCCATTGGCTAGGTGTGGTGGCTCACTCCTGTAATCCTGGCACTCTGGGAGGCCAAGGTAGGTGGATTGCCTGAACTCAGGGGTTCAAGACCAACCTGAGCTAGAGTGAGACCTGGTCTCTAACAAAGTAGCTGGGCATTGTGCCAGGCACTTGTAGTCCCAGCTACTCAGTGAGAGGTCAAAGACCAAAAATAAGAGATTGTTTCAAGACAAGAGATGAAAGGAAAACAGGATCCAGGCTCTGTGTGGGCAACCATGGCCTTTATTCCACCCTGATGAGGATAAACTGAGTTTGAGAAGGAAGTCAGCACGTGGGTCAAGATGGAGGGGGATTTTAAAGGTTAGTAAGGAAGGGGTTGGGACATTCCCTTTCCTGGGTTGGACGTCTGTTGGGAGGGTGGTGCTTGGCCCATTTACCTTTCCCAGATGGAACATCTTGTGGTGTAGGGTAGGGGGTTGACCCATTCACCTTTCTTAGGTGGGACATCTCGTGGGAGAGGGCAAGGGGTTGATTCTTTTAGGCAGGTCCACCCTATTTGGGCGGGGTTTGATCCTATCACTCTGGAGGCTGAGGCAAGAGAATCGCTTGAGCCCAAGAGTTTGAGGTTGCTATGAGCTATGACACCATAGCACTCTACCAAGGGCGACAAAATGAGACTGTCTAAAAATAAAGAAAAGGCTGGGCGCTTGTAGCTCAGTGGTTAGGGCAACAGCTACATGTTCTGGGGCTGGTGGTTTGAACCTAGCCTAGGCCTGCTAAACAACAAAAAAATAGCTGGGCATTGTGGCAGGTGCTTGTACCCAGGAGTTTGAAGCTGCTGTGAGCTATGACACCATAGCACTCTATTAAGGGCACAAAGTAAGACTCTGGCTCAATTAAAAAAAAAAAACTCATCCATCTACTGACCATCCAATGTGTCACACATAAATTCTAGCCTACAACTAATTCAAAATATTAAAAGACATAAGTAACACTTAAGACAAATTCTCAAGAAAGGCTAATCAATGAATGACAGGATTACATTTCATTATTTTATATTAGACTTATGTAATTTGCAGTCATACCTAAAGAATTAATTCAGGGTTAAATCAGTTTTCCGTGCTCTACTAGGTTGAATAAGCACCCACAACCCCTATATGCCCACCCCCGCAATTTCAAGTCTACCTAGAACCTCAGAATGTCACCTTATCCAGATAGGTATCTTATAGGTATAATTAATTAAGATAAGGGCATATTGGATTAGGGTTAGCCCTAGGGTGGAACTGGCTGGACAGCAAATATTTAGAGATTTCTGGATCCATTTCTAACTTCATATGAAACTAAATGTGTTTTACCAGAATTCAGAAAGCATTTCTTCCTCAAAAGAACCAGAGTATTTCTCCATTTTTTAAAATTTCTCCATTTTAATGTAAATTATTTGAACCTGGCAGTAGTTTTGTTTCCTCTAAATTCTAATAATGCGTCTTTGAATTTTGAGCTTGTTATTATTTTGAAAGCATGACTAGAAAAAGTGAAGTCCTAGATAATCTTTAGTCATCCTTAGGAACTCAATCCTGCTTCTTTCTGTCAGCTTTAAAATTAGGCTTCAAATTTAGGAATTTAGAGTGTTGATGAATTAACAGGAGTAACATAAATATAATAAAGATAATTTATAAAATGGCTCAGTGGGATTAAGTAACCTTAATTAATCCATGGTCCACAAAACTATACCACTGGGTATCATTACTTAGAATCCTTAAAATGAATCCATTTTGATTCTGTAAAATAGAAAGTCCAAAATTAACCATGGCATATGGCACATGAGAAGCAAGAAAAATGTTTGAAAGCTTTTTAAAAATTATTTTGTTTTGCTGGGTGTGGTGGCTCATGCCTGTAATGCCAGCACTTGGCGGGCTGAGGCAGATGGATTGCCTGAACTTACAAGTTCAAGACCTGCCTGAGCTAGAGCAAGACTCTGTCTCTAAAAATAGCCAGGTGGGTGTTTTGGCAGGTGTCTGTAGTCCCAGCTACTTGGGAGGCTGAGGCAAGAGAATCATTTGAGCCCAAGAGTTTGAGGTTGCTGTGAGCTATAACACTAAAGCACGCTACCGAGGGCAACAAAGTGAAACTTTGTCTCAAAAAAAATTTTTTTTAATTTTTTATATTTCAAAATATTAAGGGGGCACACTTGTTTTTACTACATGGATACCTTGTATAATGCTCAAGTTGGGGCTTTTAGTGTGCCCATCACTTGAATAGTGTCCATTGTACCCAATAGGTAAGTTTTTACCACTTATACCCTTTTATCCTTTCCCCTTCTTGTTTTCCAATGTCCTTCATATGTCTTTGTGCCCATGTGTGCCCACCATTTAGCTCCCAATTATTAGTACATGTGGTGTTTGTCTTTCGATTCCTACTTAGGATAATGGTCTCCAGCTCTATTCAGTGCTAGAGCTTCCAAGTTGCTGCAAAAGACATTATTTCATTCCTTTTTATGGCTAAATAGTACACCATGTACTATTTACATTTTCTTACTAGTACATTTTTTTAATCTACTCATGAATTGATGGACAGTTAGGTTGATTCCACATCTTTGCAATTGTGAATTGTGCTGCAATAGACTTTTGAGTGTAGCTGTCTTTTTAATAAAATGACTTTTTTCCCTTTGGATACTCAGTAGTGGGATTGCTGGATCCAATGGAACATCTACATGTATTTCTTTGAGGGCCCGCCATACTGTTTTCCATAGCAGTTGTACTAATTTGCAGTCCCACCAATAATGTATAAGCATTCCTTTCTCTCTGCATCTATGCCAGCATCTTTTGTTTTTGGACTTTTAAATCAATGACCATTTTCAACAGGGATAAGGTAGTATCTCATTATGGTTTTAATTTGCATTTCCGTGATGTTGAGCATTTTTTCACATTTCTTGGCCATTTGTCTTCTTCTTTTTTTTTTTTGACAGGGCCTTAAGCTGTCCCCCTGGGTAGAGTGCCGTGGCATCACAACTCACAGCAACTCCTGGGCTCAAGCGAGTCTCCTGCCTCTGCCTCCACAGTAGTAGCTGGGACCACAGGCACCCACCACAATGCCTGGCTTTTTTTTTTTTTTTTTTGGTTGCAGCCATCATCGTTGTTTGGCAGGCCCAGGCTGGATTCGAACCCACCATCTTAGGTGTATATGGCTGGCGCCTTAGCCGCTTGAGCCACAGGTGCTGAGCCTATCTATCTTCTTTTGAAAAACTTCTGTTCATGTTGTTTTGCCCACTTTTTTAATAGAGTTGTTCCTTTTTTTCTTGTTGATTTGTTTGAGTACTTTTTAAGATCCTGGATATTAGCCCTTTGTCAGATACATAGTTTGTGAATACTTTCTCTCATTCTGTAGGGTGTCCATTTATTCTGCTGACTATTTTTTTTGCTGTGCAGATGCTTTTTATTTAATTAACTCACATTTATTTCTTTGTCATATTTACCTTTGGGTCTTAGTCATAAATTGTTTGCCTAGGCTGATGTCTAGAAGAGTTTTTCCTATGTTTTCTTCTAAAATTTTATGGTTTCATGCCTTAAATTTAAATCTTTTATCCATTGTGAATTAATTTTTGTACATGCTAAGAGATAGGATCCTATTTCATTTTTCTGGATGTGGCGATCTTGTTTTCCTACCACCATTTATTGAATAAGGCTTCCTTTCTACAGTGTATGTTGTCATCTACCTTGTCAAAGATCAATTGATTGTAGGTAAATGGTTTTATTTCTGAGTTCTGTTCCATTGGCCTATATCTCTACTTTTATACTAGTACCATGCTGCTTCTAATTATACAGCCTCTCAGTATAATTAGAAGGTGGAGTCGGGTTTGGGGGCTTACAACTGTAATCCCAGGATTTGGGAGGCCAAGGCAGGTAGATTGCCTGAGTTCACAGGTTTGAGACCAGCCTGAGCAAGAGCGAGATCTTGCCTCTAAAAAAGTAGCTGGGCATTGGCTTGGTGCCTGTGGCACACTGGTTATGGTGCCAGCTACATACACTGAGAGTGGTGGGTTGAAACCTGACCCAGGCCAACTAAACAACAATGACAACTGCAACAAAAAATAGCTGGGGGTTGTGGTGGGCACCTGTAGTCTCAAGAGAATTGCTTCAGTCCAAGAGTTTGAGGTTGCTGTGATGCCATGGCACTCTATTGAGGGTGACATAGTGAGACTCTGTCTCCAAAAAAAAAACTGGGCATTGGTGGCAGGTGCCTGTAGTCCCAGCTACTTGAGAGGCTGAGGCAAGAGAATCACTTAAGCCCAAGAGTTTGAGGTTGCTATGAGCTGTGACATCACAGCACTCTACCAAAGGCGACAAAGTCAGATTCTGTCTCCAAAAAAAAAAAAAAAAAAGTGTGGAATGTAATACCTTCAGATTTATTCTTTTTGCTTAAGATTGTAAAAGCTTCTCCTTAAGAATTGGTCATGGCCATGTTCCTTTTTTATGCATACCATAAGTATTCAAAAAAAATTTAAATGACTAGATTTTTCTATACAGCTGTTATGTGGATTCTTCATTGATTATGTTATTAAAATGTAGTCTGTTAGTTGTGAAATAAGCTTAATAAGCCTTATTTATGGGACATAGAGTATGAGGGTACATTCTAATGATGGTTTATGTCATTCATGATTATTAAATTTTCATTAACAAACATCTCAAGACTGGACATGGTGGCTTATGCCTGTAATCCTAGCATTCTGGCAGGCCAAAGAGGGAGGATCCATCCCTTGAGCTCAGGAGTTCAGGACTACCCTGAGTGAGAGACCTCCATCTCAACTAAAAATAGAAAAAAAATTAGCTGTGCATTGTGGTGGGCACGTGTAGTCTGAGCTACTCAGGAGGCTGAGGCAGGAGGAACACTTGAACCTAGAAGTTTGAGTTTGTTGTGAGCTAGGCTGATGCCACAGCACTCAAGACTGTCTTAAAAAAGAAGAAGAAGAAAGAAAGAAATGCCTGAGTTTGAAGATTCAGAACCACATGCATTCAAACACTGCAGAGGGCTTGGCTTCATAGTCATTTCAGGAGAGTTCTGGGGTTCAGGGGTAGTTCCTGCCTCTAAAATTTGGAAATACTACATATTTTTAATGGGCATGGTCCATGTTCAGTCTAATATTCCTCTTCAAATTGAGTTGCACTGACAGAGCAGATGCTGACAATACAGATACTTCTTTAGGTTTATAATGTAAAAGAGTGCAAAGAAAATTTAAATTTGTTTGCCCTCATTAAAATCCATGAATCTCTTCTGACATTGTGACATTGTCCACCAACCAAAACAGTAGTTATTCCAAATGAATGTTTCAAGTGAGGTCCGAGAAGTTTAGCATTGAGGAATAAGTGGCAGCCTGGCTGAGTGAAAGTTCAATTTGTGTCTGAATAGCTGTTCCTCTGTGTACAAACCAGTAATGTTCCTGCATCTCCCCTGTAGCCTCCCCTGAATCTGGTATGCTCAGATACCTTGTTACATTTGTAAGAAAAATACAACTTAGAAAACCAATTAGGGCTTTTCTGAGCCTTTAAATTATACAAAGTCCTTGATATGAAGAAGGTCGGTAAATCTACTCAGCAATGACCTAACCATTGACTACATGAAGTCAGCAAAATGTCTACACACTGCCACATCTTCTTCCGAATACTCCACAAGTTCTAGTAAAGAGTATGACTTCTGGCTCGGCGCCTATAGCTCAACCGGCTAAGGCGCCAGCCACGTACACCTAAGGTGGCGGGTTTGAATCCCGAGCCCGGTACCCGCCAAACAACAATAACGGCTGCAACCAAAAAATAGCTGGGCATTGTGGCGGGCGCCTGTGGTCCCAGCTACTTGGGAGGCAGAGGCAGGAGACTCGCTTGAGCCCAGGAGTTGGAGGTTGCTGTGAGCTGTAATGCCACGGCACTCTACCCAGGGGGACAGCTTGAGGCTCTGTCTCCAAAAAAAAAAAAAGAGTATGACTTCTGTGGGAAATTCACAATTACATATGAAACAATGATAATGAACAACAGATATTTAAATAGCCAATGATTAGAGGTCAAGTTCTGATTTAAATAACATGTAATAACAATAATAATCATAATAAGGATAGTGAAGAAGATCATGATACTAGAATGCTTTAAGCTATCCACAGAATATGTGTTGAATGAATTTGAAGGGTTTTTAATGGTCAAGGAAAGTAATAGTTATTTGAAATAAATATAATCTGAAATGACCTCAAATTACTTAAGATAAATTACACTAAAGCGGTGTTTCTCAACCTTCCTAATGCCGCGATGTATTGTCATTGTTACAAAGGGGTTGTAACCCACAGGTTGAGAACCGCTGCATTAAAGAGAACACCCAATTCCTTGTCTTCTTGAACATATTTCTAAACTGTATTTCCCAGCTCTCTTGCATCCAGGTAGGCATGTGGCTAGTACTTGCTAAGAAAGAATGTGGACAAAGTGATACAGCCCATTTCCAACCTCAACCCTGGCAAGATTCTCATATTCTTCTTTTATATGTTGGCTAGGTGCAAAGGATGCTAAGACCCTGGGAGACAGCAGAGCCACACAGTGGAAGAGGCCTGGGTCCCTGAATGACTGTGTGGTTAAGATCTCGGAGTGTGAGGTGAGCAAGAAATAAACTTTCATTCTGTTAAGCCACTTAAATCTTAGGATCACATGTTACAACAGTTCGTTGGCCCTGATTAATATGTACACTGAATAAAAAAGCCAAACTTCTTACAAAAATCCAATGATTAATCTGATTTGGCCAAATTTAGGGAAAGAGGTAACTGTTAAATACCTATGACTACATTTAGCATGAAGCCACAATATCACACAAGAAACACTTTTAGCTTAGCTTTTCCCAAGCTGGTCCTTATCAAAAACAGAACATTACAGGATTGTGAATAAAAGTTCTATGTCCATATTAGTTTGAGAGATGCTGTTAAACACTTTTCTTTGTTTTAGATCATCTCAGAGCTAATGTTCATTGTGCGTCTGTTTAAAGAAACTAAAGAATGTAGCATTTCCAAATTTATTTAGTTAAATAATTTAAATAACAAATTTAAGATCTACTTCTCCTTCTTATCATGGTAACACCCATCACTACCTTCCAGAGCAATATTCTGTAAAATATATTTTGGGAAATTTTGTTTTAGTTTCATTTACATCATGTGGTGAATTACTCAGTACCAAACAGTTCTAGGTACCCCAAAGCAAATATTGGTCTCTTATTAAGGGAAGGATTTTCTTGCAAAAACATAAATATATACTAATACCAGAAGAACCACCCAAGAGTTTTCACTGCTGAAGTGAACCAAATTCTCTAAGAAAAAAACATATTTTAGGTGGCACCAGTAGCTCAGTCAGTAGGCTGCTAGCCACATACACTGAGGCTGGCGGGTTCGAACCCGGCCCAGGCCAGCTAAACAACAATGACAACTGCAACCAAAACAAAACAGCCAGGTGTTGTGGCAGTAGTCCCAGCCACTTGGGAAGCTGAGACAAGATAATCGCTTAAGCCCAAGAATTTGAGGTTGCTGTGAGCTGTGATGCCATAGCACTCTACCCAGGGTGACAGCTTGACAGTCTGTCTCAAAAAACAAACAAAAAACCCACCATATTTTAGGCTCTGTGCTTGTAGCACAGTGGTTACAGCACCAGCCACATGCACTGAGGGTGGCGGGTTCGAGCCTGGCCCAGGCCAGCTAAACAACAATGACAACTGCAACAAGAAAATAGCTGGGCCTTGTGGTGGGTGCCTGGAAAGAGAATCACTTAAGCCTAAGAGTTTAAAGTTGCTGTGAGCTGTGACATCATAGTACTCTACCGAGGGTGGCATAGTGAGACTCTGTCTCAGAAAAAAATGTATTTTATTTAAAATGTGACTGAAATGAAGGCAGATGTGAACAACTAGCTTCTGTTTTTTTCTTTGTAACCCAATCTGCTGTCAGTGGAGCCTATCATATCTAATGGTGGAATAGATACTTATGTTTTAAGGCAATGTGTCTACAAAACCAAGCAATGTTAAATGTGAAGTATGTGTGGGAATACAGCCCATTCCAAGTATATTTGCTTTTCTCTCTCCTATGCTCATACTTAAGGCATGTTTTTAAACAATGTAGTAATCAAAAGTAATCACAACTAACCTCAATGGAAACTATATTTCCTCAACAGAAACTTTATTTCTTCCAATAGAAATAAAGATACTGCAGTAAACTATTTTAAAAAAAGTCACATACCACTTACATGCATTATATATTTACAATTTATAAATATAAATATACTTGCATTTTTTTCCACTGTGGCTTGCTATGGTATATTGCATTTGTACCCTATGTATACACTTTATTTCAATCATGAATCTATGATGGCTAACTTTCTACATTTCTCAAAGATTTAAGGCAATTGAAAAAGGACTCTTATGATGGATATCTGGGAATTCATGTAAAGTAAAAAGATATGCTAATTATTTAATTAAAAACAAAGAGTAACAAAAGATAGACTTACATCTAGTAGTGTGTGGAGATGCTGATCCTGGAAAACACTGTGTAGAAAATCTAGGTCCTTCTCACTGCAGTCTGTAAGTGCGTGAATCTCTTCCAGGCTGTCCAGCACTTGAGAGACTGCTCCTAAGGGGGACAAACAGAAAAGAAACAGCCCAGTATAGAAAGTCAATGTCAAACGAAACTTTGTAACCTAAACCTTACACTTAAGAACAATGAACATGAAAACTTCCAAGGCTAGTGTCTTTACTGAAAGACAGATTTAAATTAGTTTCATATCATTTAAGGACAGTATTTTCAGTGTTAACATAACATTGTTATGTTCTTAACAATGTATTCATGTGCTCTTCATTTTTTCCAAGTAAACTGAAGCTTACCTTATTTGTATTAAGGAAATTCATCAATTATAAATAAACTACTAGAAGATCTTGGTGCAGTAAATTTTATGTCAGAAAGAGAATATGGGTTTCATGACTCCAAGATGTTTTGAAATATTATAGAAACAAGTTTGGCCTTTTACCCAGGTATATTCCATCAAGAACTGACAGTAAAGCCAGCTGTAGATATGAGGAACAAACCTTCAACTGGGAGCTCTTGCTGCTTAAAACAGGCTTCTGAGGATTATTTATTTATTTATTTTGAGACAGGGTCTCAAACTGTCTCCTGGGGTAGAGTGCCATGGCGTCATAGCTCATGGCAGCTTCCAACTTTGGCTCAAGTGATCCTCTTGCCTCAGTTTTTCTATTTTTAGTAGAGACGGGGGTCTTGCTTTTGCTCAGGCTGGTCTTGAACTCATGAGCTCAATCAATCCACCCGCCTTGGCCTCTGAGAATGCGAGGATTACAGGTGTGAGGCACTGTGCCTGGATGCTTCTGAGGATTTTTAAGGCACAAACATCAGTTAACAAAAATTCCACTTTGTTCCTTTTTTCCCCCTTTATATAAAAAGTCAAGAGAATCAAAGTCATCTTGTTAGGCACCACCCCCCCTTTTCTGAGACAGGTACACATGTTTGGTTAATTTTTCTATTCTTAGTAGAGACAGGATGTCGCTTAGCTCAGGCTGGTCTTCAAAGTCATTTTGTTAGGCACCCCCGCCACCTTTTCTGAGACAGGTACATCCATGCCTGGCTAATTTTTTTATTCTTAGTAGAGACAGGGTATGCTTAGCTCAGGCTGGTCTTCAATTCCTGACCTCCTCCTAGAGTGCTAGGGTTATAAATGGTAAGCCATCACATTGTTAGGACTTTCTCATTTAAAAGACAAAGGGTAGGTATACTGACTGATACTTCCAAATACCTTATTAAATTTCAAGGCAAATCATTTTGATAGGGCAAATCAAATAAATTTCAATTTAGTAATTGCATTTACAAAAGCCTCCCTTAAGGAAAAAATAGAAGATTTATGTATAAAGATATTTGGCATACAAAATAGAAAATAAATCTCATAATTAGGACATCTATACAATGGAATATGTGCCCAAATGAAAACTGTTTTTGAAGAATGTTAAAGACATAGGGAAATCTTCATGATATAGAATTCAAGAAAGTGGAATGGAAAACTGTGTAAACTGTGTATTTCCAACTATGATAAAAAACAAACAAACAAAACATACACAAACTCAGGAAAAAAATAGAAGCAAAAAAGCAAAAAAGAATGAAATACACCAAGAGCATTATAGTGGTTATCTTCACTGTCCAATTTATATTTCATTCTGTTCTTGTCCTCATGTTCCAAATTTTTCTACAATAGCAAAAAATAAAAAATTGCTATATAAGCTGATGATTTTTGCAGCACTATTTAGTTAAGTTAAAGTTTTGGGTATTAAGGCACATATTGTGTGGCTATCCATGTGGAAATTACTGTGGCTATTTTTTAAAATTTGACTTTTACCTAGTTTCCTCTAATAGTCAAGTAACATCTTGCAAAACTGTAGTACAATATCACATTCTGGGTGTTGACATTGATAGAGTCAAGCTATAGAACATTCTATTACCACAAGGATCCCTCATGTTGCCTTTTTATAGCCACATTCATTTACCTCCCAACCTATCTCCTCCTAATACTTGGCAACTACTAGTCTGTTCTACATTTCTATAATTTTTTTCTTTTTAAGTATGGAAATAATAGTTTGTAACCTTTTGGGATTCGCTTTTTCTACCCAGCTTAATTCTCTGGTGATTTATCCAGATTGTTGCATGTATGAATAGTTTGTTCCTTTTTATTACTGGTAGGATTCCATGGTATGGGTGTACCACAGTTTGACCATTCATCTGTTGAAGGAACTATGGATAATTATTAATTTTGAATAATTATGGTTCCCAGGTTAGTGGTATTCTTTCACTGAAAACATTAAGTAGATATTAAGTAGGATAAAATAAATACAAGGCAGAAATCAGTCCTCATCTCCCTTGCTATTCTTGAAGATGTTATTATGTAATCCATTTCCTTCTACCTGCTCTTCTCAGGATTTTTGATTTCTTCAGAGCAGATAAAAAAAAAATCTAGAAATAAGTTCAAAAGCTAACTCTCAGCTTGGCGCCTGTGGCTCAAGTAGCTAAGGTGCCAGCCACATACACCCAAGGTGGCAGGTTTGAATCCAGCCCGGGCCCGCCAAACAACCATGACGGCTGCAACAAAAAAATAGCCAGGCATTGTGGCAGGCGCCTGTGGTCCCAGCTACTCGGGAGGCTGAGGCAGGAGACTCGCTTGAGCCCAGGAGTTGGAGGTTGCTGTGAGCACTCTACCTAGGGGGACAGCTTAAGGCTCCTGTCTCAAAAAAAAAAAAAAAAAAGCTAACTCTCTCTTCATGCCTTATTAAAACCTTAGAAAGCAAAGACAGTGTGAAGACATTAGTCTCAAATGTCCCATTAAAACCCTGATCCTAACATGTCAACAAAAGTAGAATTAAATAAGGCCAGGCTTATCAAATTACTAAAGCCAGTTCTAAACTTCTGAACTTATGAAACTACAATCATAAAAATACTAATGAACCGCCTTTTAGTATTAATAAAGTCTACTAGTATCACAGAAACCTAATTATCATCTTCATTCAGTTGTCTTAGTGAAATCTTATTTTTTATTGTCCTTATCCCCCATTACTTATGCTGATGTATAATTTATGCAGCAGTTTATTGATAATATAAGATTAAAACAACTTTGTATCAAGCAAATACTAAGATGGTCAGTATAATGACTAGGACGCAATTTTGTCCAGACCAGACCAGGGACGCATCACTTGTCAGTCTGTGAGCTCCCTAAGTGCTTCATGCCATTGCTGTACCACCAGCACACTGCATGGGTTACTTGTGCGTGTATTTGTTTACCTTTTTCTCTGAGCTGTGACGTCCTCATGGTGGGTATATATTTTATTCATTTTATAACATGTATAAAGTATGTACTGAATTAGTTACTTAAGGAAGCATAATAATAGCAGCAGCTCCCAATTCTTGAGTGTTCTAGGCAGATATTAATTATCCCACTTTTCTAGATAGGGAATGGTGGTTCACAGGGGTCAAGGAAGGTCATGGCTAGTAAGTGGTGGACACAAGACTCCAACCTGGTTTTGGCTCCAAAGTCTGTGCTCTGTCTACCTTACTATACTAATTGGCTGTGCTAGAAAACATACAGGGAAACTTCATCAAGAAGTTGCGTGGTTTATGCATGAATATGGAGGTAGGAAAGGAACTTGAGCAATGCCCTATTGGGTCAGGCAATAATAAAACCCTTATTAAGTGTTTCTGCTTTTGGCTGAGGAAGGGGCTCTCAGGCTGATGTGTGAAGTAAGTATACTATATACTGAGGTAAATGATAAAGACATAAAAACAAAGTGGCATACTGGCTGCCCAGGAAGGAGTTGGAGCAGCCTCAAAGAGAAGCAGGAATTCACTGTTTCCACATTGGATCAACTCTGTTGACAGGCCCAGTAGATGCTTTGCTGGAAAGCACAAAGGAATCCATTAGTGGGCAATGCCAGAAGGCAAGACCCACAATCTCAACAGGTTTATTAAACCTCCTTGGATCTGTCACCTTCTGAACTGATTTATAGCCTTATCTTCTACTCAAATGTGATTAATTTGGTGGGTCCTTAATTAGGAAAAAAGTATTTCTCTAGCTGTATTCAAGCTGCCTATTTTGAAGTTTTGCAAAGTGCCCTTAATTTTAAGTTTCTGTAATTAGGTAGGAAAATTATAGTTCTCATTACACTTCTCCTTCATCTTTTTCACATTGAATAAACACGTATTTTTGGTCTAACCTCAAAAAACCTTGATCATTTTAACACCTCTTTTAACACCTGCTTTTTTTTTTTTGAGACAGAGTTTCACTATGTCACCTTCGGTAGAGTGCTGTAGCATCACAGCTCACAGCAACCTCAGACTCTTGGGCTTAAGAGATTCTCTTGCCTCAGCCTCCCAAGTAGCTGGGACTACAGGCACCAGCTACAATGTCTGGCTATTTTTTTCACTGCAGTTGTCATTGTTGTTTAGCAGGCCTGGTCAGGCTTGAACCTGTCAACCTTGGTTAACACCTATTTTAGTTTCATTATTTCTTTCTTTGAGTATAACCAACAGAACCACGAGACACATCCTTGGTCAGATGGATATGTATATTTGACATCTACAAGTTCAGTATCAAGCCCATCTAAAAGTCTTATATATTTTCAATTTACTAAAAAATATAAATGAGCATAAATACATTTCTGGGGCTTTTCCATTGTTATTTATTTCAGATTGTAAACACTGAGGCAGTAGTGATAATTAACATAATGCAACATACACACACAGTAATTAAGCTGTTACTAGTATTCATTTTGTAGACCGATACTGTCATAAATAAAATAACTATTTACTTTTCTCAAAGTAAAAAGGATGTTTTTCCTATAAAACCTCTCAATAAACTTGTAACTATCTTGAAAAAACACAATCACTAAACAATACATGAGTTCATCTCAGAGGGTAGTTTACTTAATGGCAGGACATATAGGCATCCTATTCACCTTTATATTCTAGGCTATGCTTTGCAGAGTGTTTTTTACAAAAAAGCATTTGAGTCAGGTGTGGTAGCTCACACCTATAATGCTAGCACTCTGGGAGGCCAAGGTGGGTGGATTGCTTACGCTCACAAGTTTGAGACCAGCCTGAGCAAGAGTGAGATCCTGTCTCTAGAAAAGATAGCTGGGCGTTGTGGCAGGAGCCTATAGTCCTAGCTACTCGGGAGGCTGAGGCAAGAGAATCGCTTGAGCCCAAGAGTTTGAGGTTGCAGTGAGCTATGATGCCATAGAACTCTACCAGGGGCAAGAAAGTGAGACTCTGTCTCAAAAGCATTTCATAAAAACATACTTGATTAAAATGATTTTTTTCTGAGCAAATTCTGAAGAGTTGAAAATAAAGCTCGGAATGAAAGACTTAACTACAAAAACCAATTTATATAACACACATAACACTGTTTCTTTAAAATCATAATGAAAATTATTTTATTTATTTTATTATTATTATTTTTTTTTGGCTGGGGCCAGATTTGAACCCGCTACCTCCGGCATATGGGGCTGGCACCCTACTCCTTTGAGCCACAGGCACCACCCTATTTTATTTATTTTCTTTTTTTATTTTTATTTTGAGACAGAGTATCACTTTGTTGCCCTTGGTAGAGTGCCGTAGCATCACAGCTCACAGCAACCTCAAACTCTTGGGCTTAAGCCATTCTCTTGCCTCAGCCTCCCGAGTAGCTGAGACTACAGGCGACTGCCACAACTCCCGGCTATTTTTAGAGACGAGGTCTCACTCTGGCTCAGGCTGGTCTCGAACCTGTGAGCTCAGGCAATCCACCTACCTCGGCCTCCCAGGGTGCTAGGATTAGAGGTGTGAGCCACCATGTCTGGCCCAATGAAAATTATTTTAATACCGATATTTGTATAACAATTTATAATTTCCAGAGTGCTTTTATACTCACTACTTAATATGATTCCATAATACCCTATCCTGAAGGCAAGTGCTCTTATATTTGCAAAATAAGAGGCTCAGGAGGGTTAAATGATCTAAGGACTACAAGCAGTGAGTAGAAGAGCGAATCCTAGAGTCCGGTCTCTGACTCTTAGAATAGTGCTCTTTCCAGCACAGACTGTCTCTGCCCTCCACCACCATGTTTTATCCTCAGCAATGCGCCAGAATAATGTGTATTTGGTAATGAGCTGATGTCCAATTTCTATTCTCTTTAATCTAAATTTTATTTACCATATAAGGCTTTTTTCTAGCCCTTGGTCCAGTGATGAATTTATTAGAAGTAATCATGCTCTGCCTTCAGAATAGTATTTCACTTACACAATTCATTTGCTAATCAAGTTTGTATCTAAAAATCAGGTTTATAATCATACATTTTAACTTTGATCACTTCTACTTTTTAAACAAAACTCACTGGTACAAACAAGTTTTTCAAAAGTTTTTTGCTAGTATTATGGAATGAGAGTCAAAAAAAAGACAAATATGTCAACTGTTTTAAAAATGTTTTCTAAGCCTATTCCTTTAAAGAGGAATATGCTTTTAAGGTCAATAAAAGCTTCAAGTCTAGAACAATTTCATTACAAGAGTAGAAAAGTCTCATAAAAAAGTTGGCTGAATAAAAATAACCCAAAAGGAAGACAGAAAAACAAACAGTAGAATGTTTAGACTAAAAAGTTCTCAGTGTCAAAGTCAGCTAAGTCTGCCTTAAAACTTTTTCCTTCTACATTTCACTATGAAAAATTTCAAACATGAAGAAAGTTTGAGAGAATTCTATCTACCACCTAGATCCTACATAGTTAACAGCCTGATGTATTTGCTTTAGCACACCTATCCATTCATCCATCCCTAATTCTACTTATTTTTCACTGATTTCAAAGTAAATGGCAGAGTGGACAACATCAATATACTTTACCCTTAAACACTTTAGCAAAGACTGAAATACGTCTTTCTTTCTCTTAGGTAAAATTTACAGAGAGTGAAATACGCAGATCTTAAGTGTTACCATTCAATGAATTTTGGTACACCCACGTTTTCCCTGTAGTTATTTCAATAAAAATTTGTGTATTTCTTAAATTATATGTATAGTTATAAAACCCAGTATCACCGAGGCAAATCTAACATCTGAATCTAGTCTAGCTCCTCTTAAGAATAATCAATGACCTGTCTTCCCAAATTAGTGATCCATTAAGACATTATATCTCTATACACATATTCTTTAACACATTATATCTCTATATACACATATTCTTTTTTTTTTTTGAGACAGAGTCTCGCTTTATCACCACCTGGTAGAGTGCTATGGTGTCACAGCTCACAGCTATCTCAGACTCTTGGGCTTAGGCAATTCTCTTGACTCAGCCTCCCCAAGTAGCTGGGATCACAGGTGACTGCCACAATGACTGGCTATTTTTAGAGACAGGGTCTCACTCTTGCTCAGGCTGGTCTGGAACCTGTGAGCTCAGGGCAATCCACCCACCTCGGCCTCCCAGAGTGCTAGGATTACAGGCGTCAGCCATTGCGCCTGGCCTTCTATACACATATTCTTACCACCCATACAATCAAAGCCCATCCTTGTAAGCACAAAACCAGTCTTTTAAAAAATCTGCTTACTAAGGTATATGTTTTAAGTTAAAATTCACCAATTTAAATGTTCATGCCAGCACTTCAGAAAAGTTCTTTCTTATCCTTTTGCAGTCAATATCTTTCCCCCTTCCTCATCCCATTGTACAAAGCAAATTCAGATTATCAATCATATTCTAAAGAATATGAATGTTGTAATGTAAAAAAATATATATATTTATACATAGAGTCTCACTATGTCACTCTTGGTACAGTGCCATGGCATCACAGCTCATAGCAACCTCAAACTCTTCTTGAGCTTAAGTGATTCTCTTGCCTCAGCCTCCCAAGTAGTTGGGACTACAGGCACCCGCCACAACAATCGGCTATTTTTTTGACGTATTTGTCACTGTTGTTTAGTAGGCCTGGGCCAGGTTTGAACCTGCTAGCCCTGGTGTATGTGGCTGGCACCCTAACCACAGAGCTATGGGCGCCAAGCCTGGAAACTATATTTTGAACTTAAGTACTGGGTGTATTAAATTCAAGTTATGAAAACTTAAAATACTTTAGATTCGTTATTTATACATTTTGGTTTAGAAATTTGAAGTTTATTAAAGGAAGTAAACTCTGCATATGTATTATGTCAGAATACAGATGTTATAATTTTAATTTCATCATGCTTATTAAAATACTCTATGCTTCCAAATAGCAACATCTTTGAGCATGAGTTTTTCAAGGCTCTTCAATAACATTCTGCTGGCTATTAAGCACCCATCTGTATAAAGCTTTACAACTAAGGAAAAGCACTATTGATATATCTAAGATGCTCTTTCCCAAATGACATGATAGGTCTACCAATAAGAGTAAAAGAGGGAAGAAAGAGGGAAAGGGGCAGAAATGCTAATATGGGAAGAATCTCACATTTTTTAATTGTCATTATCTTGTACATGGTAGGCAGCCCCTAAGATGGCCTCTAATGACCTGGCTTCCTGGCATTCCCACCCTTGTATAATCAATCTCCTCCCCTGGACTTATTGACTTATTTCTAAAGAACATAATAGGGTAGAAGCAATAAAATATCACTTCCAGGATTAGATTATAAAGACTGTCTTCTGTCTTGGGGACACTCTCTCACTTGTGCCCTCTCTTTGATCATTCGTGCTAGGAAAGCAAGCTGCCAGGTTGTAAAAAGTTCTATGAAGGGGACCATAGCTGGTGAGGAAACGAAGCCCGTCAACAACCCTGTGAATAAGCCTGGAAGAGAAATCCCTCTATAGTTGTGCTTTTAGGTAAGATGGCAGTTTTGGATTGCAATCTCAGGGAAGATCTTGAACCAGAAGCATTCAGCTAAGCCATGCCTGGATTCCTGACCCACAGAAACTTCAAGATGATAAATGATGCTTTGAGATAATTCACTACACAGCAATAGGTAACTAATATACTAGGAGATTTTTATATTAAATCAGCTGCAATTTGAGCTACAAATAACTAATGTAAGAAAATGAGATAATGAATTCAATAATTAATATTCAGATTTTCTCATTTATCTTTGAGGTAAAGGTTTATTGTATTTTTTAATTAAAAATTTTATTGAGATAATTACACATTCATATGTATTTATAAGAGAGATTTCTTATATATGTGCATACTTTGCTCAGTTGCCCCACTGGTAACATTTCACAAAATAATAATATATTATCATAACTAGAATACTGACATAGAACAATCTACCCATCTTTTTAGATTGCCTCAGTTTTACTTATATTCATTTTCTGTATGTGTACATTTCTTACATTTTTAATTTTCTCACATACTAAAATTATATGCCTTTATAATTAAAATCTAGCCTTATAAATGTTCTGATGGTAGAAGTCAAGAGACATGATTTCACAGTTTATTTCACAACTCCAAGTTGATAAACTGAAAATGGACTTGGTAACAAAAATAAAGACCACTTATAGCTTATGTAATTGTCAAAGTAAAATTCACTTACCCTGAAAGTTTTCTTGAAAGCAAACTATAAAATAAAATGTTACCATTTCCCCATAATTAATGTATTTGTGTTTGAAATTCAGATGTGAAATAATATTAAATGTGGTCGAAATTTTAACACTGCCTTTTTCCCTTTTACGAAAGAAGTAAAATGTTAATTTTGTGTAACAGTGCCTCGAAAAATCAGTATATCCAAATTTTTATTTATGATCAAGCAGTGTTAAAATTCATACTTAAACATCTAAACACAAACAGCCAAGGAAAAAGTCAAGCTGATTATGAATCATGCAAAGCCAAACACTTTTGCATAAAAGATAAACCTTAGAGGAAAACAAAGGGATACCTACTTTCTGCTGCTAGAAGTCCTAGGAGGAAGGCAGCATATGGACAAACAACAAACAGTATGATTTTAGAGCAAGCAGGTTATCAAGCCACAGTAGGCCCACTAGATGAGCCACAAGAAGCATGGTCCCCCAGCTGACCCCAAAGTAAGCCCTCATGTTTCATGAGCACAATCACTGGGACTGTTTAGGATTCAGACATCAAACACTAAGCTATGGTTCTGACTTCTTTGATTTGAAATATGAGAATAGAATATTTCTACTTTGAATTATCAAGTGACAAAGCAATAATACACTGTGTATCATAAGAGTAAACTCAATGAATTCTAGCAAATGCATAATGCACCAATTTCAATAATCAAAATAGAAAAAATCTTTTATAAAAAAATTATTTTACATTGTAAACAATATACCTAAACATGCTTGATTTTTCATTAGATGACAAATTGGGAAAGTGATTAGTTTTTAAATTATGATTTAAAATATTCATATTTTCCGAAGTGCATACAGTATTACTTTTTACCAAGAAAAGACTTTAATTTAAGGAAACAATATGCTATATTTTTGGAGCAGGCGGCATTACTGCTCTTCTCAGACTTTGGGATTCTCATAGACCAGTAAAATTTCAAAGAATTTTAGAGACCAAATTAGGATTATTAATTTTAAATTTTGTCAAGTAAGGTCATTAAAAATCTAGCTACCTATCATTTATTATCATTTCATAAAAAGAACAGAAAAGGCATTATGTAAAGATAGAAAACAAAGACAGTCCATGTCAAGAAAAGGCAGTTGGTGACTTTACATTGTGCTTCCTCATGCATACACTCACTGTTTCTCCCGCTCTCTCTTTCTCCCTTCTCCTACCTTGTATCCCCCAAAACTACTCCCTGAAAGTACATGCTATATGATCATTTTTCTCTTTTCCCCATGGACTTGAACAAACTTTCAGGTAATGAGGAAAAGTGCTTCATGTTTGGTACTGAAAAACTAACTCAGGCAAATTTAACATAACGACCGGAAAGGATAACTTTGGGAACTTAAAATAAATGATATAGATTTTAGGCATTAATATAAACAGAGAAGAATTCAGGCTTGGAGGTCTCTCTCTCACCTTTTCTTCTCCATGAGAGAGACCCATTTCCAAATTCTCTTTGGAAGTGCTCTAAACTTCCTCTTTGTTCTTCCTAAAATCGCTCTTAATTACCCTGAAACTCGTGTATGTTATTTTCACATTCTATCCACAATGCCTGTGCCACAAAACATAAATTAAAAAAATTATGCTTGGAAATTAATAAAAATATTAAAAGATAAAATAACAAAAATATAGATGTTTTGACTTATAAAAATGTAAAGTTCTATGGGAGAACCAGGTAAATGATCAGCTTTCTATAACTAACATATAGCTATCTGTTGCTGGCAAATAGCTATTTGATAAACAACACTGATCATAATAGTAGAATACCTTCCTTTAAATGGCTTAGTATTAAAAATTAATTTTAGAAATATATTAATAGGTAGTGCCTTATAGCTCAGTGGATAGGCCGCCAGCCACATATACCGAGGCTGGCAGGTTCGAACCCTGCCCGGGGCCTGCTAAAACAACAATGATAACTACAACAACAACAACAACAACAAAATAGCCAGGCATCGTGGTAGGCACCTATAATCCCAGCTACTTGGGAGGCTGAGGCAAGAGAATCGTTTGAGCCCAAGAGTTTAAGGTTTGGCACTCTACCCAGGGCGACAGCTTGAGACTCTGTCTCAAAAAAAAAGAAACAAATATATCAATAATTTCTGATAGGTATGTGAAATTTAGGAAAACATTAGCATTTTCTTCAAAATTTTATAATTAAAAGATTTAAATTTTTTTTTTAAATTTAGGGTGATTAGTGTTAGCTATGTACACAGCATTTTAATTCTTCCATTTTCTATTTGTAGCACCTGCACAGTACAATTAAAAAATACTTACAATAGACATTTAGCGTGTCAAATCATGATACAAACTATTTACAAGATCATTAAGATGCAGGAATTTCAAAAAAAGAAAAAGAAAATAGAGAAAGAAAGAGAAATAGGTGTGACTACAGGAAAGGGAGGGTAAGAAGGAATGCTAAATAGTGAATTAACAAATTTGAGGGTTTGTAGGTTACTGGCAGATGAAGGAAGAAATGTCTTTTTCGCCTAAAAATCAAGTAAGATAAACAGAAATTTACTTAAGAGTTCAATAAATTCCTGCTAGGCAGAGATAAATGTCAAGGCAATTAGATCTATAAAGTGATTTGCAAGGACCATACTGTTCTTTAGGTCCATTTCTTTTCTTTTCTTTTTTTTTTTTTATTAAATCATAGGTGTGTACATTAATGCAATTATGGGGTACAATGTGCTGGTTTTATATTTAGGTCCATTTCTAAGAATACGTGGCAGTAGAGATCTTGTCCTAAAATCTCAGAGAGATTTATCCTAAATACATGACTATATAATGTAGTCACAGTATGACATAAAAGTGATTACTAGATCCACTGCCCTAGATCCAACTGTATCCAACTGGATTACTAGATCCAACTGTAATCTGAGTGTGAGGAGAGAAGTCAGAGGTTTAAGCTAATAAAAAAAGTTACAAGTGGAAGGAACAAAATGAACTAGAGGAAAAAAAGACAGATGTGAAATGATAAGGAGCACTGGGAACCATACCTATAAACAAAACTATGTCCGTGCCTTTTATGTGGTAAGGGGTGTGGATAATTACCAAGTCAGCACAAGAGGAAAATGGCAAGGCTTCCTCCTCAAAGAGACTCTTCTCTAAGATTCCTGTTTCTGAATGTTTTTGGAAATTACCTTCATTCAAAAGAGGAAGAGTCATGTCCCAGTTGGTAAAAATCAAAATAAGGACTATATTCCCGCTGGAATGGGAAATTTGATCCTGGCATTTTGTATCAGGTATAAACACATATTAATTGGTAAGAAATTCTGTGTATGTACGTGCATATACATGTATAAACAGGAGGGAAGAAACATTACTATTGACAGATGCTAATGATCTCAACAGGGAAGAATCATTAGTATACCTACTCTTCCTCCATTGCTAAGAGTGGAACAACCAACCATGCTTTAGGAAGGGCCCAGGGTCCAATGGTAATACATGAATATTAAAGAAGCCACTCCAAGAGTACAAAAACCGAATCAGCAGCACAAAGTCAACCATATCACATACACTAGTAACCTAATGAAAGAAAGAAAAAAAGCTGAGGCCAGAGGACATAAGACTTAGGAGTTTAAAAAAAAAAAGACTCAGGAGTTAAGTAAATAAACACATAGATAAAATTTAAAAACTCATAAAACATATATGCACATGCATGTACATATATATGTAAATGGTTCCTATGGATTTTTAGTAAATGATCCTTGAGAATAGCTCAGTGGTAAGATGGATATCTGAGCATTTTATAAAATGATTTTGTGAACACTAGCAAGTTTTTTCAGGAGTACCTATGCACAGTTCATCAAAACAGGTAATTCTTCTATGTTCTTCTCCCTTGCATACGTATATTATGGAATTTAGAGAAAGAGAAGAACTTGATAATTGTTTCAAGAGATAACTTACAAGATAGCTTTATATACATATATTAAAATATTCAATTCAAAGCAGTGTTGTCCCAAAGTCTGATCTAATACGGTTGATATGGGGAAAGTCTTACGTTAGAAGTTTCTGTGAGAGGGAAGGTAATCAGAAAGATCCAGAAAGACTGACTGCAAGGCTGGACTGGATGAAGTGTATGTTGGGTCTAGACTGTGGAAAGGTGAAGAAGTATTACTGAGATAAAAAGAAACAAGTGAAACGTTGGTTTTGGACCTGTAGAAGAAAGCAACTTTGGTATTAAAAAAAGAACAAGAGATATATAGACAGGATTTGGCTGCTGACAAACTTCCTTAGACTCCCTTGAAGGATTTGACTAAATTCATAGAAAAAGTTTATTGACAATGGAAGAGAAAGGATGTAGACATAGCATGATTCGTACAGGTGAATGAATGAATTATCCAATTACCTGAGGAGGTAGGGTCTTCAGAGAAATCTGGCAACTCTTCAGGGGGATCCCCATAGAATGAGTTGAATTTGTGACTTGACACAGCAGCTAGTACTGCACCCTAAAGCAAAGAGATTAAAAGTACATTATTACATAAATATAAACAAGTTACTTAACAAATTATTATTGTTATTTTTTGAGTCTTACTTTGTTGCCCCTGGTAGAGTGCCGTGGTGTCACAGCTCACAGCAACCTCAAACTCTTGGGCTTAAGTGATTCTCTTGCCTGAGCCTCCCAAGTAGCTGGGACTATAGGTGCCTACCACAATGCCTGGCTATTTCTTTGTTGCAGTTGTCACTGTTGGGTTCTAACCTGCCAGCCTTGGTGTATGTGGCTGGCGCCATAACTACTGTGCTACGGGCGCAGAGGCATATTTTAAGGATTATTAAGAAAGTCAAATATTTATCCATTTATGGGTTGATGGGCACTTGGGTTGTTTCTAAATCTTTGTGATTTTGAATTGAGCTGCTATAAACATTTAAGTGCAAATGTCCTCTCTCTCTATATATATATATATATTTTTATTGAGATAAACAGAGTCTCACTTTGTTGCCCTTGGTAGAGTGCCATAGTATCATAGCTCACGGCAACCTCTAACTCCTAGGTTCAAGTGATCTCTTGCCTCAGCCTCCCCAGTAGCTGGGACTACAGGCGCCTGACATAATGCCTGGCTATATATTTTTTCGTTTTAGCAGGCCTGGGCCAGGTTCAAAACTACCAGCCCCAGTGCATGTGGCCGGTGCCCTAACCACTGTGCTACGGGAGCCCCATGTCCTCAATATTAATATGAAACTAGGAGATAAACAGCTATATGCCCACATAAAAGAAAAACACATTTAAATTCAAGAAGCAGGGAGGTTTGGTAAACTCTACATATTGGGTACAATGTAGGGGTATATGGTACATCTCCTGGTAAAGGGCCCAACTATAACTTGGACTTTACCTAACAAATGCAAACAATGTAATTTAAATCCTAGGCACCCTTATATTAATCTGAAATAAAATTTAAAAAATTAAAAAAGTCAAGGAGTGGCACCTGTGGCTTGAGGGGGTAGGGCACTGGCCCCATATGCTGGAGGTGGTGGATTCAAACCCCAGCCCCTGCCAAAAATAATAATAATAATAATGCTGCAGAAAGATGTTTGCAATGCAAAAAATTGTTCTAAAACAATGTATAGCATGATCTCATTTTGGGGGGAAAAAGTTAATATAGATATAAAAGACTATATGTCAGAATGTTAATAGCATTAATTATCTCTGGATGGTAGGATTATGAATTATTTTTCTTTTTTAAATAATTTTCCCCCTTTCAACAATGACTATGTTTTACTCTTGTATAGTACTTCTCCATGAGGCCAGAGATCAGAATCAACCACATGGGACTCTTTTATGCCACTTGCATAGCCTCCCCTGATTCCTAGTTTAGAATCATTGCCTTATTGAGTGTGTGACATCCCTTCGGACTATTGAATGGGAAAATGTTGGAAGTTATTGTTCTAGTAACAGGAAGAATGATAAAACTTGGGAATTTGCTTCCTAGCTTTGCTACTTTCCAGGTACACGACACTGCGTGAGTAAATCATTTAGGATCTCTAAGTTTTCATATTTGTAAAGTGAAGACATTAATAAAAGTGACATAACATCTTACAGGAGTGTCAAAAGTCATAAGGTATATGAAGGTGCTTTACAAACTGTAAAGCATTTTGTAAATGCAGTAAATCATGACTGACTCCACTAACACAGCACTAGAACATGCGTAGGGCCTTTTGCTGGTCTGTATGGAATTGTTCATTTAGGTAGTTTAAGTATCACATTACCTAAGTAGTAGTCTTAGTCTAAATTTTAAATATTGAACTCTTGGGTTTTTCTGAAAATAAAGATAAGTTTTTTATGTGTTCAGGCATTTGTTAATAAATATACAGAAACATCAACAAAATACATTCCCACAAAGTATACTTTAGAGTTTCTTTCTATAAGTATAAATTGAAAAGCAGGGAGATTGTAGAAAGGTAAAAGCAAAAAACAGAGAAGTCACCTTGAAGCTACCATTCTAGACAACTTTTGAGATTTCCCCAAATCCAGAGGTTCTTACACAGAACATAGTGACCACATTGAAAAAAAACAGTAGTGAATGTCGAGTTCTTCTTTCTATAGAAGCAGCTTATTTCACTTTACTTATTATACATGTTCCCTAAAAGCTGGGTGGGGATGAAATTTTTGTTTTGTATATCAAATCATGTTTCCTACACACTGAAACACGACTTTTAGAGATACTTTATTTTTATTTCCACAGGAAGTTCAAATGAGTTTCTTAAGATATTAAGCTTTATGTTTCAAGGCCTGTTCAACTACTATTATAGTCAAAATTCTAAAAATAAATATTTATACTACTAGGAAAACACTCTTTTGAAAAGCACCCTGAGAGGTAAATTCTTCTGTAAACAACAGCAGTAAATTCCTAATTTATGTGTCTTGTGGCTATCAATTTTTTTTATTTAGTTCTCCAAACTCAGTGGACTATATGAGGTTTGCATATTCAATGTAAAGTTATTATGTAAACCAGCAAAATAGCTATGAAATAGTTTATGGACTCATAGAATTTGATTAGAGTCTGAGAGTCAATCTCAGAGATAAATTCATTTTAATGGACTCATTTTGCAGATGAGGAAACTGAGGTCCAAAGAGGCTTAGCAATCTTGCTAACTTAAGAGACACAACCAAGAATAGACAGAATTGGGATTAACTCATTATTCTCCTCAAGTCAAGGATGTCTACTATGCCAGGGGTCAACAATTTTTTTCTGTAAAGGGCCAGACAGCAAACATTTTAGGCTTTGAAGGCCATGGGGTCTCTTTTGCAACTACTCTACTAACACAGCCCCAAAGCAGTCTTAGACAATATATAAATGAGTGTACATTACTATGTTCTAAAAAACCTTTATATGTAAAAATAGGCAGTGAGTTGCATTTGGCTGCCAGGCTGTTGTTTGCCAACCCCTATTCCAGTGGTTCTCAACCTGTGGGTTGCAACCCACAGGAACTATATTAAAGGGCTGTGGCATTAGGAAGGTTGAGAACCACTGCGCCTATTCTACACTCCTGCTATTGAAGAATTGGTGGTTATAACAATATAAAATCAGATTGTTAGACAAGTGGTTCTTCAAATTTTCTGATTTATTATACCCTTGACAAGGAAGTTTTCTGCTTTAATTTAGAAGCTACACTTTAATATGCTTTAAGAGTAAAACATAATAATTTTGAGTTAAGAAGACTATGCATAATTTATTAAGGTAAATAACACTAAACTTGTAATTTTATACTAAGCAAATTGTGAATCTTTCTAAATGTAGAATATAAATGTCTTAACACAATAACTAAGAAAGTGACATGAAGGCTATGTTAACCAGTTGATGAAAATATTTCAAATTGTATATAAAAACAGTACACTGTACCCCCTAACTGTATTAATGTACACAGCTATGATTTAGTAAAAAGAAAAAAGAAATAAAAGAAAAAAAAAGAAAGAAGACAGATTCTAAATTCACAGAAAAGGAAACTGTAATTCTTAATTTAATCATAATTATGGTTTTCTTGAAATGTCAATATGTCCAAATGCCAAGATGGAATACTTCTGGCTACATGATTTTGTGTTTAAGGAAATAGAAAAAAGGAAAATGGTTAGCTCAGATTTCTGCTAAGTTGAACTACTGAATGCAGTTGAGAAGGCAACAAAATTAGTAAGGAACACAAAAGTTAAACAGAGATGTATTACTGACTTGAAGACAGAAAAGACAGAATCAATACTCTTTTTTGGGTACTCTTTAACCGAGCTTGGAAACAAGCATAAATCTGATAGGCATAAGGGTAAGAAGGTACATGTAAAAAAGTCTAAGTCCAAATTATACAAGTGTCAGATGTAGAATAATTGGCTTTGTTCCCAAATGGCAAGGTAACACGTAGTCATATTGCTGACTGAGGGGGATAACATACCGAGGAAATACAGCGAGGGGGAAAAGCCCGTTGCTGGAGTATGTGACAACAGAATCTGAGAGAGAATCATCCTATTAGGATTCAAACACACTGAACTCAACGGCTTAAAAAGGTAGAGAATTTGGAGAGGTTGAATCTGAACAGAGATGATTAAAAGGCTAGAAAATTATTTCAAGGTAGAAATCCTTTAAGGTTTTGGATTTATTACATCTAAGAATTAGGTTCTAGATGATAATTAGCTGAGATCACTGATTAAATCAGAACTTCTGATATGTTCCCACATAGTTACAACTAATCATCCATAACCTATACATATATGATACTCAAATGTATTCTAAACACAGGTTGAATGCCTGGAATTTAGTAATATTCTCTCAGGATATATGACTAAAAGAGGCTATACTATCTTCTTTAAAGAAAATGAAAAATGAGACTTCAAAGTGTACTTGATGTGGCTATACTTAAGAGCAATTGCATGGCATATCTATGATATGAATATCTTAGAAATCCTCTTGAGTCTGTATAAAAGTATTTTATAAAGATGGTCTTAAAGGTACATAATAACTTTCAAAAGCTATACTACCCAACAGGAATTAAAAAATTCTACATTTCTTAATAGAATTGCTTTATAAAATAAATACAGGAAGATCAAAATCACTTCAATTATTATTTGTGGAATTGTTCATATCAGAATAACAGTTTTCAGTTTTTATAATCAAAGGTGCTTTTGGATATCAGATTTAATTCTATTAGCTGGAGCCCGTAAATGCTGTCCTAACATACTACCTTTGTACGAACTGCACTACAGAGGACTTGTATGTAAATGCTAGGTTTCATTAAGGCACAAAGGTCTTTGATAAAACTTATCTTAGCTCTTGTTGAATAAATAAGAAAGGGGAAGATTGCCAAAAAGCAGCCATTATAGCTTCCTGGTTGACTTCCCCAAAGGTGCTGCTTATGTATAATAAGCATTACTTTTGGAGGTACTAAGATTCTATATAGCAGTATTGTACAAGAGAACTTTCTATGAGGGTAGAACTTTCTTTACTTGTACTGTACAATAAAGTAGCCATTAGCCACATGTGACACTGAGCTTTTGAAATGTAGCCAGTGCAAATGAGAAGTCAAGTTTTAAATTTTATTTAGTATTACTTTATTAAAATTAAAGTATAAGTAGCTACATACATCTAGTGGCTACTACAATGGATAATGCAGCTCTATAAAGTACAGGCAGTCCCCAAGTTGAGAATGAGGTGGGTTCTGAAGGTTTGTTCTTAAGTTGAATTTGTATGTAAGTTAGAACAGGTACATTTACCTATTACCTGTAATAAGCTCTGTTTGTAAGTATGTGTCGTAAGTCAGTTGGATATTTGTAATTCAGGGACTACCTATACTAGCAAACAGCACTGCTAAACAAATCTTTCCTAGCTATGCACAATTCAGGAATGCAAGAGACCAATAAGTCAGTCTGAGAAAACTTGGGCAGTTTGCAAAATCAATAAAGGAATATTATAGAAAGTTATCAGAAATCCTCTTTGCTTTCTGTATATACAGGGAATAGTTTTTTCCTCTTAATTGAATCATATTGATCAACTCATTTTCTTTTTTCTTTTTTTTTTTTTTTTTTGAGACAGAGCCTCAAGCTGTCCCCCTAGGTAGAGTGCTATGGCTTCACTGCTCACAGCAACCTCCAACTCCTGGGCTCAAGCGAGTCTCCTGCCTCTGCCTCCCAAGTAGCTGGGACCACAGGCGCCCGCCACAATGCCTGGCTATTTTTTGGTTGCAGCCATTATTGTTGTTTGGCAGGTCCGGGCTGGATTCGAACCCGCCACCTTAGGTGTCTGTGGCTGGCGCCTTAGCTGCTTGAGCCACAGGCACCGAGCCACCATCAACTCATTTTCTAAACTTACTCAAATATAGAATATTGCTTCTACTTATATAGAATTTCTTCAGCATACTTCACTGTGGGGCAATTTGCTTTCTAGGGGTAGAAATAATTGATGAAGCAATGGAGATGACTTCTAGAACAGATGCCCTCCTGAACCTCTTCTCTAGATAGACAAGCTCAAATACTCAGACACCCCTTTGCTCAGTAACTACTTCAGTAGATGATACCCTGGGTTAGACTAAAAATGTGTTCCCTTAAGAGCCCCATACCCACAGAGCACAGCTTTCCACATAGCCTGAAGATCACACAGTCTGCCCCATGCATCCTAATATTCAGTTTGAGAAAATATGATCCTCATACCTAGTTCTGTACACAGGGATTATATAGTTTATTAAGGGAAGTATTGTTTCTAGAGAAAAATTCTGGAGCTTAGTATGCAATAAAAAGGAAAAATATCCAACACATGAAATGTCTGAATGTCTGTCTGGAAACCAAAATGGGGAAAAGACATTTTCTATCATCAAGAAAGATCATGACTTAAGTAACAAAAGTAATTTTCTACTGTTTTCTGTGAACTTCCCTTTCAATCATTTCCAAGGGAATCATAAAAATTAGGCTGTCATCTACCATTTGAGGAGGTTAGAAATAGTATCTAGGTAGAAGGATGGGCACCTAGCTATGTGAAAATAAGGTGTGAGGTGGGCTCTGAGAGCCAGGGAAGTTGTAATCTTTGTCCTAAAAGATTGTAAAAGAGTCAGAATTAGAATTAGTTTCTTTAGAATGGTCAGTATAAAACATTTTAACCTGACGGCTGAACTATTCTACGGAACACAGCCTTACCAGAAGCTGAAAAAAATTCAATAATGACACTGCTGATCTTCCAAATTCTAGATTGTCTGGTGGTTCAAAAATTTTAAATAGCCCTACAAAGGGATGTGGTAAATCCACATGACCTCTCTCTGATGTGACAGCTTGGCCCTGTCCAAGTGAATCTTAGTCACCACTTTGGCTATTTTAGGCCCAAGTCTGATTTTGTGGCCCTAGGAGAAGTATAGCTTCTTCTTGTGATGGGGCAAGCACGAGATGTCCAATGAAATGCCTGTACTTGGGTAATGAAAGGTTCAACCCCACATAATGCAATGTCACATGATGCCAAAGCAGCATTTGAGTTAAAAAGATTTAGGGAATAGTTGAGAAAGAAGTATAATTAATAGTTTCCTTCCCAAGGAAACTAACTTCAGAAATAGCTGACCAAATTTTACTTTGGATAACAATATATAGAGATATATATATATTTTTTGAGATAGTCTCACTACGTTGCCCTAGGTAGAATGCCGTGGTGTCACAGCTCACAGCAACCTCAAACTCTGGGGCTTAAGCGATTCTCTTGCCTCAGCCTCTCAAGTAGCTGGAAGTGCAGGTGCTGCCACAATGCCCGGCTATTTTTTTGTTGTAGTTGTCATTGCTATTTAGCAGGCCGGGGCCAGGTTTGAACCCGCCAGCATTGGTGTACATGGCTGGCGTCCTAATCACTGAGCTACAGGTGCCGAGCCAGATAATAAGATTTTTTTCTTTTGTAGGCTACGCCAGTTCAAGTCAATATCAATGCCAAAAAAAAAGTCTTAGGAAACTTCTTTGGGCACCATTTCAGTAATGGCATATAATTAGTAATTATTTTTGTGAAGGATTTTTAAAGCAAATAAAGAACAGCTAATTTGAACTGCAAAAACAACTATGAGAAAGGATAAAATGGGAATAATGGGAATAAACAACACCAACAGTGATAAATTACAATTTCTCTTGTTCTATAATACCACTGTCCAATAGAATTTTTTACAATGATGGAAATCTCCTATACCTATGCTGTCAAATATGGTAGTTAATATGTGGTTACCGAGCAATTGAAATGTGCTAGTGTGACTGGGAACTGACCTTTCAATTTTGTTTACTTTTACTTAATTTAAATTTAAATAGCTGCATGTGGCTAGTGGATATCATGTTGGACAGTTCAGCTCTAAAGGATAAAATAATGGCCTAATAGTGTCTCCAAAATTCATATAAATATTCTCACAAAGCTAGAGTTGTATGCAATCATTCGTAAACTGCAGGGGCTGAATAATAAATTCATTTATTATTGAAAGTTAAGACATATCTGAGAATACTTAAGAAGAAAAGTTTTATAATTGGCAGGAGTCATATGACAAAGGAGTACTGTCCAATCATCACTTAGAGAAGAGTTAACATTATCAGAATCAAAGTAAGTCAAACATACATTAATTTTAATTTTGAGTCCTTAAGAAAGGCAAGTTTCCTTTGTTACCCTGGGAATGGGAGGTATGCTGTTCCATAGCATTTTCTCCTGAGGCTGGAAAGACTCTACTATTTTATGTTAGATCTTTTTCAGAACCTTTTAAAGTCAAATGGACTCCCCCAATGGAGTGATAACCATTTTTCTTTTCTTTTCTCTTTTTGTGGTATAGTGAAAGATACAAAGAATAGTAAAAGGGATAAAGATACCTAAGAAGAATAAAGAAAAGATGAGAAAGTAATCTGAAAATATTTTCTAGTAGATCAAGGTAGTGAGAGGGATTTTATTTATAGCTTTATGATGGTAATTTAATCCTAGTTCCAGTTCTAATTCAAGGTTATTTCCACTGAAGTAAAGAAACTTACATTTTCTGTCAAAATATTTAATTTTGAGAAAACATGCCTAGATTCACATTCAGTAATAGTGGATAATAATGAAATCATATCTCTGCTATGAATTTTAAAGACAACAAATATAAAATATAAGTAATCTTCCATTTATCATAATTTATTGTTTAGATTCATACTGAGATGTTATCTTAATTGATTTAAAATGCCAACATCTTATTGAAATGGGGGTAATTTTTGGAAATGAGAATTTAGCCATAACAAAAACAATGGTTTATGTATTTATGGGCACTGAACCAGAATAAAAATATTATCTTTAACTATATCTGTCTGGCTTTTTTGCTGAGTTCTTTAATTTACCTTTAGTTTCCTTCTTGCATTGAATTTCCTCAGTTGCTCTACTGTTTCTGGAAGATGAATCTTGTAGGCATAACGGTCCCGCTCCTATAAAAGACAAAAGATAATAAATGTATACAACCATTTAAAAAAGGTGAAGAAGCTTAATCTAAGACAAACAACAAAGCTCAAATTCTAGGAGATTGGCGATTTTATTCTATTAAACAATCTGAAATGAAGATACAAAGGTTAAAACTAGTAGTAAAATAATATTTTATTTTCAGCAACAATAAAGGATTGAAATAAAAGGTAATGTAATTTTCAGATACATTGCTATGTGGCTAAAGTAATCATAATTATTAGGAAGATATCAAGATATCTTTGAAATGATTTGTCAGATAAAAATAGGCATTTGAAAAATCACCTCCACAACTGAACTGGCACTCTACATTGTCAGGAATAACTAGACTATAAAAATCACAAAATCTCTGAGCAAGAACAAGACTCCCTCTCTAAAAATAGCCAGACATTGTGGCAGGCACCTGAAGTTCCAGCTACTCGGGAAGCTGAGACAAGAGAATCCTTTGAGCCCAAGAGTTTGAGGTTGCTGTGAGCTATGACACCACAGTACTCTACCAAGGGTAACAAAGTAAGATTGTTTAAATAAAAAAAAAAAAGATCACAAAATCTTTGAACTCTGACAAACTTTTCGAAACCATCTAATTTAACCATTTCCTCCATGCAGAATCCCCTTTCATCCTCAGTGGATGATCATTCTGTCTGACCTCACCCAGTAGATCATCATTTTCTGACAGCCCATTATAATTTTTAAAAAGTGTAATTTTGAAAATGTTCTTCTCTAAAGAATGCTTTCAGTCACCTCAAACTATTCCTTATGTATATTTCAAACCTCTTGTTATTCTTTTTCTCCTCCACTTTGGTTCTACTGTAACTTGTCAATGCATCTTGAAGATTTGTCAATACATGATATAAGCACTCATTAATTTCATAAAATTTTTTTTTGAGAGCTTACTATGGGCCAGGCATTGTAAAACTAACAAAGATTCCAGCCCTCATGCAGTTCATAATCTAGTGGGAGAAGATAAGAAAATAGAAAAAAGGTAAGTTAGAGAATTAGCAAGGAGACCAACGTGGGTGCAATGTGTATGAAGTGACCAGGTTGGATGAGATCAGGTCAGAGATATGACAAGTCTTGGGTAGAGCCATGAAGTGCTTTTTGGCTTTTATTCTGAGTGGGAGAGAGAACCCTTGAGCTGGATCGTCATGATCTCACTTACCTTCATGTTTCATTTATTTTTTTAGAAACATGGTCTTGCTATGCCTCACAGGCTGAAGTGCAGTGAGAAGTGCATGATTAAAACTCACTGTAACTTCAAACTCCTGGCTCAAGGGATCATCCTGCTTCAGTCTCCTGAGTAGCTGGGACTATAGGCACACAGTGTACCACCATGCCTGACTAATTTTTGTATTTTTTTTGTAGAGATGGAGATCTCATTATTTTGCTCAGGCTGGTCTTGAACTCCTGGCCTTAAGTGATCATATTGCCTTGGCCTCCCAAAGTGCTGAGATTACAGGTGTGAGCCACCACTCCTGGGCCGCTGACTTAACTTTAAAGGAACACTCTGGTGTTGTGTTGAGAATAGACTGGAAGGGGATATAAAAGAAGAAAAAGTAGGAAGACTAGTTAAGAGGCTATTGCAGTAATCCAGGTGAAAGATGATGGTAGATGAAACTAGGTAAGAAATTAATAAAAATAGTAAAAAAGAGGGCGGCGCCTGTGGCTCAGTGGGTGGGGCGCCGGCTCCATACACCAAGGGTGGCGGGTTCAAACCTGGTCCCGCCAAACTGCAACGAAAAAATAGCCGGGTGTTGTGGTGAGCGCCTGTAGTCCCAGCTGCTTGGGAGGCTGAGGCAAGAGAATGGCCTAGACCCAGGAGTTGGAGGTTGCTGTGAGCAGTGTGATGCCACGGCATACTACCCAGGGCGACAAAGTGAGACTCTGTCTCTACAAAAAAAAAAAAAATGGTGAAAAGGAGACAGACTCTTAATTATTTCCATTTTGTTTTCAGCATAACTGAAGTATAATTTGTATATAATAAACTGCACGTGTCTAAAATGTACAATTTGATAAGTTTTGACATATATCTACAACCACAAAACCATTGTCACAATCAAGATAATGAACAAATCCATCACTGTCAAAAGTATCCTTGTGCCCTTTTGTAATCCCTTCTCCCCAACCCCAGGCAGCCACTGATTTACTTTCTGTCACTATAGATAAGTATGCATTTTCTAGAATTTTATATAAATGGAATCATACAGTATGTGTTAATTGTTATCCAGGTGTTATTCAGCATGATTTTGAACTTATCCATTTTGTTGCATGTATTTTGTTGCATCCATTTTGTTCATTCCTTTCTCCTGTTGAGTAGTATTCCATTGTATGCATATACCCCATGGTTTATGCTTTCACCTATTGATGGACCTTTGCTTGTTTCCAATTTTTGGCTATTTCATATAAAGGTGCTGTGAACATGCATGTATAAGTCTTTGTGTGAAGATATGTTTCACTTCTGTCAGGTAAGTACTAAGAAGTAGAATGGCTGGGGCATATGATAGGAGTATGTTTAACTTTTCAAGAAACTACTAAACTGTTTCCTAAGTGGCTATACCATTTTACATTCCCATTAGCAGTCTATGAGTTCCTTCTGTTTTACATCCTCTCCAACACTTGTTACCGTCAGTCTTTTTGATTTTAGCCATTCTAATACATGTGTACAGGTATCTCATTTTTCAAAGAACAGAAGTTCTTATTTCCACATGTATTCTGAAGGTAGACAGAAGAGGGTTTTGTGACAGATTAGATGTGTGGTATGAGAGAAAAAGGGGAGTCAATGACAACACCAAGCTTCTCAGTGTGAGCTCCAACTGAGATGGGAAAACTGAGGCAGGCAGCCTGAAAGATGCATGTCAGACCTAGATTCTAGAGCAACAAACTGGAATTGGAGATGATTTAAACAGAATAAACACTTTTCCTACAGTCTACAGTTTTGGTCAGAGTTATTGATAACAAGGAAATTAAAGATTCAAAGTGGAGTGCTAAAGTGACTACCCAATGATAAGATAATATGCATAGGTCACCTGTGCCTCCACTAATTCCCCTAAAATTTCAGATATGATATATAAAGCAAGTAACTCAAGACTCTAAAAGCTGGAGAAAAGGAGGTGTAGTGGGTAGGGATCCCATGACTAGAAGGGCAACCTGTGGTAATATTGCTAGATTTTTTTTTTTGCTTCCTAATATACCCTGGCCTGAGGGTGAGAGCAGCCCACAACCTAGAAACTTCAAAGACAAGGACAACAGACAAAATGGGACCCTCAAAGCACACTCTCTTTAGGCAAAAAACTGAGAAGTGGCTCCTGTAGGACATAATCATTTCTGTATTTCTGTTAGCATCATTTGAAAATCTATTTCATAGCCTGCCCATGTCTTTTTTTCCCAATGGATTGGGAAATTTCCTATGTATCTGACTGTTAACTATATTTCTAGTGAACACCTTTTCTGTCCACCATTCACTAAGATGAAGCCAAGAAAGGTAAGGACAGAATCAAAAAGTAGAGTTTTGGGGGCAGTGCCTGTGGCTCAAAGGAGTAGGGCACCAGCCCCATATGCTGGAGGCGGCGGGTTCAAACCCAGCCCTGGCCAAAAACTGCAAAAGGAAAAAAAAAAGGTAGAGTTTTTTAAAACACAAAATTATGCTTCATTATGATTTCTTATTATTTAATTTTGAGACAAAATCTCATTTTGTCACCCTTAGTAGAGTGCTATGACATCATAGCTCACAGCAAGCTCAAACTCCTGGGCTCAAGTGATCGATCCTCCTGCCTCAGCCTCCCAAGTAGTTGGGAGTACAGGTGCCTACCACAACATCCAGCTATCTCATAATTTTTAAGATGATGAAATCATGAGATTAAAAAAAGTCAGTTAAATTATCTCTTACCAGAAAACATGTAAGCATTAATAAAATCTCAAGGCATTAGAAATGAGACAACAGAGTAAAAATATCATTTTTATGTATTAAATATTCCCTCCTACACTGATAATAATGTGACATGAATTCTGAAAAGTTTTTATAGCACACTAGATACTGATAACACATTTAAGTGGTGTGTTGATTGATTTTTCAATTCATATTGATTAGCCTGAGATAAACACTCTCTCCACCTTTTATCATAGTCAATATAATTTACAGTCTACATATTAAAGCTACAAATGGTATGAGAAAAGCTCAATCATGTATGAGGAAAGTACAATCTTAGCCTACCTTTGTTGGAATAAATATTCACAGCAAGCATCATTAATTCAGATAGATAAAGGTATTAAACAGGTATAATTTAATAATCATAAGATATAAAACATTCAATACTATTTGGCCTAATATTCAAATTCTTTCTTTTTTTTTTTTTTTTGAGACAGAGTTTCACTTTGTCACCCTTGGTAGAATGCTATGGTGTCATAGCTCACAGCAACCTCAAACTCCTAAGCTTAAGAAATCCTCTTGCCTCAGCCTCCCAAGTAAGTAGGATTACTGGTGCCTACCACAATGCCTGGCTATTTTTAGAGACAAAGTCTCCCTCTGGCTCAGGCTGGTCCTGAACCTGTGAGCTCAGGCAATCCACCTGCCTCAGCCTCCCAAGTGCTGGGATTACAGGCGTGAGCCAAAATTCTTTTTTTAATATGAAATGCTTGAATAGAACATTATGATTCTCGTGGTTTTACCAAAAAGACAGTTTCTTTCTTTCTTTTTTTGACATAAAGCAGTGGTATGTCAAGTACTATGACTTTGGGCACTCTTCATCACAAGGATTTTCATCATCTTATTTCTTCACTTTGTAGGATACAGTTTTTCATATTTAAGCCCTAGCTTCAATTTTAGTCATTCACTAAGAATGACTAAATACCACTTACATCCATAGTGGTGTTAAATATACATGGACAAGTAATAAAATATCACATCTCCTTTCACCAGCTAGATAACATTCTCATTGAATTTTTCTATCTTCAAATGACACATAAGGACTGAAGGTAAAGTGTACAGGCATGGCATGTGGCACTGAGGTCAAACAGCATTCTGTAATTTTTAAAAAGTCATTGATATTCTTTGCTTTTTGTTTTTATGGTGCCAGAAATCTATTATGTATTTTTTTTTTTTTGAGATAGGAGCCTCCAGCTGTCCCCCTGGGTAGAGTGCCGTGGCTTCACAGCTTACAGCAATCTCCAACTCCTGGGCTGAAGCAAGTCTCCTGCCTCAGCCTCCCAAGTAGCTGGGACCACAGGTGCCTGCCACAATGCCCGGATATTTTTTTTGTTTGTTTTAGTTGCAGCTGTCATTGTTGTTTGGCAGTCTGGGCTGGATTCAAACCCACCACCTTGCGTGTACGTGGCTGGCGCCTTAGCCACTTGAGCCACAGGCGCCGAGCCAATCTATTATGTATTAAGCTTAGATTACTTAGAACAAGAACTATAATCATTGGTAGGAATAAGCGTTTCCAAAGATAAATATATTATTAGCCAAGATAAGTTTTTGAAAGCCATTATAAGTATGTACTAAGTAGTGCTAAAACATCTTCTGAAGGATCTCAAAAATGACTAAAATAGTTGCCATTGTCACTGTTATCTGGCACTTAAACTAATTGACAGGGTTAAAACAAAGATCTTAATATAACACTACTGCAGGTTAGGTGGATCAGAGGGAGCTCCTACTGTTCCCCCAATGTTTAGGGGTTCCAAACAGGCTTGCTGTAATTTATCCCAGTTTGGAGAAATTTAAAAAGTCTGAAGGCAGAGATTGCAATGAGAAAGCTGACAAACAACTGCTTTGGGCCACGTGCAGGCAGGTTAATCAAGACAAAGGTTGACAAAAGGACCAAGGTCCCTTGGCTCAATCCCCTGCTGGGGACTCAAAAGCCTTTTGGACTAGGGAGGGTAACTTGGTGTGGAGTGAAGAAGTTCCTCAGACTGGAACATAAAAATGTAAGGGTTGGCGGGGTACAGTGGCTCAGGCCCATAATCCTGGGAGGCTGAGGTGGGTGGACTGCCTAAGCTCACAGGTTTGAGACCAGCCTGAGCCAGAGAGAGACCCCCATCTCTAAAAATAGCTGAGTGCTGTGGTGGGCGCCTGTAGTCCCAGCTACTTGGGAGGGTGAGGGAAAAGAATCCTTTAAGCTCAAGAGTTTGAGGTTGCTGTGAGCTGTGACACCACAGCACTCTACTGAGGATGACAAAGTGAGACTCTGGCTCAAAAGAAAAAAAAATGTAGGCTCGGCGCCTGTGGCTCAAGTGGCTAAGGCGCCAGCCACATACACCTAAGGTGGCGGGTTTGAATCCCCAGCCCGGGCCGCCAAACAATAATGATGGCTGCAACCAAAAAATGGCCAGGCATTGTGGCAGGTGCCTGTAGTCCCAGCTACTTGGGAGGTGGAGGCAGGAAACTCGCTTGAGCCCAGGAGTTGGAGGTTGCTGTGAGCTGTGATGCCGTGGCACTCTACCCAGGGGGATAGCTTGAGGCTCCGTCTCAAAAAAAAAAAAAATGTAAGGGTTGCTAAAATTGTGAAAGTTGGAATGTTTAAACAGGGCAATAAACAGGCTTTATGTAAAGAAGTTGTGTTTCTTTTACTAAATGTTTCATGGAACTGGATGTTATGTTGCATCGGGAACACTTCCCCTACCCAGGACTGTAAAACCAAAACCTGTTGATAAGGCCCTAATGGAGGCTACAGTTAGGAAAGCAAGGGTTGATGGAATTAAGGTAAATGTTTATAGGAGAGTTGGTGCATTTGAACATGCTTTAGGTGAAGTGGTTGGCTGCGTCTCTCTTACCTGACTGTATTGTGGGGTTGGGACATTGTATCTGACCAGGAAATGTTCTCTATAGCTAGTACTGTAAAAGAGAAGGAATCTAAATTTGCCCTTGCAGCAGTATTATTTGGACATGCTGAATGGGGCTAAATGGGAAACAGAAAGATTGTTTAAGCTCACACAGTGTAGAATAGAAGCTGGATGCTGGTGGGACAAATTCTCCATCCAATGGCCCTTTGTGGAGCATTTACTGTGGCTTATGGCAAAAGCCTACGAGTGTCTCCCAGCAAGGACTACTAGGACTTTGGACCAGGGAATTTTTACTTGGGCATTTATTGCCTTGCTGTGGGACATTAACTGAAGCTCCCCTTATGACTGAAGGACATAAAATGATCTTGACACGTAAAATACCCATGGTGTCTTGGGTGATGGCAAAGAAATACTCTAATGGGGTGGCAGTGCCCAGAAGAGTTCTATAATAAAATGGAAATGGTTTATACAGAATCATCTGCCTAGGGAGTACTAGAAGATTTACAACCAGGGAGCCCGTTTCCCTTAGAACTGACTCTAGAACTATGTGAGGAGCTATTGGATTATACTGTCACTTGCGCAGTGCTCTATATGCAGCTCTGAACATCAGAATATTTTGTAAACTACTTAAAAATATTTTTTGTTTAAAATTACATATTGTGGCTGAGCATGGTGGCTCACACCTGTAATCCTAGTACTCTGGGAGCCCAAGGTGGGTGGATTGCTTGAGCTCACATGTTTGAGACCAGTCTGAGCAAAAGTGAGACCTCATCTCTACTAAAAATAGAAAAACTGAGGGAAGAGAATCGCTTGAGCCCAAGAGTTTGAAGTTGCTATAAGCTATGATGCCATGGTACTCTGCCTAAGGTGACAGCTTGAAACTGTCTCAAATAAATAAATAAGTAAAATTACATATTTTGTTTTAAATTATACGTTTAAAAATATAAGTTTACAAAATAGTCTTTACATGTTGGCCACCTCTTTATAAAATTTTGTAATGAATATTCTGTAAATAAAGGTATATTTAGCTACAATTTCCCATTTTCCCTATGTATGGTGACTTTAGGGGTAATGTTTGGGACATCCTATAGTTTGATGGAGAAGTAGAATGGGCATTTAAAATATTGGTTGTCTAAAACAAGGGGAGATAAAAAGCATGAACATCTGGCTTACTTGCCCTTGTGTGCATGTGCTGACTCACTCAACGTGAGTGGGACTAAAGGAGTATGTCCCCACTAGATTTTCCTGTTTACTTGCTCGGTCTAGGGAAGAGAGAATGGGGGAAGATGCTGATATCACTGTGCAATTCTTGCCAAGGGAGGAATATGCTGGTATAGTGATTACACTTTTTTCTTTCTTTCTCACATCACCTCAGTTGTTTTTTTTTTTGAGACATAGTTTCACTATGTCACCCTTGGTAGAGTGCTATGGCATCATGACTCACAGCAACCTCAAACTCTTGGGCTTAAACGATTCTCTTGCCACAGCCTCCCAAGCAGCTGGGACTATAGGCGCCCACCACAACACCCGGCTATTTTTTTATTGCAGTTGTCATTGTTGTTTAGTTGGCCTGGGCCGGATTCAAACCCACCAACTTTGGTGTATGTGGCTGGCACTGTAACCACTGTGCTATGGGCACCAAGCCTCAGTTTTTTATTTCCCCTACCTGATTTGGTGGTCCTAGGGCCAGGGCTGCAAATGCAGCTTCCAGTAATAGGGAAGATTCCCAAGCTAGAAACAGTTAACTATGCATTTATTTAAACCTTATGTCAGAATTCCTAAGGCCTGTTGGAGATTCGTTGTGCCTTTGCCCCATCTGACAAAATTAGGGCTAGGAATGAATATAGCTATATTGCTGGCGGCAAAAATAGCCCATTCATTCTGCAATTGTATAACTTACCCTATCTGAGCAGGAGTGGACCAAGGGGGAGGCAGTTGCTAGACTAGTGCTGCTACTTACAGTCTGGACCAACACAAACACAGTGTTGATTCTAATGTCCCTTAAAAAGGTTATTTATTAATACAGACAAGAAAGAATATCAACTGAGGGTAAAGGAATAAATAAATTGGGCCATGAATTCAGGGACAGCCCATATTAATTAATAATTTGAAAGAGGCTTAGAACCAGAAATGATATTGCCTTTTTAACTTTTTTTGTGAGACAGAGTCTCACTTCGTCACCCTTGGTAACGTGCCAGGGCACGTTATAGCTCACAGCAACCTCAAACTCTTGGGCTCAAGTGATCCTCTTGCCTCAGCCTCCTAAGTAGCTGGGACTACAGTGGCCTACCACAATACCTGGCTATTTTTAGAAATGGGGTCTCGCTCTTGCTCAGGCTGGTCTTGAACCTGTGAGCTCAGGCAATCTACCCACCTTGGCCTCCCAGAGTACTAGGATTACAGGTGTGAGCCACTGTGCCTGGCCAACATTGTTTTTTTTTAGTTCAATTATATCAAATGTCTAAAAGGCACATGTTATCAGAGACCACTCCTGCTTTTTTAACCTCTCAAGATCAATGGAAGCCTGCAAATCTTGAGTGGCCTCATCCTGGGAGACATATTTACACATTATGACAGTGGATGTACTAATCTAATTATTAATGATTGAATGAGATTCTAGTAATGGGGCAATATCTTTTGTGTTGCACATCCTTTTAACATAAAGGATCTGGGTTCAAAGACCAAGGGTAAACTGTGACATTGTGAAATACGTATTTGGTCTTCAACCCTGTTTCTTGGCATACAATTCCTAAAATCCTCAGAATCTCCAAAGTGATAATTTTTTGATGTTTGTACTGACTGATGGCTGGCAGCCCATAGGTAACTTCAGAATGAGACTGGTCACCTGAAAGACCAAGGCAGGATTGGCAGGCTGGGACTTTATTCCCAACCCCCTACTTCCAGGGAGGAGAGAGGAGCCAAAGGTTAAGTTGATCATCAATGGCCAGTGGTATACTTAATCATACGTATATAATGATGCCTTCATAAAACTTAAGGGGACAAGGTTTGGGGAGCTTCTGGACAATTTCACAGGTGGAGGATCCTAGAGGATGGTATGCCTACAGAGAGTATGGAAGCTCTACACCCTTAACCCTATAGCCACCCTATGTATCTCCTCATTTGTATCCTTGGCAATATCCTATATAATAAACCAGTAGACGTGCATTTCTCTTGAGTTCTCCGAGTTGTTCTACCATATTAATTGAACCCAAAGTGGAGGGGGTCATGGGACCACCAGTTTACAGCTTGTTAGTCAGAAGTTCCAGAGGCTTGGACTTATAATTGATGTCTGATGGTGAGACATGGTCTTCTGAGACTGAGCCCTTGACCTGTGGGATTTAATGCTATTGCTACATAGACAGTGTCAAAATTGAATTAAGGAAACCCAGTTGTTGTCATTTCAGGGTTGACTGCTTGCTTGCTTGTTGGGAGAAATCCCTACACATTTGGTTACAGAAGTCTTCTGGTTTTCTGTGTTGACTGTTGTGTGGTGTAGAGCAGAGAAAAAACAGTTTGAGTTTTTTCACCTTTAATAGAGAAAAAGAAGAGGAGCAAGGACACAGGCCTATATATAGCATTTCAATATGGAGAAGTGGGTGCAAGGAAGTGAGGAAAAACCAGCAATATTTGAGAAGGAGCAGCCAAAGTGGTAGAAGGACAATCAGGAGAGAGGGGGAGTCATGAAAGCCAAAGGAAGCATTTTAGGAAGATGGATGTCAAAAGTTGCTGAATAGCCAAGAAGGACAAGGTCTGGGATGTCACAACTGGACTTAGCAATGTGAAGGTCAATACGACTTGACAAGATCTATTTTGGTGAAGTTAACAGGATTGTGACCCTGACTAGAGTAGGTTCAAGAGAAAGGGATGGGAAGAACTGGAGAACATGAGTAGTACAGAAAATTCTTTCTTAGACTTTTGCTGTGAAGAAAAGCAGAGACTAGGGCCAGGTACAATGGCTTGTGCCTGGAATCTTGGCTGAGATGGGAGGATTATCTGAGACGCTGTCCAAAAAAAAAAAAAAAAAAAAAGTAGCGACTAAGGGCAGAAAGCAGAGGGGGTTATAGGATTAAGAGAAGGCATGTGTGTATGTGTGTGTATGTATAATAAAAATAAATCACAGCATGTCAGATCCAACAGGTAGAAAACAGATGATGCAGGAAAGAAGGAAGTTGTTGGGTCAATGCTATTGAATAAGCAAAAGAAATAGGATCTAGCACACAAATAAAAGGGCGAATTAAAATCTTGGTTCTACCACTGACAACATTTGTGACTTGGGCAAGATTTGTTTTTCTCACAACAAGGTCTTACCCTATTGTCTATACTGGAGAGCAGTGGCATGATCACAGCTCACTGCAGCCTCAAACTTTTGGGCTCAAGTGGTCCTCCTGCCTCAGCCTCTTGAGTAGCTGGGACCACAAGCGTGTGCCACCATACCTGCCTAATTTATTCTATTTTGTGTCTCACCATGTTCCTCAGGCTGGTGTCTCTAATTCTTGGCCTCAAGTAATCCTCCCACCTAGGCCTCCTAAAGTGCTAAGATTACAGGCCCTCAGCCACCATACCTGACCTTGGCAAGATTCTTAAACTCTTTGAGCCTTAGCTTTTTAACTTGTAAAGTGAGAATTTCCTGAAATTACTGAACTGTATAGTACCGTTACACTGACATCTTAAGTTATAATTTTCCTTAATACTTATTGGCAGAATGAGATATAAAAAAATTTCGTTACATTGCCTTTTCCCAAGACAATAATTCATATCTGGTATCTAATGAAAAGTAGTTAATGCTATAAAGCACACAGTCACACCCAAAATAAAGACAATTAATTACTGTAACAGTATTATTTTCGTCCCTCATGTTGCATATCTTTTTTTTTTTCTCTTTATGTTGCATATCTTTGGAACATGTATTGGCAGAAAACAAACATGCCTTCCTCCCTGATATATTCAGACTTAATCCTTTTGTACCCTCTGTGTGATAGCTGACAGACACTCAAATACTATATCCTCTACTGAGATGTTTGTAGATGATTTGCAGAAATAGCAAACAAGAAGAACAATAACTAATGAAAAAATGCTCAGAAAACAGGAAAGGTGAAAGGGGCCACCTTACAAAGCATTATATTCCTGTCACTGGAAGTGTTCAAACGAAATGTAGATGGTGCCCTATGTGCTCATGTACCTTAAGCCATGGGTGATTCAGTGCTTCATAAACAGTGATCCTTTCAGCTGGATCCAGCATCAGCATGCGACGTACTAGGTCTTTGGCACTTTCAGAGATATGGCTCCACTGCCTTGGATTCATCTGAGGAGTAAGAAAGGAAAATTATATAGTTATCTTTAGTGAGAAGTTAACATTTACTATTATTTACTATTCCTATCCTGTTTCAATGTGAATAAAATTTTCAGAGCTAAGAACAGAAGTTTGAATGTAAAGGCTTGTTTTCTAATGAAGAAAAGGACAAATGCAATTCTTTTGTTGTTGTTCACTATATGAGAACCTGCATCAGTAAATATTCCATACATATGCTCTCATTGTTATAACTTTAATAATCGAAGAATAGAATGTTCATGATTCTAGCTTCTTCTACCTTTAGATCCTCAACTAAAGAGATTAGAGTATATTGATCTAGAAAGGACTAACCATACTTTAAAAAATTTAAAGAAAGGAACATTTAAATGTTTTTTAAAATGGGGATCAGCAGTAATTGTGAACTATGTAAAGTTATTAATAGGAGATTTTGATTACTGTATTACCAATTTTGCTATTTAGGAAAAGCATACTATTACCATAAGGCTAACAAAATAATCAATTTGCTTGAATATTATCCTCAGTGAAGTTACATTTGTCTCTCTTATAGAGATGAAACAACTAAGACACATGGTAAATGACTAAAATCAAACAGAAAGAATTATGAGTTGCTCAAAAGATATAAGACTTATGAGAAAAGCAGTAGCTCTGTGAGGAAAGAGCTAGAAGGCTCCTGGGGAAAAGGATATGTCTAAGAACAGGAACAATAAAAAAATTCAAAGAATGCTAGGGCTTTTAGGGTTGGGAAGGGAAATGGGGAAAGAAGTAGACAGTAGGGTCTCATTCCCTTTGCAACGTATCAGGAAGCTGACCACTGGGAGTTATGTGAGATGCCTGATGCCAGGAGTTTCAAGCAAAGGCATGGCTTTAACAGGCAGAGAACCATGTTACCTTTTAAGGGAGAAACATGGAGAATAAACTTCACAACAATTTACAGCCTAATAAAATCACAGTACTTGCACTGCAGTATAAATGAATCATTATAATTTGGCCAAGGGCTAGAACTAGATATTCAGCTCTGGCTAATGTGAGGTTTTGTACTTGTAGATAGAGAGTGAAAAGTGTCTCCATGTTAGGGATAGCTCTTAAAGTTGAAGGTTGTTCCATTTTTTTAAAATAGCAGAATTTCAAACAGTAGCTACTTCTGTTTGTGAAATCCCTTTAAGAGGAAAGCCATGAAACTGTTTAAATATTGTTATCCTATTGAAATTGTGGTCAACTGACCAGTCTGAAAAAAGAGTTAAGTATTAAAGTACTAAATAATTAGACAGGGCTTAGATAGCCTTGTTTCTTCTTCCCCATCTTGGAGCTGCTGACGTGCTATTTCTTTCTTTCTTCCTTGCCTCCCTTCCTTCCCTTTCTTCCATTCCTTCTTTCCTTTCAGATAGAGTCTCCCTCTGTCACTCTGGGTAGTGCCATGGTGTTATAGCTCACAGCAACCTCAAATCCTTGGGCTTGAGCAATCTTCTTGCCTCAGCTTCCTGAGTAGCTGAGATGATAGGTGCCAGCCACAATGCCTGGCTAGTTTTTCTACTTTTAGTAGAGACAAGGTCTTGCTCTTGCTCAGGCTGATCTTGAAGTCCTGAGCTCAAGCAATCCACTCTCCTTGGCCTCCCAGAGTGCTAGGGTTACAGGTATGAACTACTGTGCCTGGCCTAATGTGCTCTTTAAACTTTGCATGACTTTTCTTTGGTAAAGGAAAGTGGTGGTAAGATTTCTGATGTGAGTAGAGGGTTAGAAGGCTACTTCCCCCTCCCCCACAATCCTTTTTATGAGAGAGCCCAATACAGGGCTTTGTTTTCCTTTGGCTGAGTGAGAAGAGTAACTAAAATTAATTGGGGAGGTTGTTTCTATAAGGGGGAATAAAATAGAGGTATAAAACAATCTCATTTATTTGAATACCAAAGTCACGGTTTAGAATATTGTTGTACAGATACTAACTGGCTACTTGTAACAATGATGTAAGATGACATTGCATCTTTTATATACAGTATGGGAAATATATTTTTGTCCCTTATTAAAAAATTAAGGTTAAATATAGGATATACTTCAACTAAACAGTACTCTCTGTGACATCAACAGTAAAAGATCAAGTAAGCTAGCAAATGAAAGTTTAAAATATTTTTTTTTTTTTTGGAGACAGAGCCTCAAGCTGTCACCCTGGGTAGAGTGCTGTGGCTTCACAGCTCACAGCAACCTCCAACTCCTGGGCTCAAGCGAGTCTCCTGCCTCTGCCTCCCAAGTAGCTGGGACTACAGGCGCCCACCACAACGTCTGGCTATTTTTTGGTTGCAGCCATCATTGCTGTTTAGCGGGCCAGGCTGGATTCGAACCTGCCACCTTAGGTGTATGTGGCTGGCGCCTTCGCCACTTGAGCCATAGGCACCGAGCTGAAAGTTTAAAATATTAAAGTCACTCAAGACCAGTAGCAGTTTATAAACTATGGAAATTTATTTATTTATTTATTTTATTTTTTGAGACAGAGCCTCACTATGTCACCCGCGGTAGAGTCCTGTGACATCACAGCTTACAGCAACCTCAAACTCTTGGGCTTAAGTGTTCCTCTTGCCTCAGCCTCCCGAGTAGCTGGGACCACAGGCACCTGCCACAACGCCCAGCTATTTTTTTTTTTGTTGTTGTTGTAGTTGTCATTGTTTTTTAAGCAAGCCCAGGCCAGGCTTGAACCCACCAGCCTTGGTGTATGTGGCTGGCACCGTATTCACTGAGCTATGGTTAATGGCCAAGCCATAAACTATGACAATTTAAATGTACTACAATTAAAAGATCTTGTCTAACTTATTTTGAAAACACCCACAGAAATCAAGGATCTTGTTAATAGTTCTTCTGTTAAGAATCATCAAGGATGGTGAAATGATTATTTTAAGATCTGCTTTAAAATAATCTATTATGGTAATATGTGGAATATTGGCCATATGTTAACTATTTGATGATAGAGGTTCATCATACTATTCTCTCTACTATTTTTGTCTGTTTGAAATTTTCCATAACAAAATAAAAAAGAAATGCTGGCAGAATCATCATAGACAGTAGAGATGGACTTATACTTCACTAGCTGTTGAAAACCTGAGCCTTTTGTAAGGAAAGCCATGAAGATAAACTAGAGGTGAGGTTAGCCAAGTAAAGGAGTAAATAAATTATTAACCTCAAAGCTTCATATCCCAGCTACAGAAATTATGATATAGCTGCCATTATGCAATCCATCTGACTTAACTGTAATACTAGGAATAGGGAATTTTTAAATGATTTAATTTTTGGACATGTGTGAACAGTCCAAGATTCTTACCAAGAAACAAAAATAACTATTCGATGTTTTAAAAATAGACAAAATCAAATACCAGAGGCTGTTGGAATGAAGCACATTGCCTTGGAAACCAGGAAGTTAGCAACTGAACAAACACAAAGGAAAATTCTATTATTAGCAAAAACTTATAACTCAAAAGGGTAGGTGACAGATTTTATTATATGGTACCTCAGTCACAAGTTGCTGTGAAGATTAAATCAGTTAATATAAGTAAAGTGCTTAGAACAGTTCCTGGCACAGAATAAGTGCTATGTCTGAGTTAGCTATCATTATTGCTAGTATTATTATACTGATGAATTACTAATTATGTTTCTTTTCACAAGTTAGTATCTGTAATTCCACTTGTCAAAATTCAACCAGAAAGTCTTGGCTGTGCATTCCTGATAGACATTCACAATTTCCAAGGATTGAAGGGGATGACTACTTACAAGCAGTTTTGTGAGACACTAAGTTACCTTGAAAGTATTGATTTTATTCCCTAGAGGCGAACTGACTCTAAGAGAAGCAAAAAAACTGTACTGAAAACATTCTTCTCCATTAATAGTTTTTGCATACATCTTGAACCAAATAAAAGACAAACTGGTATGCACTTATAATCTGATGGCAAACAAGGCAAACAAACAAAAGTATACACCATTTTCATCTCTGCAAGATTCATTTATGGCTTAAAAGATAGGCTGCAAGTCTGAAAGTACTTTACCTTTTTTTTCCCCCAAGTCCCATATAAAATTCTAACATTAATGAGGAATTGAAAAGAAACCATTAGGGGCCTCACAGTCTGGGAGTCTACTGTGATATAAACCTGGTTTTATGTTGCCAGGCATGGCTGAAAATGAAACAGTGATTCGGCTGAATAGAAAGTATGAATTTCAGTAAAAGTGGGAGGAAAAAGAATTTCCCCAACATAAACTGCTTTGACTTGATATACAGACAACCCTTCCCTCATGCTTTGGCCTCCTAGTCCCTGCCAGCTATATGTAGTGGTATAGAGCAAAGAAGTATAAGAAGAGGTGGGGTAGTGAAATCAATCTTAAGCTTATTTATTTCCAAAGTCTGTGATAGTACATGACATTTCCAAGACACTATAGGCAAACAAGAATACAAATGTTTAAGTCACATCAGAATGCCTCTATATTGTATTATGAAATGCAATTGTGATTCTGATATTTCAGTTTATCCTGGAATGTAAACAGCAAATGTTTTCAGCTATGCTAGCATAAATTTAAAATTAAAGTGGATGAAATTTCCATTTCAACGTTATATATTAAGAAAAAGCCAACTTTCCCTCCCTTCTTTCTTTCTTTCTCATTTTTTGAGACAGAGTTTTACTCTGTTGCCCCAGGCTAGAACGCCATGGTGTCATGGCTAACAGCAACCTCAGACTTCTGGGCTCAAGTGCTCCTCCTGCCTCAGCCTCCCAAGTAGCTAGGACTACAGGACTTGTCCCAACACCCAGCTAATTTTTCTATTTTTAGTAAAGACAGGGTCTTACTCTTGCTCAGGCTGGTCTTGAACTCCTGACCATGCCCAGGTCACCATGCCCAGCCTAAGCAAAAACCTTTGAAAACTAAGCCCAAATTCTCAAATTTACTCAAAGGGCCATAAGAGTTTTCTTCATCTGGATCACTTTTTAAACAGGGGGCCAGTTCACTGTCACTCAGACCATTGGAGGGCCGGACTGCGGGCCCTGGGATGAGTCGGCTGCTAAGCAGGACAGGCAGTGGTGGCAAAAACACCCCGCAGGCCAGATAAATGTCCTACAAGGGCCACATGTGGCCCATGGGCTGTAGTTTGAGGACACCTTATCTGGATGATGTAGTTCAGCTGATAGCAACTCAGAAATTTACATAAGGCCTATGTTGCCTAACAAGGGAACTGGGTCAATGATGGAAGCAAAGATTTCTTCTCTGTTTGGGCAAGTTCATGGCAGTCTATCAGTGAGCAAAGACAGGCAGTAACTTTAAAAAGCATTTTTCAGAATAATTTAGTCTCAATGGAAAAATAAGATGTTCATAATACACTACCTTATATTTTCCTTTAATAATGCCTTCAAACAATCTTTCCTTGGTTCCGTAAAAAGGCAAACAACCACTGAGCAGGATAAAAAGAATCACGCCGCACCCCCAGACATCTACAGGCTTTCCATAAGGCTCTCTTTTGACCACTTCTGGGGCCATAAAGTGAGGTGTTCCAACGCGTCCTACATTTAAAACAACAACATCATTAAGGAAACATGTTTACATAAAATGGAGTTTTCTACTTGAAAGCTGAAAATAATGGAACAATAACAAACTGAACAAAAAGTATGCTAATATTCTTATCACCTCTCCCTTCCCCATAAAGTCATGCTCACAGGAGGAAAAAAAGTTATGTCCCCAATCACATTTTGAAAATACTGAGCCCAAGATAGGTACTATGTCTTGTTGAATTTCTGCACACTACACAGTATGTATTTACATAGTTCTTGCTTCAAGAATAAGTTTAAATTTATTAATTTTCACATGTTTAAAGGTCACTAAAAATATAGATTTGGGGTATGTGAAAGTGTCAGCAGGCAGGGTCTGTAGTTGCTCAGGAAAAGAGCTGGGAGGCCTGCCCTGAGCAGGGGCAGAGACAGGGAGAGGAGTGAAAAAGAAATCTGTGGAAAAAAGACTGCTTTTGACTGCCAAATGGAAATTTCCCTAGTGAAACCTAATGCTGAGGACTGTTGTTTGGAATATGTACAGTAGTGCCTCCATAGTTGACCACCTCCCTACATTGACCACTTCATATGTTGACCAGTTTGTTACAGTCCCCTGGGTAGTCAACTTACAGAGCTTCTACTGTATTTGAATATGAAATCCTATTCAGTTGATTTTATGGATTGTAGCAATAAACAATGGTTAGGAATATTTATTATAATATGCATTTTTAGTTTCCTCCTAATATTAATGTTTGAAGAAAGAAGGAGGGCAAATATATGGCATAAAACAAAAAAATCATAAAGCTCCTCCCATGCGGTCTGCTTTGATCTTTTGTTTCTCTCTCAAAAACTAGCTTTCTAGAAGGAATCTGTTATCAGTTGTTTACACATTAGTAACCATCTTTAACTCAGTATCTTAAAAGGAGTTTTTTTCATCTATTGTGGTATGAAAGGCTTATACCCTGGAGGGAAATTATACGGAATGGGGCACTGCCCATGAGACTTGGCAGCTCTTCTAGAGGTATGTAGGCCCAACCCTCTCCCTTCCTCCCTCTTATCTCTCTCTACTCTCTTTCATCATAATGAGTCCAAGATAATTTTTACTTCAAGATTGTATAATATCTTATCTAGAGCTCAGAACTGTGGTTCAAAGTTTTTTTATTTATTTATGTATTTATATGTGTATTTATTTGGTAGAGATGAGGTCTCACTATGTTAGTCTGACTAGTCTTAAACTCCTGGCCTCAAGTGAATCCTCTTACCTCAGCCTCTCAAAAGTACTAGGATTACAGGGATCAGCCACTGTGCCCAGTCAGTCTGGAGTTTTAAAGGGACTTTAGAGATCTGCTCCAGCTAGACTAGAGAGCATGTGACATTAAATTCTGTTAGTGATTATCAAACTCAGTTGGAATGGAGAGAGACAAAGGAGCTGTTGTAGCTTATGTATCGATGATGTACCTTTGCTACAGATCATTATGGTTTCCTTCCCTCACAGCAGGAGAGATCAAATTCAGGGTTCTGATAGTGAAAATATTTTCATTTAAAATGTATAATAGGTCAGTAAAAACTACTGGTTAGAAGAACCTAGCTAGAGAAATGTTTCTATTTTTGTATTATGCTATTTTGCTTCCTCAAGTAATATGTATAAAGAAGCTGAAGTGATGGGAGCTAAGCCTCCCACTTTCATTAACAGACTGGACAAGGAGGATTAGCCTTGTTCTGATGGACAGTAGGGGAAAACAGGGCAAGAACTCAGGGTACCATTCAGGGCACTGGTACTAGGGTAGCAATGAGATACCTGCTGATGGTTTGGATGATGCTTTGAAGTCAACTTGATTCCTACCACTTCCCATGTAAGAAAGAGCCAAGCAACTCAAAATGGGGGCCTTACATGGGAAATAACTAGAGCCACCATGGCCAGTCACAGCCATCCTGATGAGGTTCTACTTACCTGGATAAAAGACTACCTAGTTCTGCAGAATCACTGTCATTCTTGGGGGAAGATGCATGTCTTTTGGTTCAAGAATTTGCTCATAGATGATAGGGCAAAAAAACCTTGTTAGAATACACGGGAATGCTCCTTTTATTTCATGTACATGAGTAGATTGTGAAAAGGAGTGGAGTTAATCTTTTATATATACTGACTTCCTCAAATTCCTTGTTTTTGCTGTTAAACTATTTTTTCCTTTTTTATGACCACTTGACTTTTATGACTTTGACCACAAAATTCTAAGAACAGGAAACTAATTACTAAACCAAATTAAATATCACTGTTTGAAATAGTTCAGATATATATTTAAATATTACATTTTGATAATATAGTAAAAGCTTCCTATCTATAACCTCGGGGAGGGAGTTGTTCTGAATAGATATACTTTCAATACTTTAGGATTTGAATCTTTATGTACACAACGATTTTTACTTTAATAACTTTATATGGTTATCTTTCTACAGTTTCCTGACTTCTTTTACACAGAATGCTGCACATAAGTTAACCTTTTCTTGATGACTCAGAGTTGTCATTGTGGATCTCAATTAGAAAACTATGCTACAGAACAGAAAGCACCCTCAGGAAGTTCAGAGGTATGTAAAGGTTGATTTCTTTGGTATTAAAAGGCTGCTGTGTGTTCCAAGTTTTGATGTCTGCTCAATATATATTTTGTCTGTCAGGCTTTCTTTTCTTTCCTCTCACTATGCTTACTTCAGTTCTGGCTTCTCTTAATTTATTGTTTATAATCTGTTATTAATTGGAGGCTAACTAGTAATGAGACTATTTCACTTGATAGCAATTTGCTAGGTCCTAGACACCATCGTAGGTGCTGCGGATACAGAGATAAGCCATGATGCCCCTTGCCTTTATAAATCTCAGTCTTTGATATGATTACAAGTCTCCACATCCAATACTACCCAGAGGTATGTAGCCCAGATAGTAATATAGAAGAGAAAGAGTCGGGTTACTTAATTTGGAATGGTGAAGATCAGCCTGCTTTTAAAAGGAGCCAGTTGTTAGCTCAGCCTTTAAGAACAGTAGGAGTTAACCAGATAAACAAAAGGTATTCCAACTAGAGGAAGAAGGAACATAAATCTATATAATTTTATAAAAAGTGTGAACAAGTCACCCTCAGAAAGAGTATCTTAGATGCCCAATTGAGAGGACCATGAATTTTTATTTTTTTGAGAAAGTCTCACTTTGTCACCCTTGGTAGAGTGCTGTGACATCATAGCTCACAGCAACCTCAAACTCTTAGGCTCAAGTGATTCTCTTGCTTCAGCCTCCTGAACAGAGGAGCTATGACTACAGGTGCCCATCACAATGTCTAGCTATTTTTAGAGATGAGGTCCTACTCTTGCTCAGACTGGTCTCAGACTCCTGAGCTCAGGTGATCTATCCCCCTGGGCCTCCTAGAGTGCTAGGATTATAGGTATAAGCCACTGCGCCCGGCCATGAATGGATTTTTGAGGGTAGGAATAGTTTTGATACTAATATAATTATTTTATAGGTTTTGAGTTGTATTCTGGATAAGTGAATTTTCCAAATAGTTGAGTTTCAGGTAATGGAAGTGTAAATATATTTAAATAGTTCTTACTGTATGGAACATACACAGGAGAGAATTTCTTTCTATTTGTAGGACTGGAGGTTCAAAGATTCCAACTGCCAGAAAATAGCTTTCTGTTTTAAAGTTGATAAATATTAGCAAAATTTCAAAAGTACCTTAAACAATAGGAAAGCTTTTTCCAAGAGAAGTAATTTTGCCCTTTCTACTTATATTATTTTCAAAAACATTGTAACGCTTAGCATTACTTCAAGAATATTAAGAAAAGGTATTAACATATGACAATATTTTGACTATCAGGAAGTATTTTTTTTTTTTTTGAGACGGAGCCTCAAGCTATCCCCCTGGGTAGAGTGCCGTGGCATCTCGCTCACAGCACCTCCAACTCCTGGGCTCAAGCGAGTCTCCTGCCTCAGCCTCCCAAGTAGCTGGGACCACAGGCGCCCGCCACAACGCCCGGCCATTTTTTGGTTGCAGCCATCATTGTTGTTTGGCGGGCCCGGGCTGGGGATTTGAACCCGCCACCTTGGGTGTATGTGGCTGGCGCCTTAGCCGCTTGAGCCACAGGCGCCGAGCCTATCAGGAAGTATTTTAATTCTAGAAGCACAGAGAGAAATAAATTTTGAATAAGTGACACACTGGAGGTTCAAAATTAGCTTTAAAAATAACAGCTTGGGGGAAAGGTTCATGGACTTTAGAAAAATAGATTAACACAGAGAAAATGTCTAAGTAAATCTGATGAATATATTTCCCCCCTTTAATCAAGAGCCACAATAAAATACAAAGCCCATGACATTCTGAATACTAACAGGCTGCACATCCAGAGCAACAGAAAGTCATTAAGTATGGCTAGTATATATATAACATACGAAAGGAATTCGTTTCATCTCATTAACCTTGGGGAAGTGATCAGAAATTATTATAAATGTGTACCCTTAACACATGGGTAATTTGTATAAATAAATACCAGATTCGAGAGGGAGTTTAACAGCAACATTTGTTTTAAAAAAAAATAATTTAGGATTTATGGTTGATTGCAAGATCAACAGGAGCCAGTAGTGTCATGTTCAGTTCTGGCACTATCCTTTGTGGACAGTGAAGAGATTCAGAACCAGTTCATATGAGGAATGGTTCAATTCATCTAAGGAAATTAATTTGGACAAAGCTTAGGGGGATATGGTAGCTGTCTTCAAACATTTGCATGGTGATCGTGTGGAAGGATGAAAATTGTTCAAAGTGGCTTCAAAATAGAATTAGGACAGCTGACTGAAAGTTACAAAAAGACTTTTAAATACTTGAGTAGTTTTCTGAAAATGAAATGAACTATACTAGGACATAGTAAATACTTTTCCTTCTGAGGAGTTAAACCAGAGCTCAACCTTTTGTTGGGACTATTACTGGAGAATTCAGTCATTAGTTATAAGACCGGAGAAGTTAAAAAAAACTCCCTTGGAATCCTGAGAGTCAATGATTCCATGCATTAAACTGTGCTTTACTACCTGACCCCTTGGTCAGTCTTCTAATCACCAACAGAAAGTTTTGAATTAAGGAAAATAAGCTGGTATTCCTTGAAACTATACTCAACTTCCAGTTTTGCATGTTATTGGAAATAATTTTCTGGAAAAGAATGTGAAACTAGAAGAAAACTTAAACATAATTTAATTTTAAAAGGCAATCTTGTGAAAAAATGATTTAAAGAATATAACTATGACCTATGGCTCATTTTTCAGAAGGCAGCCTATTTTATTACTCGTTAGGATTCTAGCTACAATGAACTAAGTTAAATGGAATGTCCTGGGTAAACAGATTATTGTTTTGATATTTATCATTTGTCAGATATTTGAATTTAATATAAGCATTCTTGAAAGATGACAAGTTTTAAAAGGTTCTGTTGATATTTTTCATAGTTTTCCTCTTTGCAAAGGTTGGCAGTACTTGGTAATAGAAAAGAGAAAGCGCTGACCAGAAGACTGATGGTTTGCAGGATGGGGAACTAAGTAATTTTCAAAACTAGAGTACAGAACTAAAAACAGGGCAGCATTCTGAACTGGAGTTTATTGAAAGGAATAAATAAACAAACATAGTAATTGAATCTGTAAGCCACCTCTGTGCAATGGTAAAGAAAGTTCCTACTTTAACTTTTTTCTTCTTTTTATTCTGGCATGGGAATTTAAAATTATGTTTTGCTTTAGCTAATAATAAAATCAGCCTGCATTCATATATGTTTGCTCTTTGCACATACACATATTGGTAGCTTAAACAGATTCTTTGAAAAATAGAAAAAGGAAAACAGTATGCAATTATAAATTAGCCATCAATGTTTATTTAGAAATGGCTAATCCACACATTTTAGATTTTACCTCATTTGGACAATTCAACTTTTAAAAGCTCTATGTCCTAAATATTACCTTCTTTGAATATCATTTTAAATCTCTTTATATAGGGCCCCTTCCCTTAAATGCTGGGGCTATGAAGAGTAAAAAGGCAGAGGTTAGCTGGGACTAAGGCCAAGTTTTGAGACTAATTGAGGCAATATAACAAGACCTGGTTCCTATTTCCCGAAAGACAAAGTCTGTCCTTAAGGGACTAAAGTTCTAATTATGATCACACAGTTATTAAATTTAAAACAATCTGATGGCGCTTTTGGGGGGTGGAATGAGGTATGAAATACCGAGGTTGGGTCAATAGTTAGCTTGAAAGTTTTACACCAGCCTGAAAGTGACCAGGTTTTGACAGAAGCTTTTTAAAAAGTGGTCTTACCTCCAGCTACAAGTCCAGACTCCCCTAATTGAATAGCTACCCCAAAGCCCCCAAGTTTAACAGGTGCTGAGTTTTCTTTTGAGGCGAGGAGAACACAGTGGGGCTGAAAAGAAAAACAGATAAAAAATAAGCCTAAAGATAAACTGAAAATGAACAATTCAGTTTTGACAAAATTAAATAACATGACAATACAATAATAACACATTAGGAACTTCTGATTACTTAGATGCTTGAATTATTTGTCCTATTCTCACTTTTGGATGATTTCTCCAAAGACAGACTTGTTCCATCCAATATTTTCAGGAATTATTTGCTAAGAATTACTCAGAAAGCATGGATTTTCAAGAAATACAGATAGATACATTTTCTGCCCCCAAAAGGGCATGTATCTATCTGTATTTCTGCCTTTATATGCAATATTTTCTTTCTTCTTTTTGAGACAGATGCTCACTCTGTTACCCTGGGTAGAATGCTGTGGATCATAGGTATGAACTACCACTCCTGGCCCTTTTTATGCATTATTTTCTTTCTGTGAGTGATCATTAAAATTTAAGAAAAAAATATATTTTATACTTCCTGCCGATATGTTTCTTGAAACCCCTGTCTACCTATAAAGCCATTGTATCTTGGCCACTGAAGGATACTAATGACCCTTTGTTTGTCCACCCTTCCCATCCACTTTTCTTTATTCATTCCACCTCTAAGTAAAGGAGTATTAAATGGATGGGTCAAATTTAGTGACTTCAGTTGAGCCTTGCTCCCAGGGAATTCATTGCTCTCCCTGGCATGTCATTTTTCTGGATGTGCCTTTCCTCTCTGTAGAAGTGGGAAGTGAGAAAGGAGAAGCGGAAAGGCGCCCACTTGGCTGGCCCCTAGTCCAGGGCAAAGACATCCTTCCCACGGAGTACCTATTAGACTAAGTATCACAAGCTTTGTTATAATAATGAGGGTTTCTTTGTCAAACCATGTCCTCTGCATCTGTCTCATTCTGGGATCTTGCTGAGGCTGGTATCAGGGTCCTTTGGTCTCTGCTCAAATACTGTGCGCCCCAATGTGACTAACACTATCTGATCTGCTCTCAAAATGGACTAGTGAAAAAGATAAGCCTCTTTAGGCACAGAAGACAAAAGTATTTTTTCTTTTCTCCTATACTTTGTCATTCATAAAATGAGACAGTTTTAGATCAGTTTTAGCCAACATGGTAGTGGGTATGAAAAAAAAAGTGTGCAATAAAACAGAGCTGGTGCTACCAGAGAGATAGATAGATTTTTGATGATGATACGCAGAAGCAGAAGGGATCCTTAACTTTGCACAGTGAGAGAGAATCAGGATTCTATTTTGGAAGTAATTTTTTTTGTCCAAAGAAGTTCAAAAACCTTTATAGTACAGTCTAGTACAGTGGTTCTCAACCTGAACTTTAATACAGTTCCTGTCGCAACCCACAGGAACTCTATTAAAGGGTCGCGGCATTAGGAAGGTTGAGAACCACTGTTCTAGTAGAAAGAGAGATGAGCTCTCAAATATAAGTGTGTATGACTATGTGAAAGTGAGAGAAAGAGAGGAGGAAGCAAATGTGCAGTGGATAAACTATGAGATGACACCAAAGTAGCAAGAAGAGTATATGGGAGAGCAAGTAAACCTCTACAGAAATTCACTGATAAAGACTGCTCTAAGAACTTCCAGCTGGTTCAAAGAGAGATCAATGACAGCAGACTAAATAAAAGGAATACTCCTAGTAAAATTCTAGTGTGGGACACAGCAAATGAATGAGCCTAGAAAAGGATGGGCATGACACAGAAGAAAATACAAACTGGACCCAAACAGGGTCACAAGGTCTCCTGGCCATGCCTGTGAATGTGTTTTTATTACTTTTTTAGGAAAGAGAAGTAGAAGCTTTGATTGGAAGCCAAATTGGAATGTACGCCCTTTATGGTTTGTTGACTATATTTATGCTTAAGTTCGTGTTATTATGAAATCTACGTAATTCTCACCAGTGTAGATGCAGTCATTCTCAATAAAGCCTTAAGTGAGATAAATGATAAAATTTGAACTTAAGATAGAAAATAAACAAAGAAACCTATAAATACAAAGTAATATAGTGTAAAGCCTAGTAGTGGTAAGTGTCATGAGGTAAAATTAAGTTGGTGAAGAGGTAAATGATATAGTAATAGGTTTGGGGGCTAGGGAGCTGCTATTTTCATTGCAGGGGTGGGATGTCAGAGGAGGCCTCTTTAATGGGGTACTATCTGAATCGAGAACCAGAACGAAGCGAAACAGCAAGTTTTAGGCAGGAAGGATAGTCAATGCAAAAGTGCAGAGGTATGAGGAGGGTTGGTATGTTTAGAGAATTGGAAGGAAGCCAGTGTGTCTAGAAGAGAACAATAAGCAGGGGACAGAGTGGCAGGAAATGTGATCTAAGAGATGATCAAAGGTCTGGGACCATGACTGGCTGAGATGGGAAACCACTAGAACATTTTTTTTTTTTTTTAAAGACAGAGTCTCACTTTGTAGCTCTCGGTAGAGTGCTGTGGCATCACAGCTCACAGAAACCTCAAACTCTTCGGCTTAAGCAATTCTCTTGCCTCAGCCTCCTGAGTAGCTAGGACTACAGGTGCCTGCCACAATGCCTGGCTATTATTAGAGATGAGGTCTTGCTCTGGCCCAGGCTGGTCTCAAACCTGTGAGCTTAAGCAATCTACCCACCTCGGCCTCCCTGAGTGCTAGGATTACAGGTGTGAGCCACTACACCCGGCCCACTAGAAAGTTTTGAACAAGGGAGAACTATAGTCTGTTTTAGGTTTTGAAAGGATCACTCTGGCTTCTGTGTGAAGAGATTGCAGGAGCACAAGAGTGGAAGAAAGGAGATCAGTTAGGTTACTGCAGTTGTCTGGGCAAGATTTTGTGGCTTGGACTAGCCTAGAGTGATAGAAGCAGAGATGCTGAGAGGTGGTCAAATTCTATTTATGTTCTAAAGATAAAGCTGACAAGAACTGCTGCTGAATATGGGTGTGAAAGAGAAACAAGGTAAGTATGATAATCAGGTTTTGTTCTGAGCAACTTAGTAAAAATAAAGACACCATTTACTGAAATGAGGAACACCAGGGGAAGAGTTTGCATGGGGGATTAAGAATTTAATACATATTAAGTATGAGATCTCATAAGATGGGGTAAAAGAGAGGCTGGGATTAGAGGTATAAATTTGAGAAACAACATGCAAATAGTATTTATAGCCAAGGTAATGAACACAATCACTTAGGACATGACTACTGATAGAGACAAGAAAAGTCAGAGGATTGAGCCCTGGTACACATGATATGTGAAGTCAGGAAGATGAGAACAATCTAGTAAAGGAAAGAGAATGTGAAGCAGGAGGAAAATCAGAATTTGATATCCAGAAGCCAAGTGAAGAAACTTTTTCAAGTAGGAATAATTACCAGTAATAGTTACTAAGGTCATTGAAAATGAGAACTGACCATTAAATCTGACAACTTGGAAGTCACTGGTGACCTTGATAAGAGTGGCTTTAGTTAGTGGTATGATATAGACAAAACCCCCATTGGACCAGCTTCATGAACAAATGGGAAGAGAAGATATAGAAACAGTATATATAGGTATCTTTCAAAGTTTTCCTATACTAAAAATGGAGAAATGGGATGTAGCAAGAAGAAAATGTAGCTGAGGATGTTTCTTTTTTTAACTTTTTAACATTTACAATTGGAGAAAACAGATTAATAAAACTCCACGTACCTATCATCCAACTTTAGCAATTATCAACACTCGGCCATTGTTGTTTCATCTGTCCCCTACCATTTATTACATCTTTTTTTGCTGAAATATTTTAAAACAAGTCATATAATTTACTGTTAAACAGTTCACTATTTCTGATATAGGACTTAAAGTTAATATTATCATATCCAATAAAATGAGCAATAATTCTTTAGTAGTTGTGTAGCAAAGGGTGGGGTCAGGAACTGACCTTGAGGAAGAGGTTTATCCACATCCGGTTAAGGTACCAACCAAACATGCAAAAACAAACTGTTGGTGGGGTCAGTTAATAACATTAAGTACTTAGTCCACATTCAATTTTCCTTGACTATCTTAAAAATATCTTTTTACAGATAGTTCAAGGAAGTTATCAGACTCCTAGAGTCTTGCAGACTTAAAGGGGTGCCCAATGGCTGAAAAGGAGATACTCTGAGCATCAAAAATTTTAAAGGCAGAAATTGGTACACAAAGACACATCAAATATATAAACATCTGTAAGTTCATAGTAAAAACACACACAAAAAAGCCCTTTATTGGTCACCTCTGGAGGTTACTTAGAAACCAACTTGGTATTCTGGAAATAGTTCATAACAATTTTACTCATAACATCTAAACTAGAAATAGCCCAAATATCTATTGAACAGGAGAATGGGCAAACTGATATATTCATACATGAAATACATAACATTAAAAAGAAATGAAGTACTGATCACAGCAAAGTGGATAAATCTCAGAAACATGCTCAGTAAAGAAGCCTCATATAAAAGAATACATACTGTATGGTTTTATGTGTATGAAGTTCTAAGATAGGTAAAACAAACCTACAGTGCAAGAATATCAGAATAGTGATTTGCACAGGGTTGGTGGCTAGAATGGCCACAGAGGCTGAATGTATGGGAAGGAAATAGGGGAGGTTTCTGGAATAATAATATCTTCATAGGGATTACACAGATATATGCAATTCATCAGAACTCTAATGGTATTCCTGTGCATTTCACAGTATGTAAATTTTTATCTTAAACATAATTTTAAACAGATATTAAATTCCAATGATATATGTGCTGAAGTGTAGTAAAAAGACAGATTGTGGGGATAAATAGATATTTGATAAAGCAAATGTAGCAAAATGTTAATTACAGAATCTAGGTGGTAAATATATGACTATTTACTATACAAGTTTTTTAATTTTCTGTATGTTTGATAGTTTTTGTAACAAAATGTTGAGGAAAGCCTCCATTTTGGAACCCCTACTTATAGACCTAGGTATCAATGTCTGCTAACATCATTGAGTGAAAAATTGATGGCAAATCTTATAATGATGAGTCAGACAGATAACACCTGAACCCACTGCTCAATCCTATCACTGAAAATAGGACAACCGGACATTATGTTCTCCCAGGGCAATACAACACACCTCCTGTGAAGTACTAGTTCTAGTTTAGCTTTAGCGCATAAAACTAAAACTGAATCCTAATATAATCAAGATTCTACATCTACCTATCAATTTACAGGAAATACAGGAGAGTAAAGAATATATTAAGTGCCAAGTACAGATTGTGGAAAATTCTGCAGGGAAAATTATGTACTATTTTAACACATCAATGGAATGAACATTGAAAAAAAGGCACAAAGAGGGGGTATCTGTTACAGTATGTGAGACTTAAGAGACAACACTATGACTGCATTAATGTACACAGCTATGATTTAATAAAAAAATTTTAAAAAGAGATAACACTATGAAATGTAATGTGTGAACCTTGGATCTCTCAGGTTTGTCTTGTTCATTTCTTGCCCCACATCTTAAACCAGCCATTTATTTAACCAGCCCCATTTCTTTTTAGTGGGAAAAGATATTTAAACCCACTCTCTGAGTACTAGGCATATTATTACTACTGGGTTGTTATTACTTTGACTTTTCAATGGATGGAGCTGAAAAATATGTGTTTTTTTATGGATACTGACATCTTTTCCTATTAATTATAGAATTTTTACTTTACTTCTTTGATTTAGCAAGGACACTGTACCCTTGAACAACACAGGCTTGAAATGCACAGGTTCACTTGTATGTGAATTTTTTTCAATAAATACATTAAATTTTTTTTTGAAATTTGTGACAAATTGATAAAACTCACAGATGAACCATGTAGCCTAGAAATATTTTTAAAATTAAGAAAAAGTTTGGTATGTCATGAATGCATAAAATATAGAAGCTAGTCTATGTTATTATTTACTGCCATAAAATATATATGCATCTATTATAAAAGGTTGAAACTTATCAAAACTTACACATATGACCACAGACCACACATGACGCTATTCACAGTTGAAAGAAATGTGAACAAACCAAAAGATGTACTATTAAATCATAACTGCAAAAAATTAACTGTAGTATGTAATACACTAAGGTAATAATTTCGTGGCCACCTCCTATTGCTTTTGCAGTAAGCTCAAGTATTGTTTTTGTTGTTGTTGTTTTGTTTTTCTTTAATAGAGACAGAATCTCACTTTATCACCCTTGGTAGAGTGCTGTGGTGTCACAGCTCACAGCAACCTCCAACTCCTGGGCTTAGCCAATTCTCTTGCCTCAGCCTCCCAAGTAGCTGAGATTATAGGCTCCTACCACAACACCTGGCTATTTCTTTTTATTGTGTTGTTGTTGCAGTTTGGCGGGGGCCGGATTTGAACCCGCCACCCTTGGTATATGAGGCCAGCTCCCTAATCACTGAGCCACAGGTGCCACCCTCAAGCATTGTTGACTATCCATTTAAAATGCTGTTTGATGCTAATCATCTCTGTACAAGCAGTTCATCTCCAGTAAATTGCATATCACAGTAAAAGTGATCTCATGGTTCTTGTGTATTTTTTTTTTTATTAGGTTTAGTACAATAACATAAACCTTGAATAACACCACAGGACCCATATGAAGAGCCACTACTGATGCTACAAGTACTCCTAAGAAGTAGAGAATGTTTCATGACATTATAAGAAAAAGTTGAATTGCTTGATATGTACTGTAGAGGGAGGTCTATAGCTACACACCACTTCAAGATAAACGAGTCCAATGTAAGGACCATTACAAAAAAAAAAAAAAAGGAAATTTATGAAGCTGTAGCTGCAGCTGCATCAGCTGGTACTAAAACTTTGCGTTTTTTGTGAAATGACCTTTTAATACAGTGGTTCTCAACCTTCCTAATGCCTCCTAATGCTGCGACCCTTTAATACAGTTCCTCATGTTGTGGTAACCCCCAACCATAAAATTATTTTTGTTGCTACTTCATAACTGTAATTTTGCTACTGTTATGAACTGTAATGCAAATATCTGATTTGCAGGATGTATTTTCATTGTTACAAAGGGGTCACAGCCCACAGGTTGATAACCGCTGTTTTAATATATTGAAAATGCAGCTTCTATGTATATGTAGGATTGCTATAAGAAAGGTATATGCTATATATTCTAATATGATTGGAGAAAAAGCGAAGCCATTATATGACAACTTAAAGCAAAAGTTAGGTGAAGAACTTAAAGCTGGGCTGGGTGTGGTAGCTCATGTTTGTAATCCTAGTGCTCTGGAAGGCCAAGGAGGGTGAATCACCTGAGCTCAGGAGTTGGAGACTGGCCTGAGAAAGAGTGAGACCCTGCCTCTAACAAAAATAGAAAAATAATTTGGGCATGGTGGTAGACACCTGTAGTCCCAGTTACTCAGGAGGCTGAGGCAAGAAGATTGCTTGAGTCTAAGAGTTTGAGGTTGCTATGAGCAGTGATGTCATAGCATTCTACCCAGGGCAACAGAGTGAGACTCTGTCTCAAAACAAAAACAAAAACAGAACTTAAAGCTGGAGAAATTAATGCTAGCAAAAGAAGGTTTTGATAATTATAGAAAGAAGTTTGATTTAAAAAATGTCAAGATAATAGGAGAAGTGTTTTCTCCTGACCAAGAGACAGCAGATGAGTTTCCCAATGCCACTAAGAAAATCATTGAGAATAAAAGATATTTGCCTGAACACATTATTAATATGGATAAAAGTACTGTATTCTGGAAAAAGATGCCACAAAGGAAATTTATTAATAAGAAAGAGAAGCAAGCACTAGGATTTAAGGCAGGAAGGGAAGGACTACTGTTTTGTGCAAATGCAATCAGGTTTATGATTATGACTACCCTTATCTATAAACCTCCTAACTCCTGAACCTTGAAAGGAAAAGATTAACAACAATTGCCAGTGTTTTGGTTGTACTACAAGAAGGCCTGGATGGCAAGAACCCTTTTAAAGTTCTGTTGATATTGGGCAATGCCCTGGGCACCCAGGACCCCATGAATTCAACTGAAAGCATTAAAGTTGTCCACTTGCTACTTGCTGCCAAACACAATTCAGCCTCTAGATCAGGGGGTCATAAGGTTCATTACATATAGTACTTTATGGGAAGGATTGTCAATACTATGGAAGAGAACATGGATAGAAGGAACATCATGAAAGTCTGGAAGCACTGAAGATGCCATTGTTATAGGAAAAAAAGGGGGTGAATATCATTACAAATGTCATCTAGTCTTCAAATTATAAGATTGCTTTAGAAAACAAGTGCAAGTTCTTAAAGGAATATATGAAAATATACTAAAGTAATGTATAGATTAAAGAAAACTTAAAAAAGATAAAGAGTAAAATAATTCATTACTAAGATTTTCCCACATGGGGAATCTAAGTGAAAGATATCTGGAATTTTTTTGTACTACTTTTGCAGCTTTTTCCTAAGTATAAAATTATGTACAAAGAATTCATTCTATTTTAAAGTCACTTAAAAGAATTCTCCTAGTGGTTATGGTTTCACTTTGTAATACACTTAGTTTCATTTATTTTAATTAGACTTTGACTTAATTTGGTATTTTAAGTATATAAAAGATGTCCACAGTTCCAAAATGAGAATTGGAAACACACCCAGCAAGGTCTAGCTTTTGTCTTCTTTTCCACCCCCACTCTTCCCCTCCCCACTGGTTACTTTTTATTAGTTTTTATTTTGTCCCTCCAATTTTTTAAAGATAAAATACATATAAATATTCATTTCTTTTTGTAAAACAATATATGGTATAGATGATTCCATAGCAGTACACAGAGATTTTTATGGAGGAATGTAATGCACAAGGCGGGTGTTGGCTCTAGTGATAGCAGAGAAAGCAGGGTATGGGGGCACCTGCTAATGCAGGCAGATGAGGACATAGGAAGATGAGGAAGTTCTCTTCCGAGAGCTACTTTTTCAGTGAAACAAAAAGCAAGCAGCAGGTGGGAGTAGGGGAGTGGGGATTATTGGCAGTCTGAGAAGAAACAATACAGATGTGAATAAGTATTTTTAAGAACAGGAGAATGAACTAAGGCAGTGCTTCTCAAACTTTTGCATCAGAATCAAACAGATCCCTGGGCCCTATTCTCAGAATTTCTGGCTTATAGGTCTTGAATGAGGTTAGGAACACACATTTCTAACAATCTTCCGAGTGTGTTGATGCTACTGCTCTGGGAGCCAGATGTTGAGAACCACTGGACTAAGGAAATACACCAGGATTGCTGGCAGCTCAGGGGACTACTTGAGATTTATGCCTCAGCATGACTCTGTGTTTGTATCCAGTGGTCCTCATTTCAAATGGCAGGGTTCTGGCCTGAAGTAGGTGGTGAGGTGAATTTAACCAGGATTGGGATTAAGGATATCAGTAATAGATGGCATCAAATAAGTATATATATTTATTTCTTCTTTTCTACTTCCATCTTTATTTATATAAAGAAAAACCTTATACCAACAAAAAAGAAAGAGGAAGTGTAAAGAGGATATACAGGAACGAGCCGAAAACACAGAGACAAAGTAGAAAGTTCAGAACAAGCCTGGTACAAAAGGACAAATACTATATGATTCTACTCAAATCAAGTTTCCAGAGCAGTCAAAATCATAGAAACAGAAAGTAGAATTATGGTTGCCAAGGGCAAGAAGAAGGGGGAGGGGAAATCGTTTTTATTGGTATTGAGTTTCAGTTTTCTAAGATGAAAAAGATAGAGATCTATTGCCCAACAATGTCATATACTTAACACTACCAAGTGATATATTTAAAAATGGTTAAGATGGTATATCTGATGTTATATTATTTTACAACAATAAAAAATAAATCCTGCCAGACCAATACAGTAACCATAACCACCTTCCTTCTCAGAGGTTGTAATGGGAAGTAAGAGCTACAAAAGACTTGTTCTAGCAATTAAAAAACATCCTCCTCCATGTATATTTATAACAAACTAAAAGTTCTGGAGAGTATGATATTCAGAAGAGTATACCTAGAAATAATTAGAATGTTAGATAAAGCCCAACAGAGTTAAATATTTAGTGTAAACAAAGCTGCAAGATAACAATTATGAGGAGGATAAAGCTAACTCTTCTTCATTTCAAACGACAACAAAAAAGGGAAATGACACTAAACTGCAGGGCCAGCAGTTACATAGAGTGGTTAAATACTGGACTAGGACCAAAACAAAAACTGCAGAATTCCACCACTATTTTCTTTAAGATATAGGAGATGTTTTAATTTACTTGGGAGAGTTTATCATAGTGATAAAAAGGATAAAAATCTCATCCAGTCCTAAAATTGTAAGATTATTTTGAGAAAATGAATCCAAGGTCTTAAAGGAATATATAAAAAATATACTAAAATAATTTACAAATCAAATAAAATTTAAAAAAATGAAAGAGTAAGCTAATTACTAATATTAGTATAATTTAATACAAAATGCCATCTTATCTGAATAACTTAATTTCTAAAACTAATCCAAAAAGAAACAAATTCAATGCTTTGCTTTAGAAGCATACATGCATACATCATTTCTTAGGAAAAAAATACATATTTCTGCTTAGAATTTATACAACTTTTTTATTTTGAGGGGAGAAGAAAACTTTCCACAACTGTCAAGTTGAAAAAAATTTAAATAATTTAGTAAAGTTAAGTGATTGAGCTGAAAACTTGTTGCATGGTGGTAGCACCTTTTAATATTTTCAAAAGGAATCTAAGGGTTGTTATACTGAAAAAAGAAAGAAAAGAGGGGGGAGAAAACCCCTATCACCACATGCGAATATAAAAATGAAGAGAACCCTGACCAATTGCATCACGACCTACCGGATGGAAAAGCCCAGCTGACACAACCAAGACAAGTCTCAGTGTCTAGGGAAGCTTGAGGTTCAGCTTCTTCTATTCAGGCAAGCCTGGGCTGTGAGTATTTCTTCATTTCAACTACATAAATGAGCCTTTATTTTAGCTAAAATTTGAACATTCAAAATGAAACCTGATTTATGGTGATAAGACTACTCTAAAACCAGCAGTTCTTTGCTTTTAGAATCACCTTGATTTCAACTTGAGGGTGTGATTTTTTAGTTACTTAAAATACTTTAGGAGATTCAAGGTATTTAAACTCATACTGCCAATATAGTCACAATGTTTATACTGCATTTGTGTACTGCCTAACTATTTTCAGATCTACTTGAATATACATCTTATTTCTAATGAATTATAAATTGTAACTTACTTTATTGTTGTCTCTTTATTGTTAATTGCTATGATTTCTTTATTAATTTTTGTTATTTTATATAGTAATTACCAGATCATATAAATTTCAAGTTTGGTGTTTCAGAAGTAAATAAGGTGAATATAGAGAAAAGAAAAAGCAAAATATACTTTAGTTCGAATAACTACAATGTTTTAAAATATGGGTTTTGGGGGACACAGTTAAGTTTAAAATGAAACTTAAGATATATTACTAATAGTATTTTTCCATAGTAATATGCTTTTAATTTTCATTTTATATGCAGCAATTAATGCAATTTTTGAAGCATGGCCTGAATAGACTCAGTCATTATCAAGCCAAACTAAAAACGTTGAGAGGTTGCTACCATTACCGAATAGGTATGTATTTCAACAAAGCAGTGTGATGTTTTCACAAACATACCCAAACTGTATTTAAAATGCTTCTGTGCATTTGGGGTTATAGTGGAATCTGCTGGGTTCTGGAGGTATAGCAGCTCCTACATGAGCCAGTTGACAAAAATGGCAGGAATGGGGTGGTAGTGTAGGGATCCATACCACCACACTGTGAACTTGCAAACAGGATTTGCCAAGTAACAACATTTAAAAAACACTTACTGTCTACTATTAGAAAACTATTATGGGCTTGGCACCAGTGGCTTAAGTGGCTAAGGCGCCAGCCACATACACCTAAGGTGCCAGCCACATACACCTAAGGTGGCAGGTTCAAATCCAGCCCAGGCCCATCAAAAACAACAATGATGGTTGCAACCAAAAAAAAAAAAAATAGCGAGGCGTTGTGGCGGGCGCCTGTAGTCCCAGCTACTTGGGAGGCGGAGGCAGGAGACTCGCTTGAGCCCAGGAGTTGGAGGTTGCTGTGAGCTGTGATGCCACGGCACTCTACCCAGGGGGATAGCTTGAGGCTCTGCCTCAAAAAAAAAAAAAAGAAAACTATTATGGTCACTTTAATGTAGCATACAGGTTGTAAGTAATGTCCACTGGGAAAGAGTCCACTGGGTGAATACAGCAGTTGATTTCTTGTATTCACTGGCAATTTTTAACATATCAAACAAGTCATTTTTAAAATGTCAATAAATCATCTTAAGAATAGTGAATGAGTGACAGTGTAATATGCCAACTGATTCAGGAGACGAAAATCCACCACAAAGTGGCTAACAGAATCTGTTAATAAATAATCGGATGCTAGCCGTCTAAGATATGGTTCTAAATGATGGCAATGATTACTTTTTAAACAAATGTATTGTTTTTGCTTTATTTTCTTTAAGCTTGACACTAAAGTAAAACCAGAAAGGTATAATGGCAAACTTGTCCAACTATTACTTATTTAGTTTATTTGCAGGTTAGAGTTGAGGCAAATGGTTTCAGAATATGTGCTTTGCGCTAACTGCTTTTTAGAAACGTTTATTTTTTTAATGGAGACAGAATCTCACTCTGTTGCCCCAAGCTAGAGTTCCCTGGCATTAGCCTAGCACACAGCAACCCCGAACTCCTGGGCTCTAGCAATCCTCCTGTATCAGCCTCCTGAGTATCTGGGACTACAGGCATGCACTACAATGCCTGCTCAGCTAATATTTTTCCTTTTATTAAGTCATATACACATAGATCATGAATACATTTATGAATTTGTGGGGTACAATGTGTTGATTTTTTTATAAAATTTGGAGTGTTTACATCAAACTAATCAATGTAGCTTTCACCTCATTTACTTAATTATTGTGTTAAGACATTTAAGTTCTATTCTTGATAGATTTGACTTTTTAGAAACATCTTGATTATGGTTATTGGACCTAGAAGTAAGTTTGAGAAGATATGCTTTGGGGGGAAGTGCTGAGCATCCTGATAAATGATTTGTGATTCTGTAAACTTTGGATTTATTTACTTAGGATAATGGAGATAACAAGGAGAAAGATTAATACACCTTTGCCAAAGAAGTAAAGCTAGATGGCATAATTTCTTCTTAAAATTACTAAGGTGGATAATGTTAAAGGAATCATGTCAAAATACTGCTGACATAACTCAGTATTAATAAAGAAAATGTTGATCATATGTGATAAGAAGGGGAGAGATTTGGGCACTGCCATTTAAAAGTTGTACAGCTGGGCCAGGCAAGGTGGCTCATTGCTGTAATCCTCGCACTCTGGGAGGCTGAGACAGGTGGATTACTGGAGGTCAGGAGTTTGAGACTAGCCTGACTAAGAGGAAGACCCTGTTTCTGAAAACTAGCCAGGCATTGTGGCAGGCGCCTGCTGTCCCAGACACTCATGAGGCTGAGGCAGGAGGATCACTTGAGCCCAGGAGTTGGAGGTTGCTGTGAGCTATTATGCCACAGCAGTATATCAAGGGCAACATAGTGAAACTCAAAAAACAAAAATCTGCGTGGCCCATTATTGTTTTCCTAATACCTTCTTCATTATGGTATTGTAAGGATTATGTGAATGAAATGACATAAATATGCTTAACACAGTTTTTGGTATACAGCAAGTGATAAATAAATATCAGTTAATGGCTTGGCTTTCTAGCTCAAAGGTTCAATTCTGACAGAACTTTTAAAGGAAATCAGTGGCTGAAGCCCACTCTAGACCAAATAAATCAGAATTATTTAAGGAAGGAGCCAGGCACTGTTATCTTTAGAAAGCCCTGCAGGGGATTCTAATGTGCAGCCAGGGCTGAGAATCACTGAGAATCCCCTCTACAAAGTACTCAATTAGTGACAGTCTTGAACACCTCCCATAGTAAGACCCCTGCTGCCACCTAAGATGGCATTTTGTTCTAAAAAGTCATTTCCTTAAAATAGGTAACATCTGTCTCTGCAATTTTTATGACTAGTCCCTGTTCTGCTTTCTGGAGACAAATGTAACAAGGTAAAACACGTCTTTCTCTCCATGGCTTTGTAAAGCATTTTCATCTCCAGGGTAAGGTGCTTATTTCCTTCAGCTTGCTTCCATGACATGATTTGAGCTTCTCTTTTCCCCATTTGGGCTAGGGCCTTTCTTTTCTAAGTGTGCTGCTGAGGATGAAACACTGCATTCCAGGTGAGATCCCTGACAGCTTGAGATAGCAACAACTTAGTAGTAACAATTTTCATTTCAGATACTTCCTATCTAGGAATTCATACAAAGAGGGGGTTAGTGTTGTAGCCACATCATACTACTGATGGAGCAATTGCAACTGTGTTCCTGTTAAAGTAGCTGAAGCCTTTTCTGTACTTGTACAATCGATTTTCATATCTACATGTAAAACTTTACATGTATTTCTATAAAATTCTCTTTTGTTCAATAATATTCATTGTGCCAAGCACTTGGTACATGAAGATGAACAAAACTGACTTGGCTCTTAATCCTAATGGAGTTTGAAATCTAGCCCAGAAAAACAAAAGAGAACCCCAAATAACTACTTATGGATGAGTTTTTCATGTCACTTTGGCTACCTGAGCTCTCAAAGTCATCACTTCCTATGCCGCAGTTCCCTTTCACCAGTAGATATATGCTTATAACTAAGCCAATGAGAGTTCCCTAAGTAACCATGTAACACAGGTCCCTCCACAGATGCCCTTTTCTCTTCCTGATGATGTAGACTGCACTGCCAACTTCATTTTTGGCAGCTCTCCATTCTTTCTAGGTTGTACTTTCCTTTTACAATCTAAGATCAGAGAAACATGCCTGTAAGTTTCTATAAACTTTGTAAAATCTGCCTTCCTACAGTTGAGACATATGGCAGACTAGACTTGGTCCTCCCCTCCTTCCTTTTCTCCCTCCACTTTCCTGAATTGTGGAGATGGGCTCTTAAGGATTACATAACTTCCTCTTCACCAGCCAGTTCCTCTTCCTTGGAATCAATTCCCTACACATCACAAAATATTAACTCTGAAAGTTCCCTCTACCAGAATGGTTTCTTCTTGATCAAATTATAGCTAAGAATTTTAAGAAAGATCATGTTTTTCCAAATATTTCTCTCTGTGCATAACGTCAAATCAGGAAATTAATTATTATAATTCAAATCCATTAATTACAACTTTATAGAAGTGTGCTCCTACAAAAATGTTTTACTGAGAAAAGGGTCACTATCTTACTTTTATTTTCCACACAGTACTTAGCCAAGTGTGAAATATTTACTAAAATAAGGTTAATCAAAGAGTATATATATATATATTTTTGAGACAGAGTTTTACTCCCTTGCCCTGGGTAGAGTGCCATGGCATCATAGCTCATAGTAACCTTGAAATCTTGGGCTCAACTGATCCTCTTGCCTCAGTTTTTCATTTTTAGTAGAGATGGGGTCTCGCTCTTGCTCAGGCTGTTCTCAAACTTATCTGCCTGCCTTGGCTTCCCAGAGTAGTAGGAATACAGACATAAGCCACTGCACCCGGCTAAAGAATGCTTATTAAAGTTAACTTTTATTGCACTTGAGACTTAGAAAAAATTAAGTTATTTGCCCTTGGTCACAGAGTTAGGCTAGGTCTGATTCTGAAAACCTTGCACTGGATGTCTTTACATTATGCCTGCTAAGGGGCTGCTAAAGAGAAATAAGGCAGTCACTTTAAGAAAGAAATGTGAGGCTCGGCGCCTATAGCTCAACCGGCTAAGGCGCCAGCCACGTACACCTAAGGTGGCGGGTTCGAATCCCCAGCCCGGACCCGCC
>NW_003852587.1:197568-202603 GCF_000181295.1 Otolemur garnettii
AAATGTGATAAGACCTCCAAGAACCTTCTCCTGGGTCTTCTAGCTCTTTATAATAAGCTCTCAGAATGAGTCTTTCACAGCAATCAATGCCCAGGAAAGGGCCAAAATCAAGTAGCTTTGTAAACCACAAAGAGGATTCATATATTCTCTTAGAAAGTTCTAGCAACAGTCTCAAATTACCTAAGGCAGGGCATATTTAGGCCTTAAAATTACTTTCAGGTTAGTTTCAAAATTTTGGATTGCACATCTGGTTTCCCACTTACATTATCACCCTGTACTTCTAGGTCGGGAGTGGCTAACTGGCAGCTGTCACCTGACTGGGCTTTGTTTGGCTACTTTGTCCTCCTGTGCAGTGTTACAAGAGTCTGTGTAACTAGGCAGGTACTGTGCCTTCTTGGTCTGTTATGCTAGCTGTATGCTCCTATAGGCAAATCAACACCCTTACCTTGGTCTTAGGTTGAAAAGGAAGAGATTTAGGACTCTCTCCCCTATTCTCACTGAGGAATGAGAGGCTATCACAATTTACTTGTCACATGCCATGAGACAATACGTGTGTGTCAAATGAATAGATGGCACATATGAGGCAAGGAGTCAAGGCAAGAAGGAGTTCTGAAGCTGGGCAGGGTTAGAAGGGACCCAGCTTATTTTAGAGAAATTGATGCTCGTCTTTGAAAAATATGAGCTGTCATTTCTCTTCACATCCATTTCTAATCCCATAACAATGTAGAAAGAGCTAGCCATAGTTAACTATTTTAATATAATATATGAAGCCAACCTTCATATATTGAAGGTATGCCAGAGCCTTAGGAAAGGCTAGAGCAGGACACTCCATGAGATCTTTTTTTTTTTTTTATTGAGACAGAGTTTCACTAGGTCACCCTCAGTAAAGAGCTGTGGCATCACAGCTTACAGCAACCTCAAACTCTTGAGCTTAAGTGATTCTCTTACCTCAGCCTCCCAAGTAGCTGGGACTACAGGAGCCCGCCACAACACCAAGCTATTTTTTTTGTTGTTGCACTTGTCATTGTTGTTTTAGCTAGCCTGGGCCAGGTTGAAACCCACCAGCCTCAGTGTATGTGGACGGCACCCTACCCACTGAGCTATGGGTGCCACCAGCCTGAATCATGTATTATTTATGCTTTGAATTAAAATAACTATTATTAAAATAACAGAGAGGGCTGGGTGCAGTGGCTCATGCCTGTAATCTAGAGGGTTGCTTGAGGTTAGGAGCTAATGATCAGCCTGAACAAGAGATCCCATCTCTACTAAAAATATAAAAAAATTTAGCCAGATTTAGTAGCACACACCTGGGCCCAGGAGTTTAAGGTTGCTGTGAGCTATAATTGTGCCACTACACTCTAGCTGGGGGTGACAAAGTAAGATATTCATCTAAAAAAAACAAAAAATGCAAATGACTCAATGTTTGACATTCTGTTGTAGGAAAAAAATCTGAAGACGTAAGAAGTACACAGAAGGAAAATGTTATTTAGCACCTTCACTTTTTGATCCCTACAGAAGATAAGGACAAGTCACACTGTAACAATGACGACGACTTCAGTCGGCAGCTGGCCTTACTCTTCCCATGGAACATACTTTATAACTAATCACAGCGACCCATTGCCAAAAAATTTCTCAGGAGCACCAAATGTTACTGCCTGTCCCATGGATGAAGCATTACTATCTACTGTGTTAACAACATTCTACTCTGTTATTTTCATTGTGGGACTGGTTGGGAACATAATCGCCCTCTATGTATTTCTGGGTATCCACCGCAAAAGAAATTCCATTCAAATTTACCTACTGAATGTAGCCATTGCAGACCTCCTACTCATTTTCTGCCTCCCTTTCCGAATAATGTATCACATTAACCAAAACAAGTGGACACTAGGTGTGATTCTGTGCAAAGTTGTGGGGACACTATTTTATATGAACATGTACATTAGTATTATTTTGCTTGGATTCATCAGTTTGGATCGCTACATAAAAATTAACAAGTCTATACAACAACGGAAGGCAATAACAACCAAACAAAGTATTTATGTTTGCTGTACAGTATGGACAGTTGCACTTGCTGGATTTTTAACCATGATTATTTTAACACTTAAGAAAGGAGGGCATAATTCCACAATGTGTTTCCATTACAGAGATAAGCATAACGCAAAAGGAGAAGCAATTTTTAACTTCATTCTTGTGGTAATGTTTTGGCTAATTTTCCTACTAATAATCCTTTCATATATTAAGATTGGTAAGAATCTATTGAGGATTTCTAAACGGAGATCAAAATTTCCTAATTCTGGTAAATATGCCACTACAGCCCGCAATTCCTTTATCGTACTTATCATTTTCACTGTATGTTTTGTTCCCTATCATGCCTTTCGATTCATCTACATTTCTTCACAACTAAATGTATCATCTTGCTACTGGAAGGAGATTGTTCACAAAACCAATGAGATCATGCTTGTTCTCTCATCCTTCAATAGCTGCTTAGATCCAGTCATGTATTTCCTGATGTCCAGTAACATTCGCAAAATAATGTGCCAACTTCTTTTTAGACGATTTCAAGGTGAAGCAAGTAGGAGTGAAAGCACTTCAGAATTTAAACCAGGATACTCCTTGCATGATACATCTGTGGTCCCCCAAAATGCAATTTAGTTCTAAAAGTACATGAGATAGATGTAAGAATGATACAATATAGCTTCCTAATTCTTTTACTAACTAAACAAAGCTCTAGCATTTACAAAACTCGGCTCTTCTCAAAGGTCTGTTTATATTTGTGGCATTTCATTTGTTTAATTATAAACTATTTCAAGGCAAAAAAGACTTATATTCATCATTATATTTTAAATCTGTATATAAAAACTTTTAAAAATACTTGGTTAAGCTAACACTCTTAACATAGATCATAAAGTTAAGTGAAATTCATAGCTTTAACAACAAAATAATTAAAGGAAGTACCATAGTTTCTCAAGTCACTAAAGTAGTTATTAAAATCAAGTACTTGATACTAATTTAAAGTGTGTATAAAAGTAACTGATTTGAAGACTGACTTAAAATGTCAAAAAATTAATGTTCATTTATCATTTTAAAAGCTTGTATAATTTGCCAATGTGTTCATTTATGCCTAAACCTCTATAAAAGATAAAATGATAATAAAATTCTAATAAAATGAGATCACCCACTATCTATTATTGCTTAGATAAAAATGTAGAGAATTTAAATACTGTACAGTAAAAATCAAATAATAGACGAGCTAAGAATTCAATAGCCTAGCACTAGGACTTAAAACCTTACCTTACTTAAAAATAGATTTATAAACAATTCAGTCATCACAGCTACATGTTCGTCACATAAAAAATGTACATATCTTATGATCTGGTAAATCTATTATATGGTATATACCTTATAGAACTGGTCAAATATGTATTCAAGAAAATATATATAATGATGCTCAGGAAGCTACTGTTCATAATACTAAACAATTGGAAACAATTAAGTATGTATCAGCAAAAGTATGGAAAACTAATGTGGTTTATGGAGTACCACAAAATTGAGTACTATATAACACATCAACAAAGTGTACTATATTCACATGCATCAAATGGGGCTATTTCAAATATAATGTTGAGTAAACAGAGACATACAAGATTGCAAAATGGTATGTACCATGTAAAATCATTTATGTATAACAAAAAACATAAAACAATATATTCTTTACAGACCTATACGTATACAATAAATAGAAAATATACATGGTAATATATATAAGCACTAAAAATTGTTTGTTAATATCTGGAGACATGTGAAGCAAACATGGCAAAATGCTAAATCTGGGTGGTAGGTACATGGTTATTGTATTATTTTTGGTAAATTTCTGGACATTTGAAATATTTTGTAATAACAAAGAAACCTGTAAATTAGAATTAAAAAGGAGAAAACTTTAATTTTCATGTATGTTCAAAAAATAAGTGGACAGTAAATTCTTAGAGAAAGGGATCTTTGTCTTGTTTAGCAATTCCCTGAAACTTAGTATAATACATTATGTGGCACATAGGGGATCAACATATGTTTATTGAAGAATTGGATGAATGAATGAAAGGATGGATGGATGGATGAGATAGGGAGGAAAGAGTCCTTACAAGAAAAAAATTGCATGTACTTATCTTTTTTTCTAATAAATCTATCTGGATATAGCTGTATAGAACATCATACAATCATAACCTAGGAAGCTAGGGGGTATCATTAGGCAAACATTTTTGAAAGTCTGGCCAGCATTTGTCCAATTCCTTGGTCATATACAGAATCAGAATGCTGTTGACTGAATATGTAAATGTCTGTTATGACAAACTCCATGGACCCATTCATAAGTTTCTATCACTGATTAGAAAAAATTTTTCTAGTCAGAATATCTGTTAAAACTTAAGGTAGGCCACTGGCTGGGAAATCAATATGAAAGAACATGAAGATTTTTATTATAGTTGAATTTATTTTAATAAGATTTGGTTTGTACACAGCGATCAGTTAACTATATTCCAGTAAGTGCACACAATTGGTTGAATAAAACTAGATCAAAGCAAAAGTATATATTTTTTGAAAGTTACTTTTGAGGATAAAAATTGAAATTTGCAAGGCTGGGTGTGGTGGCTCACACCTGTAATCCTGGTATCTGGAAGGCTGAGGCAGGTGGATTGCCTGAGTTCACAGGTTCAAGACCAGCCTGGGCCAGAGTGATACCTCATCTCTAAAAATATCTGGGCGTTGTGGTGGGTGCCTGTAGTCCCAGCTACTTGGGAGGATGAGACAAGAGAATCCCTTGAGCCCAAAGTCTGAGGTTGCTGTGAGCTATGATGCCATCACACTCTACCGGGGGCAACAAAGTAAGACTATCTTCAAAAAAAATTATATTGTTTTGCTTTGCCTTGACAATATTAACAAATTTATCTGAATGAAATTCAGCATTTCTACATTATGTGATTTTAAATTATGAAACTTTATTTTTTCCTCATGTCCTTAAAATTAAAATTTTTTTTTTTTTTTT
>NW_003852587.1:203513-220683 GCF_000181295.1 Otolemur garnettii
TAGGGCGCCAGCCCCATACACTGAGGGTGGCAGGTTCAAACCCGGCCCCAGCCAGCTAAAAAACAGCAGTGACAACAGCAACAAAAAAGCCAGGCGTTGTGGTGGGTGCCTGTAGTCTCAACTACTTGGGAGGCTGAGGCAAGAGAATCACATAAGCCCAAGAGTTGGAGGTTGCTATGAGCTGTGATGCCATGATAGTCTACCAAGGGTGACAAAGTGAGACTCTATCTCAAAAAAAAAAAAAAAAAAAGAAAGAAAGAAAAAAGATTTTCAGAAGTAAATATATATTCTCATCTTGTAAAGACCTTCAGAACAAGTTTCTAAATAACATCTCACTTATACAAAACCTAATTTCTTGGCTGTGAGAATGAGACCTTTTAATGTTGAGTATTGCTGTTTTGGAAAGGTATTCTGCAGAGGCAGATTTAATGGTGGTTAAATTTCTAAGATCAGGTCAGTAGAAAAAGAATCGTCTCAAGGTGGGGTGTGGTGACTAATGCCTGTAATCCTTGTACTCTGAGAGGCTGGTGGATTGTCTGAGCTCAGGCATTCCAGACCAGCCTGAGCAAAGTGAGACCCCCATCTCTACTAAAAATAGAAAAATTAGCTGGGTGTTGTGGTGGGAGCCTGTAGACCCAACTACCCAAGAGGCTGAAAAGATCGCTTGAGCCCAAGAGTTTGAGTTTGCTGTGAGGTATGGTATCAAGCCACGCTACCCCAGGCCACACACCATTTCAAAAAAAAAGAAAGAAAGAGAATCACCTCTTCTAGTACAGAAGGTTTTATTTTCCACTTTATAAAATGGTTTCTTTAGTTCTGCTGATATAAAAGTAGAACTAACATAATTATAACTATTTAAATCAAAACCTTACTAAAAATTATTCACAAGAAAAAAGCAACACAAAATAGAGTTCTCTTAACAGGCAACCTGGATGCTGCAAAAACACATTAATGGGCCTTCAAAATATAGTAGAATTTACTTCACTAAATATTAAAATCTATTCTTACCCTACAACAGGAAAACAACTTTTTAGGCATTCAAAATATAGTAGACACTTACTTTACCAAATATTAAAATCTATTCTTACCCTATAATAGGAAAACACTGGAGAGCAGATAGATACAAGGATGAACTCCTTTTTTTTTTTTTTTTTTTGAGACAGGGTCTCACTCTGTCACTTTGGGTTGAACACTGTGGTGTCATCATAGCTCACAGCAATCTTAAACTCTTGAGTTTAAGCCACCCTCTTGCCTCAGCCTCCCAAGTATCTGGGACTATAGGTGTTTTCCACAATGCCTGGTTAGTTTTTCTATTTTTAGTAAAGAAGTCGTCTTGTTCTTGCTCTGGCTGGTTTCAAACTCCTGAGCTCAAGCAATCCATCAGCCTCAGCCTCCTCTGCTAGGTTACAGGTGTGAGCCACTGCGCCTGGCCCAAATCAGACCATCTTACCCTTATTAATTTTGTTTCTGGCCTAAGATATATGCATAAAGAACCATCAGAAGATGAGCTTTGGAAAAGGTTTCTAATTCTGGCTTGGATATTGGTATTAATGATGAATAGAATCTCTTTTTGCTTTATTAAGCCATGCAAGTTATTTCAGGAGCAACAGTTAATTGTTATAGTCTGATTTGGTAACTTTACATATAAATAAGTTGTAAAGCATTTCAAACATACAAAAACAGAAAAACACAACACAACATTCAACTAAGCATTCATCACCCAAACTGATTCGATATTAACATTTGACCTGCTTTACTTAAAAATTCTCTCATATATATTATACACATAATCCAAAAAGTTAGATACTATGTATACCTAAAGCTCACCTCATATCCTTCCCCAAAGAAACTTTTTTCTTAAAGTTGGTATATATCATACCAATGTGTATATACTGTACTTTTACAACATATGTATGTATAACAGTATGTACTTTTTGTTTTAAAAATTTATACAGGCCAGGTATGGTGACTCACGCCTGTAATTCTAGCACTCTGGGAGGCCGAGGTGGGTAGATCACTTGAGCTCTTAAGTTGAAGACCAGCCTGAGTAAGAGTAAGACCCCCGTCTCTAAAAAAAAGTAGCAGGGGCTCGGCACCCATAGCACAGTGGTTACAGCGCCAGCCACATACACCAAGGCTGGCGGGTTCAAACCCAGCCCAGGCCAGCTAAACAACAATGACAACTGCAACAACAAAAAAAAGTAATCAAAAAAAAAAAAAAAACTGGCTGGGCATTGGGGCAGGCAAGTCCCAGCTATTAGGGAGACGGAGGCAACAGAATTGCTTGAACCCAAGAGTTTGAGGTTGCTGTGAGCTATGATGCCATAGCACTCTACTAGGTGTAACAAAGTGAGACTGTGTCTCAAAAATAAATTTATACAAATGGTGTCTTACTATTACATCCTTTGTAACTTTTTTCACTCAAATTATGTTAATCTATGTTGACACATGTAGATCTTATTCATTCACTTTCACTGATGGTAGTGTTTTACTCTATGAGTAAACAATACTTCATTTCTCCATTTCCCCTAATGATGTTCACTTAGGTGATTTCTGCTTTTTCTACTAATAGAAACCATGTTCAAGTGAAGTCTTTTGTATACTCTGTGTCCATGTGTGGCCTTTCTCTATTGATGACACCTAGAAGTAGAAATGGTTGGTTATAAGGATATGTGTACATCTCCGGCTTGTCTTGATTTTGACAAATTGTATTCTAATGTGATTTTATCAATTTATACACCCATCCCACTAGTGGGCGGAAATGAATTCCTGTTTACCCACATCTCCCCCAACACCTGGTTTTATCGGACTTACTAATTTTGCCACTCTGGGAGGTGTGAAATGATACCTCATTGTGGTTTTAATTTGTACTTCCCTAATTACTAGTGAAATGGAGCATCATCTCATATACTTTTTTGCTTTTTTTTTCTTTGAGACAGAGTCTTACTATGCCATCCTTGGTAGAGTGCCATGGCATCACAGCTCACAGCAACCTCAAACTCTTGGGCTTAAGCTATTCTCTTGCCTCAGCCTCCCAAGTAACTGGGTTCACAGCTGCCCGCCACAATGTCTGGCTATTTTTTTGTTGCAGTTGTCATTGTTGTTTAGCAGGCCTGGGCTGGGTTCAAACCTGCCAGCCTTGGTATATGTGGCTGGTGCCCTACCCACTGAGATATGGGAGCTGCCCTGAATGGCCTGTTCTTATCCACACCTCTCCTCTCCCCTTTCCCCCAATGAGTTGTCTTTTCTCCTTTAAAAAAGAATTGCTGAGTAGGCTGGGCGTGGTGGCTCACACCTGTAATCTTAGCACTCTGGGAGGCTAAGGTGGGTGGATTACCTGAGCTCAGGAGTTCGAGACCAGACTGAGCAAAAGCAAGACCCAGTCTCTTCTAAAAATAGAAAAACTGAGGCAAGAGGGTTGTTTGAGCCTGAATTGGAGCTCGCTGTGAGCTACAACACCACAGCACTCTACCCAGGGCGACAGCTTGGGACTCTGTCTCAAAAAAAAAAAAAAAAAAAAACCGCTAAGTAGTTCTCTATATATTCTAAATACTAATACTTTGATGTTGATATGGTTTACAAATAACTTCTACCAGTAACACTTGTCTTCTTGCTTATGGTTTCTTTTGCCAGACACCATGAGCAAAGTAAATAAATACATTTTCAAATCAATAAATCTAGATAGGCCAGGCGTGGTGGCTCACATCTATAATCCTAGCATTCTGGGAGGCCAAGACAGGTGGATTGCTTGAGTTCATGGGTTGGAGACCAGCCTGAGCAAGAGCTAGATACCCTGTCTCTAATAATAGCCAGGTACTGTAGCTAGCACCTATACCCAGGAGGCAAGAGAATCGCTAGAGCCTAAGAGTTTGAGGTTGCTGTGAACTATGATGCCACAACACTCTACTGAGGGCAATAAAATGAGATTCTGTTTCAAAAAAAATAAATCTAGATGAACACCTGCTCTTTGATATATATCTTCCTCAAGGACCAAGCCAAAGAATTTGCAGATGAAATTATTTTAAAAATAGACAGCTTGGCATTTCACTTATAAATAAAGTCCACACAAGGCATTCCCTAGAAACATGAAAATAGAAATGCTTTCTGAGAGTTAAACTACAAAGTCCAAATGCCTGAGTACAGATATATAAAACAATTTTAAAGACACAGGAAATCTCTCTTAGATCAGAAGATAACCTGATTGAATGTATTAACATATCTAAAGAAAGAACTGGTCATTCACAAGGGAGTGTGAGAAAATTAAGAGTAAAAAAAGTACTAGGAAATTGTTGGTACATCGCTCATCCCACACAGTCCAGAGAATTAGTCTTAGAATTAGCCAGTGAATTTGGAATATTATGATCCCATTGGTAAGGCCGTGGGAAGAATTACATTGAGGCTGAATCCAACAGATTTTTTTTTCCTTCTCTCTCTCTCTTTTTTTTTTTTAAGACAGAGTCTTACTTTGTCACCCTTGGTAGAATGCTGTGGCGTCATGGCTAACAGCAACCTCAAACTCTTGGGCTTAAGTGATTCTCTTGCCTCAGCCTCCCAAGTAGCTGGGGTTACAGGTACCCACCACCACAACACCTGGTTATTTTTCTGTTGCAGTTGTCATTGTTGTTTTAGGTGGCCCAGGCTGGGTTCGAACTGCCAGCCTTAGTGTATGTGGCTAAGTTACCCTACCCAGTGCTGCCTGAATCCAACAGATTTTCTTAGCCCAATAACATTAAATATTATTAATAAGAACATAAGAGACAGGTTAAAAGAGTAGATGATGCAGTCCAACTTCCTGAGTTCAGTTCTGATTCCACCATTTACTATGTCACCTTGGACAAACTGTACTTCCTCTACTGAGAAAACAGGAATAATAGTATTATCCAACTCATAGGGTTATTATAAAAATGAGTTAATAAATGCACCTAGCAAGTAGGACACATTCAATATATGGCATCCAAATATTCAAATGCCAATGGAAAGGCAGAGAAAATACATAAAATGGAATGGCTAGAAGTTGCAGGTAAACATCTGAACTAGGAAAGAGATAAACAGTGGAAGTTGATTTGGATCAAATGAGGGGGCGGAAGTAACTCAAAAAGGGTAACTTAGCCTTACTTTTCACTAATAATGGCAATGTCAGCACAGGAGAGGCAAAAGACCCATTCTGTTTTATGCTAGTCAGAACCATACTCTGAAATGTGAGCAAGCAAAATAGGAGAATGAGGGCACCTGCCAGGATGCCAGAAGATGTATCAATACACATTTGATCCTTGGCTTTGCTCTGTGTAATCAGTTGGGGCCAAACGGGTCACCACATTGCACTCTGAAATGGGGACAAGACACTTTCACCACCTGGCTCAATAGAATGAACTTAAGAGGGAATGACAATCACTGATGTGTTATATTTTTAAATTTTGTCAAACAGCAAATTTCCAAACTCAAAGTTTTTAATGCCTTCCATTAATACTGCTGGCATAGCTGTTACAGGCCTTTTGTAAACAGTTCCTTTCTACGTTTCCTGCCTCATCCTGTGTGCTATTACTTTTTGAGACGTTCTAGCACCCCCAAACCAGTCTCCTTTTTCCTTTCCTGTACTCGGCTGCACCTCTTTCTCTTCCTCAATTCAGTTTTGTCTCTTTGTTTTCCTACTTTCTCTTTTAATTGCCTTTCTCACAATTTACTGCCCTCTTGTCTTACGTCCTCTGATCTGTCAGAAGCAGAAATGCTTCTATCTGTGTGGAAACTGAGTTGGTATTCAAAAGAAAAACGTTGTTTCCTCTATATGAAAAACAACTTTCAGCTGGCTGCAAAAGGGAACTGATAAGGTTTGCATGCATGTTCATATTCAGTTCCCCTTTGTGGCCAGTGAAACTTGAAAAACACAGGAACACACAGGGTCAGCTCTGGTGGAGACTGATTACAGGGTTCCAAATAGATGTGGCAAGTTCACTGCACTTTGAGGAAAAAATATAAAAGTCTGTACAGAACATTAAAATTGCAAGCACATCAAAAGAAATGTGATGAATAAAAAATGGCCCCTGATTCTCTGCCACTCCTCCCATCCAGAGGTGGAGTCTACTTCCCTACCACTTGAATATGGAAGAGGAGGAAGGTGGCCCAGTAATTTGGTATTTATGATTCTGAAAATAAAAAAACCTTGAGTAATAAGTACAACTTAACCTGGTGGGGAGAAAAAACTATCCCATCAAGCTAGACTAATCATCTTTCTACCGCCTTTCAAGCTCTCGTATTGAAAACATCAATGAATTTATCTAGCTTTCAGGATCAAACATGCTGTTGAGAAGGAGCAAAAACAGACTTTTCTTCTAATTTTAGTGAAAGGCTAAATTAATATTCTGGAAATAGAAAAGAAAAAGAGAGGTTATTTATAGAGGATGAAAAGTACAAAGGAAACAGCATGAACCTGTAGTATATTTAAAACCTTTTAATATAAAAAACAATCAAAGCAACATGACAGCTCCAAGACCAAATGGGACACAGTGGGCATCCCTTTACAATGTAAAATTTACTTTCTTTTTAGCAATGTTACCCAGGAGACAATAGATTCTAAAGTATACATACCATATTAATCCCTAAGGAAAGAGCCAATTCATGGCACTTTAGGAAAAAATATAAAAATCTAATTAGAATATTAAAACTGTAAGTACATTCAAAGAAATATGGTAGATTAAAAATGGCCCCTAATTCTCTGACACTCCTCCCACCCAGAGGTGGAGTCTACTTCCTCACCACTTGAATCTGGGCAGGTATTGAGACTTGCTTTGACCAGTAATGTATGTGGTAGACATTGTGTGACACTTCAGCAAGGTCTTAAGAGGCTTTGAAGCTTCTATTTTTGACCATTTAGAACCTGAGACAATCATGTTGCAAATAAGACCAGGATGAAAGATGACAAGGGGAGAGCTGTTCAGTCTGCCCACCTGTCCCAGGTGATGCTCCAGACACCATACTGAGACCATCTTGGACCATCCAGCCTCAATTGAGTAGATAACTGAGCTGCATAGATGAGACCCAGGGTGAGACTGATAGAAGAGTTCTGGCCCAGGTGAACCCAGAACAAACTGCAGAATTAACAGTGAATAAATGGTTGTACTAAGCCACTAAGTTGGGCTTGGTGTGCAACAAGAGATAAATGATGCACATGAAATATAAATGAAGAGTATATGCAGTAGTAATTTTTAAAAAGGTAACAACAAATATAGTAATTTCTTTAACAAAAAGGACAATGCCTTGGGTCGGGTGTGATAACTCATGCCTATAATCCTAGCACTGTGAGAGGCTGAGGCCGGTGGACTGCTTGAGCTCAGGACTTTGAGATTAGCCTGAGCAAGAGGGAGACCTTTCTCCACTAAAAACAGAAAAACTAGCCCGGCATAATGACAGGTTCCTGTAGTCCCAGCTACTCAGGAGGCTGAGGCAAGAGGATTGCTTAAGCCCAAAAGTTTGAGGGTGCTATGAGCTATGATGCCATGACACTCAAAAGGGACAATGCCTTGAATTGTTCCACTTAAAAGCCGTGTGTGTGTGTGTGTTTGTGTGTGTATGTGTGAAAGAGAGAGAGACAGAGAGATGTACTTGTACTTTCCAAACCATTGCAGGGTGGGGAGTGGTGGAGTTATTAAAGATTTAGTAATAAACCATGTGTTCTCAGAGATAAAAACAAGCACATGCTCCCTTTGAAGAGAGCTGAATAATCAGGCAACCAGTTAGGCTGTTAAGATGAAGGGATCTGCATAGTCATCAGGCTGAGAGGAAGAAGTGACTACAGTGGAGGATAAAGGTAATTTCTCCTATACTTTCTTCATTAGGTGAAATATATTTTATAGTTATTAATAGATCTAATATGCATGCTTTCATTACAATAAGCCTTTTAGTATTATTTGCTTTTTAAAACTGTTCACCAGTTGCTATGATTCTTTAACAAGTGAAAGAAATATTAAAAGATATGGTAATAAAAACCTTCACATACTATTAATAAAATGTCAGACTTTCTTTTTACCCCTAGGATAACTGTACTTGTGAATATTTATTTATTTTTAAAATTTATTTATTTTTATTGAGACAGAGTCTCATTCTGCTGCCCAGGCTACAGTGCCCTGGTGTCACAGTCTCACTCACAGCAACCTTGAACTCCTGGGTTCAAGTGATTCTCCTGTCTCAGCTTCCAAGTAGCTGGGACTATAGGTGCCTTCCACAATGCCCAGCTAGTTTTTCTATTTTTGGTAGAGACAGGGTCTCTTCTTACTCAAGCTGAACTCAAGGTGAGCTTAAGAGATCTTTGGCCTCAGCCTCCCAGAGTGCTAGGATTACAGACAGGAGCTATATGCCCAGCCGGTAGTTGTCATTTTTTTTTTTTTTTTTTTTTTGCGGTTTTTGGCCAGGGCTGGGTTTGAACCCACCACCTCCGGCATATGGGGTCGGTGCCCTACTCCTTTGAGCCACAGGCACCACCCTAGTTGTAAATTTTTTACAAAGATAAGTCTTATAATAATCAATAGTACAAAAAATAAAAGCAAAACAATCCCCAAAGGACAGATTCCCAGATGAGTGGCACTGGGTTTTTATTCTTTTGTGTTTCAAGTTATTTTCAGCTACTAAAATAAAGAAGTTTATCACTGTGTTAGACCTTAAAAATATCCCAAACTTTTCTATCATTTTGAGTCTCCGAGTTGAAAATAGTGCAGCATGAGCCCTTCAGCCTTTAACAGCAGAACAGGTTTAACTAGGGCTGGTAAGATATTGCCCTCTGCTGGCCAACGCACCATCAAAAAAGAGAGCCTTACAGAGATTTTTTTCTGTATTACAATTTAATGCGTGTTTCTTCTTTCCAATTTTTGCTCCAGTTATTTCTGGAGATGTGGAACTCTAGAGAACTTATAGTTCCAAGCTTTGGTAGTTTATTAAAAATATATATTTTAGGCTGGTTTTTGATGAGAAAAAAAGGAAGAAGAGGGAACATGAAAATAACTATGTGTGCCACACATAATCTTAAAACAAGACTTATTTACAGTGATGATTTAAATGAATATTTCAAGTCTAATATATCTCCATCCATCAAAATATTACCAATCTGTAACCACCAACAAAATAGCTGATTTAGGCAATAATCAGTCCATTAGGTGAAAGGATATTCATAGAGTTCATAAAGTGTATTCAGACTTAACATATTCATAGAATATATTCATAATGTCTCAAAATATGACTCCGATTACTTATCAGTTACAATAAGATAAAAGTACTTTTATAATGGAAAATTGGTAGGAGTTAATAAATTTCCACTTTGAAAACTAGGAACAGGTACATTAAGTGAGATATGTTCTTGGTCACTGGTGATAGTTGGTCACCTTATCTAGGGCAATAAACCAGAAAGAATCTGGTGAGTACTATCATATACTATGAGAGTCAGTATATGGGCTCTAAGTAAAACTATCTGGGTTCAAATCTAGGCCTTGTAATATACCAGTTGTATTATTGTAGGCGAGTTGTTTATCTTCTGTGGATCTGACCTAAATTTATCATCTAGAAAGTGATAATAGTATCTATCTCAAAAATATTTTAAACATTATATGAATTACATATAAAAGTAGTTCAGTGGGTATCATTTATCATCATGATGATGACAATGGAGACACGGTATTGCTCTGTTGCCTGGGACAGAGTGCAGTGGCACATCATAGTTCACTGCCTCAAACTCCTCAGCTCTAGTAATCCTCCTTTCTGCCTCAGCCTCCCAAGTAGTTGGGACTATAGGTATGCATCACTGTGCCCAGCTAACTTTTTTTTTTTTTAGGGACAGGGATCTTACTCTTTGCTCAGTCTGGTCTTGAACTCCTGGCCTCAAGCAATCCTGCCTCAGCTTCCCAAAGTGCTAGAATTACAGACGTGAGTCATGGCACCTGGTCTCATTTATTATTAATATAAATTTTCTAAATGTGGTTCTTAGAAAAGCTTGTGACTTCAATACTTTGGGCTCTTACTAGAAAATGAATACAGACACTACAGGAGGGTAGACTTGAGATACTCAATCTTCCTCTTTTTCCTTTGACATTTCTCTCCCCCCCCCCAAAAACAGTAAGTAACATAAAGCAGGGGACCTAACTTAGATTCTTAATCTAAAATTTTAAAAGAAGGGATTAGTAATGAAATGACTGTGTCCTGGAAAAAAAGAGAGAGTGGCCAGAAATCTGGACACTGGTATGTTATACTTGTTTTTTAAAAAAATTTTTAGAGACAGACAGGATCTCTCTCCATTGCCCAAGCCAGAATGTAGTGGTGGGATCACAGTTCAGTGCAGCCTTGAAACTCCTGAGCACAAGCAATCCTCCTAACTTAGCCTCTTGAGTAGCTGGCACTACAGACACATACTACCAGGTCTGGCTAATTTTTAAAACAATTTTCTGTAGGGACAAGCTCTCACTATGTTGTCCATGCTGGTATCGAGTTCCTGCCTCAAGTGATCCTCCTGTCTCAGCCTCCCAAAGTGCTGGGACTAAAGGCATGAGCCACCACACCCTTGTCTGTGATGCCTTTTTAATTCTCTATTTTTCATTGTAATGCAAGTCATTGTTTCCCAGAGTATAGGGTGTGTGTGTGTGTATTGTACCTGTGGCAATATAATGGACCAAATTATTTTTAGAATTCTATAATCAAAGGCTTCATTTTCAGAAATCTGTATCTACTTTTGGCTTTTCAAAGAACCCATAGAAAAGAATGGTTGGGTCTGAAGCATGACATGAACCAAATCTGACTGATTGGAAGATGTTGAAATTTAAAATTTGACAGCCCTCAAAATATATTTTTGCCTTATTTAAGCCCATGCTAAAGTATCTCTCACTCTACAACTGTTAATTTCCTGTCTGCTTTCAACTGTCACCTCTGAGGTGATTCCAATTCTTATGACTGCTACTGAGGCATGCTATATCCTATATAATAAACCCATGAAGGTAAGTGTTTCTGAGGGCTGTGAGCCTCTAGCAAATTAATTGAACCCAAGGAGGGTTCCATGGGTCATAAGCACAGGTAAAACAACCTGGGGCTTGTGATTGGCATCTGAAGCTGGGGGGGGGGCTAGTCTTGGGGACTGACACTATAGCTAGGTAGTGTTGGAATACAACTGAATTAGAGACACCTAGCTGGGAGTCCACTGCAGGATTGATAGCATGCTTGTTGAGTAGGAGAACTCTCCACACATTTAGTCAGAGAACTCTTCTATGCTGATTGTCGTTGAGAGAACAGAAAAGTACTTCTGAGAGCACATGTGTTAAAAATAAGATGGAGTCAGTCAGGCTAAGGCCAATGTGACACAGCTGGTCCCCTGTCTGGTCCGTTAGGTCCTAAGTAACCTTTACCTCCTGTCTCCCATTCTTGTTTTATAAATTTAGCTCCCACCCTAAAGATGCCCATTTTGAATAGTTTAGAAAATTAACTTTTAAATTGGAAATGTTATAATAGATTGTCACTGAGTAATGCTGATTATTATTTAAAATAAGCATTATTGTGGTCTTTGCTTTAGGAGGATTGATTCAGGAAATTAACTTCTGAATCAGAAATGTAATAGATTGTTACTGAGTTATACTGTTTATTATTTAAAGTAAGAGTTAATGTGGTCTTTGCTTTGAACCATTACATCTAAAACTGTGATTTTGGAATCGCCAGACTTCTGACAAATAAAGTTTGGGGGACCAATTCTTGTCTCGTCTCTGCATATTGGCTGACAGTGAGTGGCTGGACCCTCTTCACCCGGTAATATTTCTGATTTTATGTGTGACTTTTTTTCCTATTCAATTGGTGTCAGTGAAGAGGGTTTGCTAGAACCGCCCTGACTCATGGAAACATGTGGTTTGGGAAGAGAAAGGAGGAAACGGTGGGGGATGAGGAACCTTTAATTCTGGGCGGGCTACACGGGCTCCCACGGTTTGAAGCTGCAGCTGTGCTGCAATCAGTTACCCAAGGTAAAAGTTACCAGTGGAATTTAGAGATGGATCCAACTCCTGTGGAGGTGATTCACTGGATGCCTAAGGGAATGTAGATTAATAAGAAAAAAGCAAAATATTCAATCTCTTAGTTGTTTTTTATTTGTAATAGCTAAAATGAAATCAAAAGAGTGTGTCCAAATTAGATCTTAACATTAGACGAGATCAGATTTCAGTCTATGTGAGCTTCCAAACTGACCCTTAAAGGAAAGGTCATGCAGGGCACCTCTAAGGCTTGTGGTTACTGAAAAGGTAGTTGATGTGGGGGAAGGGCAAAACTATTGAAACCAGAGGGTATAGTGGGAAGGGACTGTTTCCTTTTGCAGACGAGTATCAGCTTCCTAAGGAGGCTTTACTAAAATGGATTGCCGAGAGTAACTAATGTAGGGGCAGTATCTTTGGTTTTAAATGCAGCCAAGTAAAAGAGCATGCTTAGATTGATGCAGGCCCCCCAGTTTGCTCTGGAACAATCACAGGTGGCTGGAACTGATCCAGGCACACAGGAGGTTATTTCTCAGGGACCCACCAGCTTGGGTGGCAGAAGAGCCACTGTAAGGTCCTTCTGTTTACCTAAGAAGGGGGACTGTCTGCTTCTCTGTAAATGCCAAGTGAGGCACCCCAGAAGCAGCAGCTGACATACTTCATCCGTAAGCCATGTGGGGCTGGCTTTATGATGGCCAGGACATTTATCCACTGAATATGCCTGTTACTCAGGTCTTGGTAAATGCTGTGGTTAAGGGACCCCTTCTGCATGGGTACCCATGTAACCTTACTATGTAAAACTGAGCTATAGCCAGAGAAGCCTTATCAAATTTGCTGTCTCAGCTTCCTCTCAGCCAGACAGCTGCTAATAAAAACTTGAGGGTAATTAGCAAGACAATGGGGAAGGGCAGAGGGGAAGAGTCAAAGGACTCCTCCCAGGAAGGTGGAAATTTTTAAATGGTTATTAAGAAATAAGATGAATGAAGAAAAGGTTGATGGAGTGAAACTAAGAGGACAAAGAAAGGGGAGAGTTATGGGACTCATTCCAGCAGGGTGGAAATCTTTACATGGCTATCAAGACATGGAGGAGCCACTTGCTAGACTAGTATTGCTTCTTGCAATTCAGACCATCATGATGGCAATTTTAATGTCCAAATGTGGAAGAGTTAGGTGTTTATAGAGCAAAGGAGAAATGGTAGCTGAGGGAAACAAAGGAATAAATGGGTTATGAACCGAGGGAAATCCAATATTACGATAACACCTTGAAAAGCTCAGAGGAGTCTTGGCGCCTGTAGCTCAGTGGGTAGGGTGCTGACCACATACACTGAAGCTGGCAGGTTCGAGCCTGGCCCAGGCCTGCTAAACAACAATGACAACTGCAACCAAAAAATAGCTGGGCGTTGTGGTGGGCACCTGTAGTCCCAGCTACTTGGGAGGGTGAGGCAAGAGAATCGCTTGAGCCCAAGAGTCTGAGGTTGCTGTGACGCCATGGCATTCTACAGGGGGCAATAGTTTGAGACTGACTCAAAAAAAGAAAAAAGAAAGAAAGTCTCAGAGGAAGAGATGGCATTATCTCTTAGCTCAGTTATATCAGAGGTTCTATGTTTGCCACAATGATTCCTGCTTTTGGAACCTGACAAAGCTGAATGGAAGCCTGCCAACCTGAGTGACCTCACCCTGGGAGATATTCATACAATATGATGGATTGTACTAATTATTGACTAGATGGGATTCTAATGTGGCAGTATCTTTTGAGTTGTACATCCTTTTGATGTAAAACATTTGTGTTCAAAGACTAAGGGTATACATATTTTGGTCTTTGACCCTATTTCCTGGTATACAACTCCTGAAGTTTTTTTTTTTTTTTTTGAGACAAAGTCTCACTTGGTCACCCTTAGTAGAGTGCCACAGCATCATAGATCACAGCAACTCCAAACTCTTTGGTTCAAATGATCCTCTTGCCTCAGCTTTCCAAGTAGCTGGGACTACAAGGTGCCTGCCACAACACCTGGCTAATTTTTGGAAATGGGGTCTCGCTCTGGTTCAGGCTGGCTTCGAACCTGTGAGCTCGGGCAAGTGAGCCTTGGCCTCCCAAGTGCTGGGATTACAGGCATGAGCCACCTTGCACAGCCTACAACTCCTAAAGTTTTCACAAACTTCCAAGTAACATCTTTGTATGTTAATGGTATGACTGATGGGTGAAGCCAAAGGTTGCTTCTGGATGGGGCTGGTCACAGGCCAAGACCTAGGCAGAATTAGGTCTTGAACTATTGGGAACTGAACTATAGGACACCCAGATGGGGTCCGCTGCAGAACCTCATGTGGGGGGAGAAGTGCTGAAGGTTAAGTTAATCACTAATCACTAATGGTTTAATCCACCATGGCTGCTTAATTAAGGCTCCATAAAATCCCAAAAGGACTGAGAGCTTCTGGGTAGCTGCTAAATGTAGATATTCGTGGACCTGAGGAGGGCATGGAATCCTTATACCCATCCCCATATCTGGCTCTGTGCATCTTTTCATCTGTATCCTTTGTAATATTCTTTATAATAAACTGGAAAATGTTAAGTATTACCCTGAGTTCTATGGGACACTCCAGCAAATTAAATTCAAGTTCAATTGAACTCCAGGAGGGTGGCCATGGGATCCCCAATTTATAGACAGCTGGTCAGAAGCACAGGTGAAACAACCTGGGGCTTGTGATTGGCATCTTAAGATGGGGATGAAGGGACAGTTGGGGACTGAGCCCTCAACTTGTGGGATCTGAAGCTATCTCCAGGTAGACAGTGTCAGGATAAAACTGAACTACAGGACACCCAGCTGGGGTCCGCTGCAGAACTGATAGCTTATTGGTGGGGGAGAAACCCCACACATTTGGTCAAAGAAGTCCTCTGTGTTGACTGTTGTTTTAGTGAGAGAATAGAAAAGAACTTTGTATGAGAGTTTTTTCTATTCTCAATTGGTGTCAGTGAAGTGAGGTTTGCTAGAATACCTGCCTCTGACTCATGGAAATATGTGGCTTGGGAAGAGAAAGGATGAAATGGTAGAAAACGAGGAACTTTTGATTTCTGGGTGGCCACTAGTATGGTCACTCAACAAGTTTGAAGCTGCAGCTGTGCTGCAATCAGTTACCCAAGGTAAAAGTTACCAGTGGAATTTAGAGATGGATCATCTCCTGGGAAGCTGGTCTGCAGAGTTTGTGTGTGGGGGTTTCCATTCACAAGGTCCAGTTATGTTTTGTCATTAGACCTTTCTTACAAGGCTAATAACGTTTCTGTGCTATTATAAATTTCCAAACTTTGGACTATATCTTCTGCTGTTTTTTTTTTTTTTTTTTTGGCAGGTGCTGGGTTTGAACCCACCACCTCCAGCATATGGGGCCGGCACCCTACTCCTTTGAGCCACAGGCGCCGCCCTCAGAATTCTGCTGTTTTTTAATACAGCAGAAAGATGAGAGAAATATATTGCTTGCTGAGAAACCACCTCTTTAAAGAGCAAGTAGAGGTTTTCTTCACATCCTATTTAAGGTGAGATGCCCCTAATTAGAGCTGCTAGTAGCAGGTGCTGAGGGCTTAAGAGCCCTATAACTGCAATAGGGCTGTGGCCAGTCACCACATCCTAAAGAGAGTAGGGGGCTCAGTGAGCCTTGAATAAACCACAGCTTTGAATAACAGGGCCACGCCTCCTGCTAAAGGTAACCACTGGCTTGGGTGTACACTGAATGGGATAAGGCTTACTTATCTTCTTTTGGAGAAATAATTTATCTTTTGAATGTGGGCTAAACTGGGCATGTCTTCTCTTCCTGGATACCAATGCCCTGAGCTCCTGATGAGTTAGAAAGAGGGCTTAAAAGGTCAATTGCAGCCAGTTTAGACACTAGCTCGGATAGCCTGAAATAACCTCCTCAATGAAGTGCAAAGGTTCAGGGATGACTACACTGTCCTGTGTCCTCTGGGTTTAGGCTCTGAGGGAAACTGCTAAGGTACCCTCATTCTACCCACAATAATCCATGTGTATCGGGACAGCTCTCATATAGCCCTGCTATATACAGCCAACCATGACTGCCTAGGCAAATGATCACATGCCTGCTCTTTGAACCTCTCACTGAACCACTCCAAATGAATTCTGTGGCCAGACTAAAAAAAATCCACAGAAATCTATCTCAAAAGCACAGGACAATTAACACAACACAGGACTTGAGTTGTAGGACACTAACACCTGAAGGAGGTAGATGGGAAGGGTCAGAGCAGAACATTCAGGAGATCAGTATTTGGCAGATGATATAGGAAGGAATTAAAGCTGTTAGGTAAAAACATTGCGAATCAGACCACAGAAGAACTTTGAAGAGAAGGATGGGAAAGAGAAATGAAAATCAAAGAAAACAACTGGTGATATGAATGAGAATGGTCCTGGCAGTGCCTGTGGCTCAGTGGGTAGGGTGCCGGCCCCATATTCCGAGGGTGGCAGGTTCAAACCTGGCCCCAGCCAAACTGCAACAAAAAAATAGCCTGGCGTTGTGGTGGGAGCCTGTAGTCCCAGCTATTCGGGAGGCTGAGGTGAGAGAATTGCCTAAGCCCAGGAGTTGGAGGTTGCTGTAAGCAGTGTGATGCCACGGCACTCTACCAAGGGCAACAAAGTGAGACCCTGTCTCTACAAAAAAATAATAATAAAAATGAATGAGAATGGTCCAAAGGGGCCGCTTTAACAGAGAACTTGCAACATACTTTGTTATTCTTGGAACTTCTCCCTGACAAGTAAAATTTTTATTAATATATTCCCTGACATTTAATCTTTCTACCAGTTGCAGTATTTCTTGATTTCTTAGAAAATGGAAATAAAATTTTTATTATATTTCAATTGGGGATCTCAAAATCACTGAAATCACAAAGAATTTATACTGATAATTGTTGGAATCAAAGTTAGCTTAACAAAGTCCAGAGTTTTTGAAGATAGAAAAAAGAAAATTGGCCTTGATTTCTTCTATAGTTAATTTCTGCTACCTCAGAGTTTAGAACAGGAAATTCTATTGGAATGAAGTTATAAGTACCCTTACTGACCTATAAGGACAACCATTAATTTCTGCTATCTATGGCTCAGCCCCTGTGGCCTAAGGCGCCAGCCACATACACCTAAGGTGGCGGGTTTGAATCCAGCCTGGGCCTGCCGAACAACAATGACGGTTGCAACCAAAAAAAA
>NW_003852587.1:220869-238804 GCF_000181295.1 Otolemur garnettii
CTTTAAAGCAGGGGGCCTCAAAATTTTTAAACAGGGAGCCAATTCACTGTCCCTCAGACTGCTGGACGGCCGGACTGAGGGCCCCTGGACAAGTTGGCTGCTAAGCAGGACAGGCAGCTGCGGCAAAAACACCTGGCAGGCCGGATAAATGTCCTATCCCAGGCAGGCCGCATGTGGCCCGGGGTCCATAGTTTGAGGACACCTACTTTAAAGCCTATTTGCTAGTTGTATTGCCTTAGGCAAGCTATTTAACCTCTTGTGCCTCAATGTGAAATGGGAGTCACATGTGAAGTGGGACTCCCACTACCCATCTCTAGGGTTCTTATGTAAAATGCTCTGTTGAATAGGTGGCCCGGAATTGATATTTACCAGGTTGTGTTCTCTTTCCTTTCTGTTTCTTTAACAAGGCCTTTCAGAACCGCTTTGATTCACTGTTTTCCTCCCTTTTCTAATTCACAGAGTAGCTGAAGTCTGGACCACACATAATAATCTAACTTTTTTTTTTTTTTTTGCAGTTTTTGCAGTTTTTGGCCAGGGCTGGGTTTGAACCCACCACCTCAGGCATATGGGGCCAGTGCCTTACTCCTTTGAACTACAGGCACCACCCAGTAATCTAAATTTTTGACTTGCGTGTAGACTCTTTCTTGAGAACTTCCAGAGATCCTAAATTAGCTTGTGGCTACCATACACACTACTTCTTTGATCTCCACATGACACTGGAAACATAGTATAAACTCTAATAAATATTTGTTGAATGAATTTCATTAACAAGAATAGAGAGCACTAAAAACCAAAATAGTATAAGAACTGGCAAAACTTAACACCTGTCTGGGCATTCTTTCCCAGTAAATGTTCAGTGGTCCGACGATGGTTTTTAAGCACTACTTCTGACTCTTTCCTTGGTTCAATGGTTGACTGACATCCACCATCAGATGGGCTCCCAGCTTACCTCCTGATACTTATCCCTCCCACACTGACTCAGGGCTGGCTCTGTGTGAACAGAATATTGCAGAAGTGACTGTTGACTTCAGAGGCTAGATCAGGGGAAAAAAAATGCTCTGCAGCTATAGCCTTGTTCTCTTGAATTACTTGCTCTGAGGGAAACCAGTCACCATACTGTGAGGACAGATGGCTGTGTGACCTTGGACAACTTAAGAGATCTTTCTTAGCTTCAGTTTTCCTCACCTTTAAAATGAGGTATTTATTTCACAGGGTGTTGTGAAAATTAAATAAGACTTATATGTAAAGCACGTAGCAGGATGTCTGGCACGTAGTAAGCTCTCAGGAAATGTGGCTAATTTATGATGTTGGTGGTGGTAGTTAACAGCTGTAGTGGTAGCAAATGATTGGATGTGAGATGTGAAAGAAAGAGAGGAATCAAGGATGATTTCTAGGTTTTTGGCGTGAATAACTGGAGGAGTAATGGTATCATTTACTGAGTTTGGGAACAATAGAGGGAGAGCTTCTTTTTCTGGACCAGAGATTTGAATAGGTAATACTAAAACTATCTTTTGACTCACTTAGAAATAGCATTCCATTTCCATTTTTTCTTCCAGATTACTTAAACTGTTTTTTGTTCTAAATAATTCCCTCCCAGAACATGAAAAATTACTGAAGGGGAAAGTGGTAGAGATTCTAGAAGCCAAATTAGTCTGGAATCAATGGCCATGTAACCTTGGATAAGTCATGGTTCTTAATTAAACGGTAGCAAGCACTGCAAAGATAAACACAGCAGTTGAACAACATCCAGACACTTCAGGTAGTTTTCATTTTTGTTTTAGGGAGAAATATTAACAAATATCAGAGAATTTATGAAATCAACATGAAATAAGGTAAGCACTGCAGCTTATGAGGAATGACAGTACTTCTATTAATATTAAATGAATATTTACTGATAACTAAAGTGCTCAGGCTTGATGAAATGAGATTCTTGTTTTCTTTTCCAGACTCCACTGGTCTAACTGCCCAAGCAAGGGTAGTATTTGATTCAAGTCTGGCTCCCAAGGTCTACACTTAGCTTTCACTTACTTAGTAGTTCACAGACTGATTAAACAATTGTATACAAAAAATTGGTCTCACAATTCGTTTCTTTTTTTAGAGACAGAGTCCCACTCTGTCACCCAGGCTGGAGTACAATGGTGCTAACATAGCTCACTGTAACCTCAAACTCTTGGCTCAAGGGATCCTCCTGCCTCAGCTTCCTAAGTAGCTAGGACTACAGGTGCATACCACCACAACCAGCTAGTTAAAAAATATTTTTTTTGTAGAGATGTGGTCTTGCTATGTTTCCTAGGCTGATCTCAAGTGATCCTCCTGTCTCAGCCTTCAAAGTGCTGTATGAGCCGTCACACCTAGCTGTTTCACAATTGTTTGTATCATAACAAACATTCATTTGAACCTAGGCATATTTGGTACTTTCCAGGAGGCCCCACATCCATTATGAGATGTTCCAAACAATGTATTACTTGAATCCAAATGGAGGCAGCACAGGGCAATTAAAAGCAGAATGGGTTAGTTCGTTAGTAACCAAACTGGGACCCAAACCCCTGGGTACAGTTTGTACTTACAGTGAGCTCTCCAGGCTTTGGCTTTTTCAACCTAAAAATAAAGGATTTCTACCCATATGTGATCATGAAGTTCCAATCCAGTTCTATGAAATTTGATTCTAGTAAGTTGCTGTAAGAAAACTTTTGAGTTTTGTTTCCTTCTAATTTTGATAAAGATGGATTGAAAATAAGCCATCCACAAACAACTTTACAGACAAATTTATAACAGTATCTTATTGGGTCATCATAGAGTGGTTCCTTCTATTACTGTGTCATATAAAACTAACTAGCCATGAGGAATCAAACCTGTGAACTTAACATGGTAACAAAGCTAATTGAAGTGTAACTAGTTCATGAAATAACCATAAGGAAGTACAATATTTATATTGTCCACCAACTTCCTCCCACAACAGAAATAGAGAAATGAGGGTTTTCTTTTTTTTTTGGAGGAGGAGGTACTTGCAACATTTACCATAACTATTGAAATTCTTCAATACTGTTAATTTCTCTTTTTCCACTGTAGTTGGTGTCATGCAAAAATCTATTTACACTGACTGAGGATATTAGAAGAGTGAAGATCAGAGAATCTTAAAGTCTGAAATTTGGTATCACTACCCTGAAAATAACCTTAGTTGGCATAAACTCCTCGTACAGGTAAGGGTTATCATTTATTCATTTTAAAAAGGACTAAATTGTTTAAATTTTGAAAAATGACCATTAAGAAAGGCAGTCAGCATATTGTGTAGGTAATTATTATTAACTGAAGTTAGACTTGTGGAGCTTTTTTCATTTGCCAAATTAGCAGAGACAGAATGTATATATGCATGAGTGACTCAAGACAGGAATTCTGCTGGGGGAATGCAGACCTGGAGACATTTTCTGGAAATTAATTTTGCATTTGTGACATGTAACTTTCATTTGATTTGCTAAGTTTAACAGTATTTTCCAAATTTAAGAAAATAATTATCTAGTGGTTTTTTAATCAAAAGTTATTTTTGAAGGGGAATTACACAGTACATACAAGTTTCGGAAGATAAAGATGGTAAGCGAGTTATTGTTTGCTATACTGAGGTAGCTATAGATTATCAACAGCTGTCTGATAAAGCTAGCCTCTGCAAAAGTGTTTTTACCTCCCTTTTGTTCAGAAACATTTGCTATCCATATTCATACAGAAGCACCACTACCTTTGCAGTTTTTAGTACATTATGCATTATCTATACAGGGGAAGGGCTAATGTTTTTCTTTAATATCGGCATAAAAGGGATCTCTGATTCCTTATGTAAAACCAAAATCTACTTAGAACAAATAATTTTTTCTTAAATAAACTGGCTCATTTCATTCTCTATTTGACTGAATTGACTGATTTTTAAATCAGTGAAGTTAGATATTGGGTTTTATACATTTATACTACAGTCTCTACTAAATGCAACCAGATTCCAATTCACCAGGTTGTACTAGGTTCAGATACAAACTCACTGAAACATAAGACTTCCAAAGAAAGAAAATAAAATGTCAAAGACATTGGTGGGTATTAATTAAGGATCTCACTATTTGAACCTAGGGACCCCTGCATAGCCCTCAAGTTTTCCAGTCTTTGGGTGTGGATTATTTGGTTTAAAAAATTATTTCAAAATTAGAATATTGTACTTGAACCCCCCATTTCTGTAATCTAAGATTCAGAAAATAAAACTGACTCTAAAAAGGGGTAGAGAATAAAATAGCCTTGAGGGGCTGGGGACATGCAAGAATATCAGGAGGTAAGATTTTTGTCTTTATTAAAAAAGAATGATTAAGAAAAAAAAAAGATTGAGAAACCCTGTTCTAGATTATGTAAGAGTGGAGAATGTGGTATGTAGGAAGCTATGGTAAAGAACACAGATATCTGGCATATTCTGTGTAGAGCTCATGAGTCTTGATCAGAATCCTATAACTTTTGTTATCCTCACCTGAAATAAGGAAATGAGAAAAATAAAAATGAATTTATATGTGACTCTTAAGCACTTCATATTTAGCCTTTGAAGCAAGAAAGATTTAAAAATAAGACATAATAAAGCAAAACCACACCTGCATTTATGCTGTGATTAAAACATAGCCTTAACAACAAAAAAAATTCTCTGAAAAACCCAAATATCAAATTACACCTAAGGACACATGAGGGCGCTCTAACCAAAAAGCACATTCAATTTTAGTAAACCTTTTCTGAAGTATGACAGTTTAACATTAAAAATTTAAAAGGAAGTATTTCTTTTTTCTACGATTGGCTTCATTCTTTTTTTATTGAAACAAATGACAAATTTTATTACATGAGTTAATTTTTATGTCCAAGCACAAGGATAATGAAATATATTTTCCATGCAAAATATTATATACATTAAATAACATACAGTGGTAACAACGCAGTGTAGGTTTCCTGGGAAGCAGACTCTGTGATAGAAATGTGCATGCAGGAAGTGTATTGGGCAGTGCTGTCTAGATGAGGACCAGTGAGAGTGGAAGAATGAAGCAGGATAAACAGAGCAAGAAGTTGAACTCTGGGTGGCGCCTGTGGCTTAGTGGGTAGGGCACCAGCCCCATATACCAAGGGTGGGTTTGAACCCAGCCCTGGCCAAACTGCAACAAAAAATAGCTGGGCGTTGTGGTGGGTACCTGTAGTCCCAGCTATCTGGTAGGCTGAGGCAAGAGAATCGCCTAAGCCCAGGAGTTGGAGGTTGTTGTGAGCTGTGACACCACAGCATTCTACGGAGGGTGACACAGTAAGACTGTCTCTAAAAAAAAAAAAAGACGACACTGAAGTCTCAACAAATGTCTCAGTTGATCCCTTGAGGAACCTCTGAAGTTGGGAAAGCCCCTCAGAGATGTCTTGAATTGAGGCAATGGCCAATCTTTGGATATCTGCCGTAAATGGAGATATTTCTAATGTCCTTTGGTAATGACTCTGAAATTTTGGAGTATATCCTTGGTTGCTACACTTTCCTTCTGTTCAAATCTGAGCTTTTGCTCATGTGTAATTGAGTTTACTTCTGAAATATGAAGAGACTCTTCTAACAGTATATGACTGTAGAGAAGTATTTTAACCTAGTGACAAAAGGACACCATTTTGAAAACTATGTATATACAATTAATGTGCTAACTGAAAACTAGTCATGTCTCATTAATGTAGCCACAAAATACTTCTGTAACACTTTCTTTTGGCTATCATGTATTGAATACGTGTACCTTAAAATTTTTTAAATTACATTTGTAGGCAAAATCCATCATTACTTATACATTGTCTTATAATCTAAAATCTATACATCCCTCTAATATAAAATAATAAATTACAGGCATTTACTATTTGTATCTAATTTTGTTTTTTAGATAAAGGGATTATCCACCACAATAAGTAATTTTTTGCTTTTAGTTCAACTGGACAATTTTAATTAGAAAAGGTAAGAAGCCTTCTAAACTTTCCCTTTCCATTCAATGTTTTTATTACTCTTTTATCTCATCCAATGTTTTGGGTTTTTTTCTACTATTTAGCTTAAATACTGTACTAACTATAATGTTAATATTAAAAATCTGCAATTCTGTTCTAGATCCTGTGGCCAAGTCCAAGAAAATCAGATATAAATGCATAACAACTCAATATGTATTCAACCATCCATGATCTCTTCCCGGGCTTTACCAATCATTTACATCTTCCTTTGTATTGTTGGTCTCCTTGGAAACTCTCTCTCTCAATGGATATTTTTAGCAAAAATAGGCAAGAAAACATCAACACACATCTACCTGGCACACCTCGTGACTGCAAACTTGCTTGTGTGCAGCGCCATGCCTTTCACGGGTCTCTACTTTCTGAAAGGTTTCCAATGGGAATATAAATCTGTACAATGTAGAGTGGTCAGTTTTCTGGGAACTCTATCCATGCATGTGAGTATGTTTGTCAGCCTCTTAATTTTAAGTTGGATTGCCATAAGCCGCTATGCTACCTTAATGAAAAAAGACTCCATGCAAGAGATCACTTCGTGCTATGAAAAACTATTTTATGGCCATTTGCTGAAAAAATTTCGCCAGCCCAACTTTGCTAGAAAACTATGCATTTACATATGGTGTCTTGTACTGGTCATAATTATTCCAATTATCATATACTACTCAGTTGTTGAGGCTACAGAAGGAGAGGAGAGTCTGTGCTATAATCGGCAGATGGAACAAGGAGCCAAGACTTCTCAGATTGCAGGTCTCATTGGAACCACATTTATTGGATTTTCATTTTTAGTAGTACTAACATCATACTACTCTTTTGTTAGCCATTTGAGAAAAATAAGGACTTGTATGTCTATTATGGAGAAAGATTTGACTTACAGTTCTGTGAAAAGACATCTTTTGGTCATCCAGATTTTACTAATAGTTTGTTTCCTTCCATATGGTATTTTTAAACCCATTTTTTATGTTCTACACCAAAGAGAGGACTGTCAGCAATTGAATTATTTAATAGAAACCAAAAATGTCCTCACATGTCTTGCTTCAGCAAGAAGTAGCACAGACCCCATTATATTTCTTTTATTAGATAAAACGTTTAAGAAGACACTATATAATCTCTTTACAAAGTCTAATTCACCACATATGTAACCATATGGTTGACTTTTGAATGGAAAACATCACAAAACAGAAAAGTGTTCAGATGACTATTGGGAGACTAAACTACATTATTAACATGTCAGCTTGGTTGACAATAGGCACCAAGAAAACATTTTTGTTTTTAAAAAATAAATATTCATAGAACTTAATTTACAGTTCTACTTATACTGCAAGTTGACATAGTAGAGACTTTCAGAGGCAAAAATTAAGCATATTGAAAGGATCCTACTACATATGAAACCAAAAGACTCAGTTTTTGTTTCAACTCAACTGTGGATACTTCCTTTCAGAACACAATATTTCATGGCTACAGGATAAATAAGCAAATGGTTTATGACTTCTCTGCTTTCAAGTAGTTAGAATCCAAGGCTCTATCTATAGCTAATGTTTATTTTGAGGTTAATTTTTGAAAACTTCAAAAATGAGTAAAAGAAAAAAATGAATATGCAAGATGAGTAAAACAAAAGATAAGCCATATTCTCACTTAAGTCTTATCTAAATGTAAAAATCTAAAGTTTTATAATCATTTATTTGGATTGGGAAAGGCAATAGTCCTTGACTCTAATATTTATTAAGGAGATATTATTTATAAATATGCTTAAATATTTGGATTATACTTTGTCAAAATATAATAAAAAGCTAATATAATGTCATCATATGTCCATCTTAATCACATAGGAAAGTCTTTGTGTGTTTTCCTATGAATTCAAAATAAATAATGCTGTTATTAATGAAAAATAGTACCTGGTATGTGGATATATTCAACGAGTTTTGTGAAATGACTGACTTCTAAGGCAGTATGATAGTATTATAGTTAAAGGATTGGTGTCTGATATTAGACTCCTTGGATTCAATGCTGGCTCTACTTCTTCAGCTGAATAATCTTAGGAAAGTTACCTTCTTTAAGTATTAATTTCTTCATCTGTAGAACAGAAAATACTACCATATTAATAGATATTAAGTCAAATGATGTTACCATTGTGAGTAGCTATTATTTAGTAAGTACTTGCTATGTGCCACACACTTTGCTTATATGCTTTACATGTATTTTAATCATCACAACCCTAAAGTATGCGAATTTACTGATGAAAAAACTGAATTGCGTAAGTAACCCAAATTTTCTCCAATATCTTGTAAATATTTAAAGAGTAAGTAATGATCATTTCTTTCTTCCATGTTATTTTATCAGTAAGATAAATTATGGTGACTATATTTCTATATTTATATACATCATAATAAAAAAATTTGTCTTCTATCTTCCCAAAGAGATCCTAAGCACCTTTGGGGTTTTTCTATTTCTACTCCTATGGTACCTGCATTCTCTTCACAGATAAGAACCAAATAAAAACATATCTCTAAAAATAGAGATATGTCTCAATATGTTGCTCAGGTTGGTCTTGAACTCCCGGCCTTGAACAACCATTAACTGTAACTTGTCACTTCATTAGAGACTGCTTAAAGACTCATTTTTTTTCCACATGGTAATTCCTTCAGTGTTCAAAAAGTTTAAAGTAAGTTCACATAGTGCTTCTAAGCCTTTAATCTCATAGCAAGTTTTGTTCCTGAATTAGAACTATGGGAACAATTCACTGTACAGATACCCCAAGGGCCATATGTTCAAAATCCCTAGAGGTTATTCTGACACAATTGTATGACTTTCATTAAAAACAAACAGAAGAAAAAGTCAGTATTTGTCATCTTCTTTTTTTACTTCAATGCTTAACTGAGGTGAAAGATGTTCAGAGAGTCTGAGCACATTCTGGCTTCAAATATTTACAGTGTCCATAAATTCTTTTATACTAGCAATTAGATGTCTGGCTTAATTTGCAGAGACAAAGGAGATTTGGGAACTTCAGGTGACTTCCCTAAGTGCTACCTGTAAATGGAGGTATCCAATCTAGTGACTTCCTAGACATGTGAATCAAAGAATAACTGGAAAGTCCATCAGGAGAGTTTCTGACATACTCAGATTTCTCCACAGATACACACTAGTAGTTTTAGTCCTACGTGAACTTTAAAATCTAAACTCATTAGACTAAGTAAGAGGAACTGAGATTATCTGTAATTTTCATTAAAAAAAAATTTTTTTTAACCTGTCACGGAATTGACTTTAAAAATAGAGATATGTCTCAATATGTTGCCCAGGTTGGTCTTGAACTCCTGGCCTCAAGTTGGCCTCCCAAAGTGCTAGGATTACAGGTATGAGCCACAATGTCTGGCCCAGTAATTTTCTTTTTTCCCTTAAATTTTTTTTTTGGTTAAATTTTAACATAAGCTATACTGTATTTAATCTCACTGTATTTAGGAGTTTAAATCATTCTTTTAAAAACTTTATAGCTATGCTCTCTAAATAAAAGATAAAGGCAGTAAGACTTCCATACATTTTTTAAAAGGCAGGAAAAGTGGTATATAATTTCTCTTTATATTATTCACTGATAGAAAATTTCCAGTTTAACTCCTTGCACTGAACTATATACTGAGCTCATTATCATCATCTTTACCTTTACATCATAGAGGCTTTCCTAACAGAGATTGTGAATCATGTTGAATTTTTTGTGTAATTGAAGAACTGGCCATTTAATGTTACTTTTATATTTCTTTTTAAACTTATGCTAATTTTAAAGTTTACATTTCAGAAAAAAATGATGTTTTTAATGTATCTGTGTGAGTTATAGTCAAAAACAAATTTGGGGAGTTGAAACACATTCTTCTTAATAAAGTATCATAAGAATAGAGAAGCAAGAATCCAATGTACTTAATTCTGATATGAAGCCAGTAGACCAGGGGTCCTCAAACTTTAAACAGGGGGCCAGTTCACCATCCCTCAGACCGTTGGAGGGCCAGACTGTGGCCCCGGGATGAGTCAGCTGCTAAGCAGGACAAGCAGCAGCGGCAAAAACACCCAGCCGGCCAGATAAATGTCCTAGGTGGGCTGCATATGGCCCGCGGGCTATAGTTTGAGGATGCCTGCAGTAGATGATCTAATAAATACCCACATAAGAGAAAAACACAAATCAATTCAAGGTGGGGGGCAGGAGGATGCGGAGAAAGTGAGGAGGGAGGGGGATGAGTGTGCTCCCACTTAAAGGACACAATGTTAAGGTATAAAAGGGATTCTAACAAATACAAACATTATAACCTAATTCTTTGTACTGTCAAATTAACCTGAAACAATAATAAAAGTAAAAAAAAAAAATTCAGTGTTTTAGAAATCTCAGATTTTAACTTAGGCCAACAATTTTTTTTTTTTGAGGCAGAGTTTTACTCTGTTGCCTCAGGTTACAGTGCTCTGACCTCAGCCTACACAGCTCACAGCAACCTCCGATTTCTGGATTCAAATGATCCTCCTATCTCAGCCTCCCATGTAGCTGGAGCTATAGGTGTGCCTATCACAATGCCTGGCACATTTTTCTATTTTTGGTAAGAGACAGGGTCTTGCTCTTGCTCAGACTGGTCTCAAACTCTTAGCCTTAACTGATCCTCCTGCCTTGGCCTCCCAAAGTGCTAAGATGACAGGCGTGAGCCTCCTCACCTGTCCTGGCCAACAAGATTTTAACTGAAAGAAACAGGAATGATAAATGTTTATTTCTCCTTTTATCTTTCTATATACATACTCCTATTAAAGTAGCTTTCTAACTATAATTAGGAACACAAATCATTAAGACTGAACAAAAAAATTTAGGACAAACAACTGGGAAGTGAGTTTCTACACCTTGGATAGAAGAGGAAGATAGCTTGTTCTTTTGTAATTTGGTAAGAACTTGACTCAGCTCTGGCCTTGCAGTCTTCCAGGGTAGAAGTTATGGGTAAATGTGGGAAGACAAGCTAAAAGGAAATCTTGCTGGCAAACCTTTATAAAGGGAGCACAGAGGGGACACGGCAATTTGCTAAACTTTTCAATTGAGCATCCCTAATGCCATGGACCTTCCTGAACAGCCAGAAAGGTTTTAAACCTGACATAGAAACCTCTTTGGCTGTATTACACATACATGGCACCCCTTGCTTAGAAGGAGAGGAGCTCTTAAAGGATTTACTTCTACTAAGCAAAAAAAACATTATTTTAAAAATCATAGAGTTGATTTCTTTTTCTGGAAGATGGGTTGGCAAAAAAGCAGCATAACAGAAATGCAAGATTAATTTATAATGATCACATAAACCATGATATTTTCCTAAGTACAATTATTAAAATCCCAGCTCCAAACTGAATGTGCTCATTATGTTCAACAACCTTACACAAATAATGCAGAAGATTAACCAGTGGGCTGCTTATAATAAAGAATAAGTTTCTGTTTTAATGAGAATTTAAGTTTCTCTATACAACATACAGACTTTTGGGAATTGTGGTAACAGATGTCAGCAACTGAGAACAAGAGAGGAAGGAATACTTTAAGAGATTCACAATTCTACAGCAACCAGTGTTATATGATGAACATGAACTTATACTATAGGCTGGCCCTAAGGAGTTGAAAAGAGAACTGAGACTACAAGGGGACCAAAGAGCAGCCAGGCGTGTTCACACCGGTTAGCAAGGAAAGGCATTTAATAGAAGCATAAGCAGAAATACCAGGGTGGGAGGCCTCTGACTAAGTGTGTGTGCTACTAGGGTTTGTCAAGTTCTGAGAACTAAAGACAAAGTGTGCAAGCCTCCTACATACAGGCTCCATTCAGAATAGAAAGTGATTGTGTAGCGGTTTGTATTCTCAGAGAAGCTGTTTCACTTCAACTTCAGTTATTAAAATTGTATGATGAGGGGATGCCTGTGGCTCAAAGGAGTAGGGTGCTGGCCCCATATACCGGAGGTGGTGGGTTTAAACCCGGCCCTGGCCAAAAAATAAAATAAAATAAAATAAAATTAGATGTTGAGTAGGTCAAGGTGATGGAAAGGAGACTCTAAGGAATGCTGAGTCTCTCCACACTCACGTGCTTCACTGTAAGGCTGCCCTCAGGGATTGGGAGAGATGAGAAAATTGAACAAACTTTCAGTGCTTAGCAGAGCCAATGAAGAAAGGCGAGGAGCCAGGAGTTGCATTTACCTTGACAACTGTACTACATTTAAAGCACTTTTAATTCATAGGTGAGAGGAAGAAAAGAGAAAAATCACTGAAACATAATGGGAGTTTTTCACATTCTTCCACAAGAAAAAGAATTAAAGGGACATGACAAAAAAAAAAATATATATATATATATATATATGCGCCTTAATTAATGCCTTTGAGAAGGCAAAATAGGAGAGCTATAATATTCTAACAATGAGTCTTAACCAGGGTTGACTTTTGTGCCCCCAGGGACATTGGGCAATGTCTAGAGACATGTTTGGTTGTTGCAACTGTGAGAGAATAGCTCTTGGTATCTAGTGGATAGAGGCTAGAATGCTGTTAAGCATCCTATAATCTCCAGGAAAGCCTCCTACTACAAAGTGTTTGGCCCAAAATGTTACTAAGTGTGGCTACTGGGAAACCCTATACTATGTTTGCAAATCTCCCTGAATTTCAAAGAATTATACAATTTTACATAAAACTGCTCCTTCAAAGCAAGCAGCTTCCACTATATGCTCAAATCTAACCAAACAATCCTTTTTAGACTTAATTATGATGATTTCAAAAAGAAATGCCTAACAGGCTTGGCACCTGTGGCTCAAGTGGCTAAGGCGCCAGCCACATACACCTAAGGTAGCGGGTTCGAATCCAGCCCGGGCCCGCCAAACAATGATGGCTGCAACCAAAAAAATGGCCAGGCATTGTAGTTGGTGGCTGTGGTCCCAGCTACTTGGGAGGCTGAGACAGGAGACTCGCTTGAGCCCAGGAGTTGGAGGTTGCTGTGAGTTGTAATGCCACGGCACTCTACCCAGGACGAGAGCTTGAGGCTCTGTCTAAAAAAAAAAAAAAAGAAATGCCTAACAAGCAAAGAAACCTAATGCTTGTGGATCATATGCCAAAAGGTGTGTGTGAGAGAGAGAGAGAAAGAGAGAGAATGACAATATAAGAATATTCCTGGCTAGATTAAACAGATGATTAAATCTAAATTTTTGTAAGAGAAATGAAATATCACAATGCTCTCCTATTCTTATACTAAGTATAAAGGAAGAAAACTTAGACACAAACTTTAACTGCAGAAAAAAATCTACATATATACCAAATCTACATACAGATAAACCCCTGAATGTATACCTGAATGTAAAAAAAAAAGCTGATTGGCAAAAATATTAACCAAAGCAAGTGAAATTTTAAATTATTAATTGTGTGAAATGTGTCGTTATTTAAATTTTACAATGACCATTATGTTGGAATACTCCTACAACAAGGTTGTGAACAAAACTTAAGTTTTACCTATTATTGAAGTTATATTAGGAAATCCTATTGACACAATCTTCAAAATATATTTGGAACCTAACTACTTTTTTATCACCTCCACTGCTACCACTCTAGTCTGAGCCAGGCAGGATCATGTCCTGTCCTCTCTTTAGTTTCTTCTTTGCTCATTTTGTCTCACCCACACCAGTCTCCTTGCTATTCCTGAAACATGCCACTTGTGTTCCTGTCCCTTTTCCTTTGCACTGGGTGTTCCTGTTACCCAGAACACTCTTCTCTCAGCAATCAAGTTAGCCCACTCCCTCTCTTCCTTGAAGTCCTTGCACATATGCCATCTTCAAAATGTGTCCTGCTCTGATCACTCTATTTACAATCGCAAGTCTTCCTCCAGTACTCCCTATCCTTCTGTCCACTCTAGATTTTCCTGTGGTCCTTTGTTTTTTTGAGACAGAGTCTCACTTTGTTGCCCAGGCTACAGTGCAGTAGCACCAGCCTAGCTAACAGCAAACTCAAACTCTTGGGCTCGAGTGATCCTCCTGCCTCAGCCTCCCAAGAAGCTAGGACTACAGGTGCATGCTACAAAGCCCCGTTAATTTTTCTATTTTCAGTAGAGACAGGGGTTTTGCTTTGCTCAGGCTAGTCTTGTATTCCTGACCTCAAGTGATCCTCCTGTCTTGGCCTCCCAGAGTGCTAGGATTACAGTCATGAGCCACTGCTCCTGGCCTTTCTGTGGTCCTTTTCACCTTATAACCTACTACACTTATTTCACTTATTTCTGCTTACTGATTATCGTCTATCTCCCTGAACTAGAATATTAGCTCCATGAGGGCAGTGATTTTGTCTGTTTTGTTCATTGATGTAGCTCCAGTTCCTAGGATAGTACAGTGCCTGCCAAATAGCAGGCACTTAATAAATATGTTTTAGATAAACATCTTAAGGAAAATACATCAACATTCAAAATTGCAATAAACCAAATGTGACTATTATATTTGCCTACACAAAAATGTGTAGTTTTGGGGTTCTGAAATATAAAGAGTATCGACATTAAAGTGTGCTCTGTGTTGAGTTTGTCTGCCAACTGAACAATGGTGCTTTTTCTGGTGGTTCCTTCTTACTAATTTGAAGTTTGAGAATTGCTTTTCTCTTCTCTTCCCTTGCTCAGCATGTTTCTGGGTGCTTTCTAAAATTGTTTGGCATGTACTTTAGAAATAATAAACTAACCTAATATAATCCAATGCAAAACTACTTTTGGGCCTTTGCACACACCATTCTTTCTGTGTGAAATGTCCTTGTCTCCACATAACTACCCCATGACTCAAGGCCAGGGGCCAGTGTGACCTCCTAGAAATTTCTCTGACCCTGTCTTTGAATGATACCACTTTCTACCCTGCACAATAATTATTTGCTTGTCTGTCTATAAACGCTGGCCACTAATAAGTTTTCCCATCCTTGTGTATATCTGGCCCTCCTACAATCAAAAGATGAATCTATTTTTCCTTCTAATTGAGCTCAGACTAGCCTTGTGACCTTATTTTTGACTAATACGTTTCAACTAATAAAATGCATAGGATGTGACATAGTGCCAGTCCTGGGCCTATGCTTGAAGAGGCCTGGTAACTTCCATTTTTTCTATTTTGGAGCTCAAAGGCACTGTCCTGCTAGAGATGAGGCCGCATGGAGAAAGAGCAAAGCCCTTAGCAACCACAAACACCACCCACCAACTCACAGCTATTCTAGTCACCTCAGCTGAGATGCCAGAAAAATGAGTGAAGCCTTTGAGGAAAACAGACTTGCCACATTGATCAAAAGCCTATAAAACAGGATCAAGCAGTCACTATCAAGCTGCCTCAACTACAGAACTACAAGCTAGTAAGTGGTAGTTGTTGTTTGCAGTCACTTAAGTTTTGGAATATGTTGATCTGCAGGAGTAGATAATAGATACATTGCCTTATCCCATACTAAGACCATTACTAATCTACATGAAGGAGGCACTCAAATATTTGTTCAATAAAATAGACCAGAAGGTAAATAGAAAGTGAAGTCAAATATAACTACTTTTGGATTTTATTTGGTTTTGAATTGTCAAATACCATGGCTAATCAGAAGCTGACTATATTATTGAGAGTACTAGAGTATGTTGTCGATCATTATTTATATATATACTGATGTAATTATCTTCTAAAAACAAATTTAATTCAAAATAAAACTGTCTTTTGAGCAGAACAGTTTTTAACACAATGAACTAACAATGTTTTATACATTTTAAGTTTTTGAATTATTTCTTGTATATATTTCATAATATACAAGGACGTGTATTTAACTCCATATACATGTTCTTTCTTACATTAATGCAAAAGAATCACACAGCATGCTATTCCATAGTACAGTTGACAGTTTTCCCCCTTTTACTTTTCCACTCTTCCTATTCTCTTTGAATAACTCAAGAATACTTTTTAATAAAAGTGTGATGCATCCATTGGGTGGTTCAGTGTTAGTTTTGATAATAACAGTATCATTTTCCTATCACATTTAAAAAGAATAAGATATTTTATAACTAATTTATACTAATGTGCATTTTGTACATCTCTCCAATGATTTTCATTTGCTATTATAGCATTGTATTAGACAATTTTGGAATTGCTTCTGCTGCTTTTCCTCAGCTTTTAACTATAAGGATTTTCATTAAAATTTCTCAAATATTATAGAAACTTTAGCTAAACTCTTCTTAATTTTCTTAGCTATTTAAAATACATTGATGAAACCAGGCCTTTTAATAATATGTCTTGAAGGAAGGGGTACCATGTCTGTGCATACTGTGGGTTAGAGAGAGAACAGTGATAAAACATCTGAGCTTGAAAGTACAGCCCAAGGCCAGAGGGCCTTCAGGAGGAAGGCCCACTCATCTTTGTTCTTGCCTGCCTCTCTGTTCCACTTAACATAAAGAGCCAGAGACTGAGCATTCTCATTAACTTGATATAGGAATTAAATAGTCAGAAACACTGGATAACGATAATGTTGGTATTTGAAGGGTATAAACTGTATTACAACTATAATTATGATTTTATATTATATTTAAAAACTATCTGCAAAGAAAATACAATGCTGACTATTCTACCTTGAGACATTATGAAAATGTAAGTATATGATTAACTTTTACTATATGAACCAAATTCTAATTTTCCCCCCAATTAACTCAGTATAGGATATTGTTTGGTTCTTCCTATTTGTTGGATTTTTCATTTCTCTCTCACATTCACAATGGCAAAAGAAGAAGAAGAATATTTTAGATTGCATGTATGCTTTAGTAAAAATAAACTGAAATTATAAAGTGTTCCTAGTAAGAATTAGTACAATTGCTTCCTAAATATAAAGAGGTTAAATAATTTTTATTTGTAAGTAAAATTAAGATGTCTTTTATAAGAATATTAAAGAACATTTTTTGATTATTGTCATTGTTAAAACAATTTTCTTCACAAAGTTAGTGATATTAATGACTTACCTTCACATCCCTGTGAATTATGTTATTATCGTGACAGTAGCGAAGAGCTTCCAGTATCTGTCTCATGTAATGGCTGTAAGGAAACAAAAGAAACCTAAAACTGTAAAAAATGTTTATTTTTAAAACTTAATATACAGTGCCCCTAGTATATAACTCCCACCTTCACATTAGCTGCCATGGACCCTTTTCATTTGAGCAGACAAGACTGGTGGAAAGTGAGGCTTAATGAAACAGTTGGTAGATTGCTAAGTTTATGGGCTTCATGAAGAAATAATATGTTCTATATTTTCTAAGGTATCTAACTCAAAAGAATTTTACATAGTTCATAAGTAAAATTGAACTTAAAATATGAAAAAAGCCAAAAATTTTCCAATGCTCGGGTAATTCTACTTAGAGTGTTATTAAGTAAACAGTGCTCAAAGCTACCCCAAGGATTTGGACTAAAGGGGTGAGGGCCTTTTATCTGCCAGCAGAGTATAATCTCTGTCTTATTTCCATTTAGCTCTGAAGACAACTGAGAGAGGAACCTCCTTTTGTGTACAATTTCTTTTTGTAACATAGTCAAGTTTTAGTTGGGGCATCCATGAACAAAGCAGGATGGTTCCAGGCCCAAGTCTTAGGTAGTCTGATTCTTCAGGTAGCCAGCAGGGATCAGCTGAGACTCTACCAAGGAGTAAAGGTGAAGAACAAAGGAGAAGTTAGCATTTTAAAGAACAGTCTTTTTTTTTTTTTTGGCCGGGGCTGGGTATGAACCCACCACCTCTGGCATATGGGGCCAGCGCCCTAATCCTTTGAGCCACAGGCGCCACCCAAAGAACAGTCTTTAAAAAGTATTAATACGGCTAAATAAACATTACTACTTTTAGAACTTCCTTCCCCTATTTTTAAAGTTCTATGGCTCAGTGCCTGTGGCTCAAGTGGCTAAGGCGCCAGCCACGTACACCTAAGGTGGCGGGTTCGAATCC
>NW_003852587.1:238880-282660 GCF_000181295.1 Otolemur garnettii
ACTTGAGAGGCGGAGGCAGGAGACTCACTTGAGCCCAGGAGTTGGAGGTTACTGTTAGCTATGATGCCACGGCACTCTACCCAGGGGACAGCTTGAGGCTCTGTCTCAAAATAAATAAATAAATAAATAAATAAAGTTCTATAATTCCTCTAATTCTCTTTCTCTGATTGTCTGTTTCATCTTCTCTTCCTCTGCATTTTATTCCTTCCTTATCTGTCCTTCTCTTTTCTTCCTAGTATCCCCTTCCTTGCTCGTTTTTCTCCTTCCCAATAGTCACGACAGAAATGCAACAGACTCAACATTATTCATTATATAGTACTTAACTGAAGACCAAAATTTTTTTTATTCCTGCTTTATAATTAAAAGACATTTCCATCAAGTTCCTTCTTTGGTATACCACTATCACTTTTTTTTTTTTCTGCAGAGAAAGGGGTCTTACTATATTGCCCAGGTTGGTCTTGAACTCCTGGCTTGAAGTGATCCTCCTGCTTCAGCCTCCCAAAATGCTGGGATTACAAGTATGAGCCATTGGTATGCTACTGTCTAACCAAGCTCACAAAAATGTACCTCTAGTTATCATATGCGTTATTTCATGTTACTAGTACAATTGATTAAAAGAATTCCATTTTAAAAATGAAAGGTCAGGAAGAAAAGAAAAACAAACTCAGGTTTTGTTCTTGTACTTGTCATTCGTTGTCGTCTCACAACTGGGTCTTAAGCCAGAGAGCAAGGCTCATGTAAGTTAGTTCCGGTACTCAATTTCTCTTACTCTACAAATGCATATATAAGGGGTTGTGGTCATATACTCTATGTCAGGGCCAGTTTTGTTTAAAGTAGGGATTCTTAACTTGGTGTTGTTGCCTATTAGGCTTTGGGGGATCTGTAACCCCTTGAAATGGCTAAGAGACAACAAATATGAAAGTGCTTTATAAACTTGAAACCACTCTACAAAGTGGTTAAAGCTTAAATCATTATTATTACAATATTTATTTATTTATTCATTCATTCATGACAGAGTCTCACTCTGTTGCCCAGGCTAGAGTGCCACGGGATCAGCCTAGCTCAGACTCCTGGGTTCAGGCAATCCTCCTGCCTTAGCCTCCCCAGTAGCTATAACTACAGGCCTGTGCCACAAAGTCTTGCTAATTTTTCTATTTTTAGTAGAGACAAGGTCTTTCTCTTGCTCAGGCTGGTCTTGAACTCCTGAGCTCAAGGGATCTACCTGCCTCAGCCTCTCAAGAGTGCTAGGATTACAGGTATAAGCCATCATTCCCAGCTACAATATTATTATCGTTAATCTTAGCCAAAGATTTACAAACAGACTATTTGCCTATCTAGTTGTCAATGGTTAAGTAAGTTTATATAAGTTTAACCTTGGTGAAGTGGACAAATCTACATAATGGACTACTTAGGATACAAAGCACTGAGACAGTCACTTAAATTATCTTTAGCCTAAGGAAACTTCCTATCTCAAAACCTCATAAAACAAAACAGAACAAAACTCATTGAATGAGCATTGTTAATTTGCATATGAGGATACTCAATTATTTGACCCAAACATAGGTATACAGCAGAATCTCTGCAGTACATGTAGATAAAGTAGAATTTTTTTTCTCTCCAGATTATAATAGATCTGACCTATTTTTCTCCGCCCTCCCAGTCATGATCCTGGGAGGCTTATGCATGTGAATGGTCTGTAAGCAGAATAAAATGAGTACCCCAATCTGCCCACATGTTCAAGAGAGTTCCTGAGTAAATTTTTAATAAAACCTTAATGTCATGAAACAACATTGTGGTCTACACTTTTAGAAAAACTTGATACATACGTTTTTCTTCAATTTCTCTAAGGCTTAGAAAAGATGATAACTCTCTTGAAAGAAAGAGCTGGCCAGTAATCTATTTACTCTGGAAGGAGTGGGGTGGTGGAAGATAAAAAGAGAGATGACTCTCTACTCTCCTTGTCAACTCTGGGTAGAAAGACTAATGCTATTTGCTAACAGATGAGACTTTATTTCTGAAATGCCCTTAATGAATTGACCCTAGCTAAAGACTAACTATGATAATCCAGGATCTTTGAGGCATAGATAGCTTCTTGGAGAATGTCATATATATGATCCAACTCTCTGGGGTATGAAATGAGATGTTTCATAATTGCAGTGCTCCCCCCTGTGTGTGGAACCCCACAAATCTCAGGTAGAGACTTCAACTATGTAGTATTCAGAGCCAGAGATGTATTTCTGATTTGGGAAGAAATGACAGGGGCTCTTGCCCTTGAGGTCCCAGACCTCTCTCTGCCTCAGATGAGTCTTTTGATTGTCTGTATCCTTGAAATTATTTAATAAAATGTGGTACCAGTTAAGAAGATCTCTCTGATTTGCAAGAGTTTGATTTGATAATCTGATTCTGTGTTAGCTTGCTCTATGACTCATTATCCCTGAAAGGACAGAGGTAGTCACTAATTCAGTTGTTATAAGGACTGAACACTGTTCAGGTGCTTTGCTGCTCCTCTTGAAGCTCAGCCAGTTGGAAAAAAAAAACAACACGATCAATTTGATTACTTGGTGTCTCACAGTCTTCCTGCAGAAATCATCTGGTCAAATGTTGTACACCAATGGAAGAATCTATGTGTGCCTTATTATATTGATCTTTTGCAACAAGGAACACACATAATAATACTTTGTGACCCACACCCTCTAATACTTTTTCACTGTTAGAGGGAAGAGTCTTTAATAAATTGTCTCCAAATCTCTCTTTTTGCAATGTCACCTACTGGTCTCAATGCTACTCTCTTCTGGTCTACTCTGGAAAGTTCTTTTCATAAAATCACTATTTAAGCAGAAAATATAGGTAGACTTAAAAATCAACAGGTTTCATTTTGATGTATATAAATATCTACCTTTTCTATAAATCTCAAGAATGGGAGAGACGACAAGTCATTTCACTATATGATATAACCTCTCTATACTGCCTTCTTAACATATCTTGACATCCAACCCACTGCAGAGAGTAACTCAAAGTTTAGGAAAAGCAGTAAAGATGACTAGAGACCAGAGTAAAAGTGATACCAATTTCACCTCAACCCTGCCAGCATATATACTAGGTTGCCTAGCATTAGTGTGGTTCAAAAAGGAAAAACTCATATTCCTCCACGGAATTTCACTATTTTATAAAATCAAAATTGAGAATTTTCAGTTTTCTTTATTTCCTATCGCTCTTGAAAAACAGTAATATGGAAAAGTACAAAAGGCAAGTTGCCTCAAATTCTTTAACAAATACACATGAGGCTGGACACTATTACTACAGTCACCTTCGAAGTACTACCCTTGACCATCTGGTGACTGTAGTGATATTCAGCAATGAGGTATGTAGTACTTTTCCTAGGAGTAGTTTGTGAACTTAATTGCCAGACCTCACAGGACAGTTCTGATGGCCATTCCAGAAAAATTGTTCTAGAATTGCTTCAAAGAGTAGACTAGGTGCTGGTGTCATTGCATAGCCTCGAAAGGGGAGTACTCTGAAGGTGACTGCAGTGATACTCAGCAGTGAGATATGTAGCACTTTTTCTAAGTTCATGAACTTAATTATCTGATGTCATGTAAATGATGATATGCAAAAGTATGAGAGTTTCATTTAGTCAGATGAAATGCTTTACAACTACACTGTAAGGAAAGTCAAGACAGCATCTATTATTTTAGTATTAAAGAATGGTTTTTTAATTTTGAAGCTCAAGAAAGAATAAAAATTTACCGGGAATGGATTAACAAGCTGTGGTATATGTATACCATGGAATACTATACAACTACAAGAAGATGGAGACTTTACATCTTTTGTATTAACCTGGACAGAGGTAGAACACTTTCTTCTTAGTAAAGCATCACAAGAATGGAGAAGCAAGAATCCAATGTACTCAATTCTAATATGAAAGCATAGATTAGCTAATATAAGGTGGGGTAAGGGAATAAGTAAGTGGGAAGAGGGGAGGGGAGAAGGGGGGTCAATGTATATGGCACACCTCTTGGAGGCAGGACACAATTATAAGAGGGACTCTAACAAATGCAATTGGTGTAACCTAATTCTTTGTACCCTCAACTCAATGAATCTCAAACAATAATAAAAAAAATTGTGCTATCAAAAGAATAAAAATTTAAAAGTGTAATTAAAAACTCAAAACAACGGGAAAAATGGGCTTTAGAAAGGATGACCGCACAAAAGAAAAGAGGTTATTTAGCCTAATTTCTATCATGCATATATACATTAGGAGCCTAAAGAAGTAACTATAGTTAACATATTATAACCTCTCATTTGCTTCTTGTCTCTAACTTCATTTGTATGAAAAAGTAGCTACTCTACTTTGAGCGTATTCTTTATTTTGTGCTATAGCTATGGATGCTCCATTCCTGAGACTAGGTTCCTAGCTCCTCAGCCAGGAGGAATCAGGGTGAGGAATCTGAAGAGAGTCAAGTCATTCTGAGTTCAAAACTGTATTAAGGTGGCTTTTAAGTTGTTGCTAGCTATGTATTTCTAAGATGTCATATTCACAAAAGGAATGATAGAAAGGAAAAAATTACAATCATTTAATGTAAGTTTTTCTCTAACGCTAGAAAGTTTTAACACATCCTAATAGTTTGAGGGTTTGAACCCTTCAATATAATATGGTTGATTACTAATGAGGGATGTGATATTGCATGTGTTAAAAAGGTACCTTACTGGGGTGGGAAATTATATGACTTTATGTCACCAGAGCAGAAAGCTGTATTGCTCTAAATATATAAGTAACCCAGTATATGGATGGCTCCTTTGATTTGAAGATTTACTCCTTATTTTGAGTCACTGGGTCTTTACAATAACTTCTCCACTTGGAAGAAGGGTTGCCATTTGATTGGTAGGTCTCACACTAGCCTGAAGCAAATATATTCAGCAGGAAAATGGTGCTTTTATTTCTATTCCTTCTATCGTTTCTGTTCTTTAATTTTCCTAAGATTAACTGGTCACATAACAATTTGATATCACTAAAAGGCAAAATGAAGAACTAATGAGGCACATCTGTCAAAAACCAAAAATCAAATAAAAAACCCAAGTTTAATTAGACATGGTTCCTGGGTTATCAAATACCTTGTATAAAAGTCATCAGAAATGGGAAAGACAGCAGTACGGATGTGAAAACATAAACCTGCATTAATAAACTTATCGTTCCGTCTTTCATATTTCCAATTACTATTCAGTTGCACTAATGCACACTAAAATAGATAGGCTCCTTGTAGCAAAGAGCAGCAGTATGCTTAGTTGAAAGAGCAGGCTACTATTTCATGTGACTTCTTTGTCATTTCCTTCTTTTACTTCCACCTTGACCACTGGGGATTAGGTATAATACATTACATACCTGGCTACAGCTTCACTGTATACAAAACCAGCATCAGCTCGTTTTACGATTTCAAAACACAGATCTGCTCCATCCATACTGTAGAAAAAAATATGAAAAAGAACATAAGAAATAAAGAAATTCCAGAGAAATAACACTGAAAGGGAAAACATTACATCATTAGTTGGCTTACTGCTAATGACTGTAAGTTATTTAAATCTCCTTTCTTTCAATGAAAAAAATAGACACAAATTATAAAAGACATTATAACCATCTTAACCTTAAAAATCTGCAGGGAAAGAAACAGAAAGAACAGGCAAATGGTAATATCAAATAACATGAGGTATATAAAATTGACTATAAATTTTCTTTAGGTTATCACAATATGAAGTCTCAGAAAAGAGCGATGTTGGGGGTTGTGGGTATATTTTTGAGCTGAGTTCCAAAATTATCTATCTCTAGTCATGCAATGTAATATTTTATTAAGAATATAAGTATTTTAAAGACATTTTGCTATAGTTATTACTACTAAATGAAAAATTTAGTCTATATATTATACAAGGAAAAACCAATGAGTTAATCCATAATTTTTTTGTTTATACTTTTATTACCAAAGCTAAATGCTACAAATATATTGCAACACATCAAAGTGTTGGTGACAGTGTCACTATCTTATCCTAAAACACACAATGGTTCTCTATTTCTCACCAGATATATAAGGCCTCTTGCCGTGACCACACCTTGCCTCTTCTACCTATATACCATTTAATAACATTTCAAGAAAACCTTGCTATCTTAGGTCTTATTATAACTCCCCGAATATACATACATTTCTATTGGCATCATGCTTCTACATATAGTTCTGTTCATATTCAAAATCTATGCTTCATTCAAGGTTTTACTCCAATCCCACCTTCCTAGGAAGGGCCTCATTATCAGCCACATTAATGCCCTTCTCTTTGATTCTATAAAAACCCTATTCTCCATATGATAACACATAGCACTTATATATACATAAACATACCTCCATATACACATATACATATATGTATGCATGAAACTTTTGCCAGAATATTACATATATTAATCAAATTATTCAAGTATTAATAACTAACATTCTCATAATGCTTTAAGGTTTATAAAATCAAATCCAGTATCTCATTTATTCATTTATTTAGTAGTTCAGTTTCCAATATACCTGATACAAGTATTATACTGAGAAAATAGAAACTGCTAGAAGAGGAAGTAAAGGAATTATTAACATACTTCCTATTCACCAGGCACCATGTTATACACATGTATCTCCCTTCAGACTTAGAATTGCTCCATGAGTTAGCATCATTCTTGTTCTCAAATAATACATTTGCACAGACAAGCATGTGACAGGGATAGGATCCAAATATCTGTCTAGCTATGTCCAGTGCTCTTCTCATTGAGCTACACCAAACTGGGTACATAAGAAACAAATGCACCTTTTTGAGCCCTATAACAGTTTGACAATAATGTAAAGTCTTCTTGAACAATTATACTTTAAACTTTGAACATACCCCTATCAAATACCCAGTAGAAAAGTAAACATATAGCAGATACTTAATGAGCAGTTGGTTGTATTATTTGGATCCTGGTGTGGTTTTATGTAAATGAAAATACTTTCACATTTATACAGGCTTTACAAATTTTACCATTTCACACCTAATGAACATTTTCCTATGTCAAGTAGGATTCTTCTCCAAAATAATGTTCATGATGGCCTAGTCTACTGCCAACTATAGCAGCACCTGTTCTCCACCATTAGAAATAAAGCCTGGATGAATGTGATCATGCATTTTTGTAAGCAACTCTGATCATCACTATGATAAAATTCTTAATAGAGTTGCTAGGTCAAGTGGTATATATTTTTATATATACTTTTTATTGGCATCATGCTTCTGCATGTTGATATACACACACAACAAGAAAAACTTATACTCTCACTACCCAGTGTGAATGTGTCCTTTCCTTTACTAAGATCACTATACTTTTTCATCTTTGCCAAACAGATAGGGGGGGAGTCATTCATGATGCCTTAATTTGCATTTCCTTGATTATCAGAAAGGATGAGTATTTTTCATTTCTTTGTACTACGGAGAGAAAAAAATGCTATTTTAAAAACTGGTTGCAGTGGCTTGGCGCCTGTGGCTCAAGTGGCTAAGGTGCCAGCCACATACACCTAAGGTGGTGGGTTCAAATCCAGCCCGGGCCCACCAAACAACAATGACGGCTGCAACCAAAAAATAGCCGGGCATTGTGGAGGGCGCCTGTAGTCCTAGCTACTTGGGAGGCGGAGGCAGTAGACTTGCTTGAGCCCAGGAGTTGGAGGTTGCTGTGAGCTGTGATGCCACGGCACCCTACCCAGGGGGACAGGTTGAGGCTCTGTCTCAAAAAAAAAAAAAAAACTGGTTGCAGTTTAAGCTGGTTAGTTGATCTCTGAGGACTAAAAAACATCTCATAGTGAAGGAATTAGTTTTGCTTAGGTGTTTTTCTTTTTACTTGTGAAATGTGAGGGTGAGCACTATTCAACTTAGATGAGAGACGAGTTAGGCAAAGGAGAGAGCTAAATTGATTACATAATTAAGCAGTAAGAATTTAGGAGTTATCCTGAGAACGAAAGGTCTTTTTGAAGGAACCTAGAAGGGACCAGGGAAAAGGAGCAGAGGGTGGAAGGGTAGGGGCAGCAAACTGGGGAGAAGTCAAAACATAAAGCCTAAGGAGGCAACCAACCAGTGAAAAATAACTAGAAATTATTTACTGTCCTGAGCTACGAGTATCGGCATGGATCAATCCATCTGCTTGGTCATATATGAATTATGAGATGACAATTTTGACACATGTGCATACAGACACGTGGTGTTTTTAAGTTTCTACTCTCTTTCAATGACCTGCCTATTCTTCCATCTAATACTATTCCATTTAAAATACTGTAGTAACTTATTTATCAGGTGCAATGAACACTGCCCTGGTGACAGGTAGTACACTAAAAGCCCTGCTTCTAAGCATTATACAAGATATCCATGTAACAAAAACATTGGTACCCCTTTAACATTTTGAAATAATAAAACACTGTAGTAGTATATTTTAATATTTGGCAAAATAAGTCTCATCTCATTATTTTTTGCCAGCATTTTCTTATGATTCCCCCCCCATTGAACTTTAAAATCATTTTGTCAAACTCTAAAAGCTCTTTATATATTGACTCAGATGGTATTAAATTTAGACATTAACTACTACAAATTAACTCCTTCTAATATTCTCATTGATGAACGTGACATGCCTCTCCATTTCCTTTCATGTCTCTAAGTTACAGTTACTTCTATATTTTGTTGTTGTTGTTGTTGTTGTTTTTAAGACAGAGACTCACTCTGTTACTCAGGCCAGAGTGCTGTGGCATCAGCCTAGCTCACTGCAACCTTGAACTCCTGTGTTCAAGGGTTCCTCCTGCCTCAGACACCCGAGTAGCTAGAACTACAGGCACTCCACCCCAACAACTGGCTAATTTTTCTATTTTTAGTAGACTTGGGGGTCTCACTCTTGCTCAGGCTGGTCTCAAACTCCTGAGCTCAAGTGATCCTCCTGTCTCGGCCTCTTACAGTGCTAGAATTACAGGCATGAGCCACTGCACCTGGCCTCTAAGTTATAGTTTTAAGGTTATTTTTATATTGGTTTATTTTGATTATTGATTGATTATTGATTGATTATTGATTATTGATTATTAAGTTTTTTCCCCTAGGCATTTTATGCTTTAGTTGCCAATATAAATGGGACCTTTTGGCTACTGTATATTTTTTTAACTCAATGCTTTCTAATCAGGGTACTAGACAAAATCACCTGTGTAACTTCTTAAATATACAGGCAAGTTCTTTGGAAGGGTTTTATTCTGAGAGAAAGTCATCAATGTGAAAGTATATTTCTATTATTAAAGCTATTTGATTAGTTATTTATAACATTAATTGATATTAAAAGGCATAATCCACTACTTTTAAATTTCATGATACAAAAATAAAAAATACTATTGTTTATGTAAATTTTATTCATCATAAAAATTCAAAATATACATATTCATATAATAATACAATCCTGATATAACCTTGAATCTTCTGAACAAAATTGATGGCTCAATTCTTTAACAAACTTTATTTGATATGATCCTAAAATCAATAATAAATAGCTTCTTTTTATTACTTTTCTCTTTGGCTTCCCATCTTGTGGTACTTCTGATGAAAGTTTCAAGAACTTTCAAAGAGCATGTTGTGAACTTCCCTGGTTGGCTGCAGTGTGAGGGAGTGAAAGGAAAGGAGAAGAAATCCTTCTACTGAAGAGTAAGTACTGGGAGGGGAGCTTCTATACTGCCTGAAGAGAGAAGCCATAGAAGGTTTAGTTTGAATTGTGAAACATAGTGAGATTATGAAGGAGCTTAGCTGTCTCTCTTCACCTATCTGAATTTTTAAAATTTTATAATAAGTATTATTCATATAATCAAAAAATTACCCAAAACCAAACACATCAAACAAACAAAATAGATCACAGGTCTAGAGACATAAGGTACAACTAACTGGTTGTACATTGAAGGAGATCAGAATATGCCACCCCAAAATATGCCACTTTGGCATCAGAATTATTTTGAATTTAAGGCACAAAATCATGTGCTAGATAGTATAGCAATATCAATTTGCTGTAACTGTTTCTAAATGTTGACTCTCAATTTCTGTACCCATTTTATTGCAGACCAATAATAGATGGTAGATTGGCACTCATCTGAAAATATACTTTGAAGAACACTTTTATAAAGGAGAAACCAAATGTGGATTTCTCTGACCAGCTTTTTCTCTGAGGATGCCAAAAACAACTAGAAAAAGCTAGATGAAATCAAAATTTTTTTCTTAAACCTTCAAAGAATTAACAGTATCATGAGTGAAAAACTCATGAGAACAAGGAAAGGATTAGTGCTCAAAGAGGTGAAAGAGAGCTATTTCTACCCTGGGGGCTGGCAGTGGATCATAGATGAAGGCAGTCAGGGCAAGGCACTTTTGGGGAAGGAGAGAAGTTGGAGGGGGTGGAAAGATAGAGACTGAAAGGAACCAGTTGCTTTTGTACCAGGGTGATATAAGAAGAGTGATTAGAGGCAGAACTCTTTCTTTTGGCAGATGTGTAAAGAACCTGCCAAAGGCTAAGGCCCTGATGAAACACCTCTTGATCCTGGCTGAGGACATAGTGCTACATTTGAAAATTGGGGTATAGGCTCAGTGCCTGTAGCTCAAGCGGCTAGGGCGCCAGCCACATATACCAGAGCTGGCAGGTTTGAATCCAGCCCGGGCCTACCAAACAACAATCAACTACAACCAAAAAATAGCTGGGCTTTGTGACCTGCACCTGTGGTCCCAGCTCTTTGGGAGGCTGAGGTAAGAGAATCACTTAAGCCCAAGAGTTAGAGGTTGCTGTGAGCTGTGACACCATGGCACTCTATCCAGGGTGACAGCTTGAGACTCCGTCTCAAAAAAAAAAAAAAAAAAAGAAAGAAAGAAAATTGGGGTATAGAATATATTCTATTATGCCATGTTGGTAGCATAGGAAAACCTCAATGTTCACCAGGGAGATAAAAGATTTGCCTAAAAACTTTGGAAAGAAACAAGCACTCAGAGTATATTTCTTAATCACAATATAGTTACATTGGAAATAAATTAGCAAATTAACCTGAAAATCCCCAATGCTTGGAAACTGAGAAATACATGCTAAATAACCTATTAATCAAAGGAGAAATCATAATGAAAATTAGAAAATCTTTCCAATAATGATAATGAAAAGAGTACACACCAAAACTTGTGCAGTATTGAGGCGGTACATTTCAAGATCTGTGTGTTGCCATTAAGAGACCTGTGAATATAGAAATGACTGAAAGGTGGCGTGGGGGCATAAGTCCAATCTTCCAGTGAGAAAAGCTGGTAATTTTTGAGCAGCTCCTATGGCTTAGTGAGTAGGGTCTGGCCCTATATACTGAGGGTGGTGGGTTTGAACCTGGCTCCAGCCAAACTGCAACAAAAAAATTAGCCGGGTGTTGTGGTGGATGCCTGTAGTCCCAGCTACTCAGGAGGCTGAGGAAAGAGAATCGCCTAAGCCCACGAGCTGGAGGTTGCTGTGAGCTGTGATGCCATAGCACTCTAGGGAGGGGGATAAAGTGAGACTCTGTCTCTAAAAGAAAAAAAAAGAAAAGAAAAGCTGGTGATTTTTGACACACACATACAAATACAACTTGGCATTGCAGAAACTTTTCTCAAATGAAGTAATCTACTGTTGATGGAAAAATACATAAATATAACCTTTCTGAAGGGCAATTCTATAGTGCTTGACAACAAAAACCTCTAAAATGTACATGTCCTTTGATTCAATAATTTCTTTCCAAGAGAAACAAGAGAAATATTTGCCAAGTTTTAATGAAGAGGGTTTATCACAGCTATTTGTAATAGGGAAAAATTGGGAAAATCTAAATGCCCAACAATAGAAGAATGGTTAAGTAAACTGTGGTAAATCCACAAAGTAGAATATTATGCTACCATTAGAATAATGTTCCAGGCCAGGCACGGTGGCTCATGTCTGTAATACTAGCATTCTGGGAGGCCGAGGTAGGTAGATTGCTTGAGCTCAGGAGTTTGAGACCAGCCTGAGCAAGAAGAAGACCCTGTCTCTAAACAATAGCTGGGCACTGTGGCAGGTGCCTATTGTCCCAGCTACTCAGGAGGCTGAAGCAAGAGAATCGCTTAAGCCCAAGAGTTTGAGATTGCTGTGAGCTGTGACACCACAGCACTCTAGCAAGGGCAACAAAGTAAAACTCTGTCTCAAAAAAAAATGTTATAGAAGTATATTTATTGACATAGAAAGATATGCATAATGCATTAAATGTATAAATGTGTATGTATATATATAGATGTACTGAGAAGTTTTTAGATATAATTTTGTTTTTTTTTTTAGGTTTGCTTTTAAAAAATGAACAGGTACTCAGGTACTATACTTTCATTATACTAAATCAGTTCTAAAAGTTAAGAAAATGAAGAATGCAGCTAAAATATCCTTTACAAAGTAGTTTATATCTATAAATTTGTGTTTTGAAATTTTAAATTGTTAGAAACCTAATAGAAATATTACAATTACTGATTTAAAATATTAGAAAATAAGAAAAGGAAACTCAAAAGCACATTAAACCTAATGAAGGTAGAAGGAAACAATAATAAATAAAAATTAATGAAGTAAAAAACCCAAATAGAGCAAGAGCAAAGTAACAAATAGGTTCTTTGAGAAGATTAATAAAACTAAACTAAAAAATCTTCAATATTTAGAAATAATAGACTTTTACTACATAGGTCTCAGAATAACTAGAAAATAAAAAAAATCTTAAACTTAATAATAACAAAAATAATTACCTCAAAACTTGTAAAATGCAGGCAGAGCAGTATTTAAAGGAAAATTTGATGTTATAAATGCACATATTAGAAAAGAAAGGCTGAAAATTTAGGAACTAAGCATCCCTCTCCCTAAGTTATGTAAAGATTATCAAATTAAATACAAACAAACTGAATGAAAGGAATCAGGATCAGAAATTAATGAAATGAAACCCAAACAGACATTAAAGGGATTAACAAAGCTAAAAGCTAAAAGTTGTTCCCTATGAAATGATGAATCTCTGGCAAGGCTATGGGGGGGGGTGGGTCTGGGGAGGAGGGTCAGAGGGAGAGAGAGGGAGAGAAAAGACATCTCCAGCAGGCAACACTAAGAATGAAAAATGCAGGCTGGGTGCAGTGGCTCAAGCCTATAATCCTAGCACTCTGGGAGGCCAAGGTGGTGGATTATTTGAGTTTATGAGTTCCAGACCAGCCTGAGCTGGAGCAAGACCTCGTCTCTAAAAATAGCAGGGCATTGTGTCAGGTGCCTGTAGTTCTAGCTACTTGGGAAGCTGAGGCAAGAGAATCACTTGAGCCTAAGAGTTTGAGGTTACTGTGAGCTATGATGCCATAGCACTTTACCAAGGGTGACAAAGTGAGACTCTATCTCAAACAAACAAACAAACAAACAAAAAACAGAAAGAAAAATAAGACAACACTTCACATGCTGCAGACATTGAAAATACTGAAACTTTATGCCACAAATTTATATGAAATGAACAAATGCCCAGAAAAATAAAACTTTCTAAAACTAACAAAAAAAAATTAGAAAACCAAAAGTAATTAGAAAATTATAATCCTTTACTGATTAAAGTAATCAAAAACTTTCTGGCATAGAAAACTCTAGGCCTACATGACATTTCTGACAATTTTTTTCTTTTTTTTTTTTTTTAAGAGACAGAGCCTGACTTTGTCACCCTCGGTAGAGTGCAATGATATCACAGCTCACAGCAACCTCCAGCTCTTGGGCTTAGGCGATTCTCCTGCCTTAGCCTCCCAAGTAGCTGGGACTACAGGCACCGGCCACAACGCCTGGCTATTTTTTGTTGCACTTTGGCCGGGGCTTGGTTTGAACCCACCACCCTTGGTATATGGGGCCGGCGCCCTACTCACTGAGCCACAGGCACGACCCTTTCTGACAAATTTTATTGAACATTTTAAGGAGGAAAAAAAATGAATAAAAACCAGGAATAGTCTCTGTGTGGTCTGTACAACTGACTACTGGGGGCATAAACAGGTCTTTTTGTTTTGTTTTGGGTTTTTTTTTTTTTTGCTTTTTTGAGATAAAGTCTCGCTTTATTGCCTGGGCTAGAGTGCAATGGTGTCATTATAGCTCACAGCAACCTCAAATTCCTGAGCTCAAGTGATCCTCATGCCTCAGCCTCCCAAGTAGCTGGGCCTATAGGTGCCCACCACAATGCCCAGCTGATTTTTCTATTTTTGTAGAGATGGGTCTGGCTCATGCTTAGACTAGTCTTAAATTCCTAGCCTCATGTAATCCTCCCATCTTAGTGTCCCAGAGTGCTAGGATTACAGGTTGAGCCACTGAGCCTGTAACAGGTCATAAACAGGGCTTTTATCTTCAACATATCCCTGTATTGGTAAGTATTCACAAATATTTGTTGATGGTGAATGATTAGGGATAGAAAGGGGCTATAGGGAAAAAGGAGGAAAGTCTGGGCTCCTGGTAAGAAAGTTAAAAAGGACCCTGCAATAAACAATGAGTTTTGGGAACACTGTGACTGAACTGATGGAGTATGTTCTCCCCAAAATATAATTTCTAGTCTATGACACAAAGTGGAGTAATGGTCACAGTTATATAACAGCGCACACAGCAAATATCACAAACATCACAAGCCTAATAGACACCATCATATAATTGTCAAGGAAATAGCAGGTAACAATTATGGCTAAAAAGAGAAGGAAAATGGGCACATGTGGCAACTGAGGTAATCTGTGAACAGTAAGAAGTGAACAAGAATACCTAAAGACTTAAGGGAACCAATGAAAACATTTGTAAATAATTATAGGAAAGGTTAAGATAAGATACTTAAATTTGTATGCTGCCTTTGTGTGGTGTCTCCTCTTACTTGCAAGGGGGACCCTTTCCTAATTTCTGGTAAAGTCCGTGCTTCACTTTAAATAAATTGTGCTTCTTTCTCGACTATATTGGAGTCCCAGCTGCTATATTTCCATTCCCCTTTATCTTACTTTCACTTTAACTTGGCTGAACTTGAAAGTTCTGCTGAGTGACCAGACCAGGTTGATTGGACAGCTCAAGGATCTCAGAGATCCCTGACAGTGAATTCATTTCTGAGAGGGAAGTCATGTACATACAACCTTTTTTTTACCCCTTCCCCATCTAACCTACTCCATACTTGGGGGGGGGGGGGTTCAGTTTCATTCAGTATACATTTATTCAGCATCTACTATCTGTAGAGGATACACCATCTGCTATCTGTAGAGCAGACGTCCTCAAACTACAGCCCGCAGGCCACATGCAGCCCGCCTAGGACATTTATCCGGCCCGCCAGGTGTTTTTGCAGCTGCTGCCTGTCCTGCTTAGCAGCCGACTCATCCCAGGGCCCGCAGTCCGGCCCTCCAACGGTCTGAGGGACAGTGAACTGGCCCCCTGTTTAAAAAGTTTGAGGACCCCTGCTGTAGAGGATAGACTAGTTACACCAAGATCCCATCTTTTAAGAGCCTACATTACAGAAGGGGAGATAAAGAGTGTTTTCATGGAGTAGGCAGCCTCTGAGATGGGCCTGCAATAAGAGTAGTAGCGAAAGGGAGAAGAGGAGAAACTGAGAGTGAAAGTGAGGGTGAGAGCATGGGGGATTGGTGGTGAGTACATGGTAATTAAGAAGAGATCAGCATGGTAATTAAGAAGAGATCACCATAAAGGCATTTCATCAGCATCTTAAAGGCATTTCTTTTGACAAACAACCACAAGGCCCAGAAATGAGTCAACACTGTGGGTGGGTTTGGGTAGATCTGGGAATGTTTGAGGTGCTAAGTTCTCCTTTCCCACCTATACTGTAAACAGGATATAATCTTTCAGTAGGAACCTGGACAGGGACCAGAGAAGGTACTTAAACAGGATTGTAACTAAGATATGCAAGTAGATAGAGATCTTCATTTTTTCAATGGAGAAAGTATATTCACTGTAATGGGAACTTAATTGCTTAATAAAGCAATTCTGATACATTGTCAAAAACATAAAAATGATTGAGTGTATCCTAAATGTCTATTTACCAATTGTATTTCCTTTGGTGAAAACTTTCTGTCCTTGCCCATTTGTGTATGAAGCTTAATATCTTCCCTTTCACTGAAATGAACTCTTTATGCTCAATGTAATGTAACCCTTTTATGTCAATATTGAAGCAAATTAATTTTCTAGTTTTTTCAATTTTTGTTAACTATATTGATGTTTTCCTTTGAGAATTCTAGTCCTTGGAAGTTTTAAAAGCTCTCTAAAAATGCGTTAAATAATTTTATCTTTTGCTAGCTTTCCTATGATTTGATTAGCGTATATAAACTCTATTCTGTCTGCAGTTTTCTTATTGTATATTTATGTGTGGGGGTAGGGTGAACCTAAATTGACTTCTGAATTGTTAACTAGTTTTGTCAAGACTTTTTAAAGATCCTTCTTTTCTTTTTTATTTTTCTCACTGAGCCATGGGCTGGATCCTTCTTTTCTTTATTATATTTACTAAACTTTATTATATGTACTGCTGAAAGGACTCCTTTTTAAGAGAAATGCCTGCTGCTGCCTGACTGGCAAGCTGGTTTTTTCCCCTACCCTGTATCCTTAAGTGAATCTGATGCCATGTGTGGTCTATTGGGTTGATGTTTAGAAGACCACCCTGGTGGGTACTGCAGATTATTGATTTCTCACAGCCCACTGAGGGCATTTCTCATAGCCCACTGAGGGGATCAAAGTACCAAGAAGGTCTTCAGCTAAGAGTAGACAAATGGAGGCAGGACACCAAAAGAAGGGAAAGGTCATCTCCAGAAAGAAGGCAGAGCATGTCAAACAAATTCTTTTACCTCAAAATTTTACCTGGGACCACCAGTAGGATACAGATTCAAAGTTGTGTTGGCACATATACCCTAGGTGGGTTCCCTTACTTTTGCTAGGGCAAGTATGCAAATGGAAGTCCATGCTACCATATGTCTAAATATTTAAAAGCTATACATCAAACTTCAAACTTTATGAACTGCTAAATACACATATTAATATGTACTAACCTTCCACCTTGACAAATAGGTCACCATAACGACCTGAAAGGTTAGGTTCTATTAAGAATTCTTTACTAGGCATCTACTCAGAAGAAAAATCAAATCATTTTATCATAAGCACATTTGCACTAGACTGTTTATTGCAGCTCAATTTACAATCGCCAAAATGTGGGAACAACCTAAATGCCCACCAACCCAGGAATGAATTAACAAGCTGTGGTATATATACATATATATGCCATGGAATTACTATTCAGCCATTAAAAAGGTAGAGACTTTATATCTTTTGTATTAACCTGGATTGAGTTGGAACATTCTTCTTAGTAAAGCATCACAAGAATGGAGAAGCAAGAATTCAATGTATTCAGTTCTAATATGAAGGCAGTAGATGATCTACTACAAGTGGGGGTAGGGGAAGAAGGGAGTGGGTAGAGGGGAGGAGGGAGGGGGAGAGGGGGTTATGGTGTATGGCACACCTCTTGGGGGATGGAACACAATTATAAGAGGGACTTTACCTAACAAATGCAATCAGTATAACCTAATTCTTTGTACCCTCAATGAATCCCAACAATAAAAAGGAAAAGAAAAAAAAAAAAGAATTATTTGGTTCCTAAGAGTTCCTCCTCAGAACATGACATCTTAGATATCTGGCCCTTTGCCTGCCTGCCTTCTTTTTCTGCCATACCTTTAGCTCCATCTCTAATCTTAGAACCTTCTTAGGCTATGGCTGATATCCCTAGATATAAGAGGTACCAGTCCAAGCACATATTTTACAACCACTGGATAAGGCCCCTAATTCCACATCTTATAATGGTGTCTTCTGCCATTCCTCATCTACTCATTTCTGGCACAGTTGTCCCCTGGTATCTGTGGAGGACTCCCCTTTCCTCTTCAAATACCAAAATCTGCAGATGCTCAACTCCCCGATATAAAATGGCTTAGTACATGCATATAACCTACACACATTCCCCTGTACACTTTAAATCATCTCTAGATTACTTATAATACCTAATACAACGTAAATACTATGTAAATATCATACTTTAAAATTTGTGTTTTTATTATTGTGTTATTTTTTATTTTTATTTTTTGAATATTTTCAATTGAACTTAAGGATACAGAACTTGTGGATACAGAAGGGGCCAACTCTACAGAACTTTGGGTCAGTTAAGGTTCTTAGTTACAAGAAGCATAAATGAACTCTGATGGATTTAAGCAGAAAAGGAGTTTATTAACAGGACACTGGACTGCTCATAGAATGGTAGAGAGGCCTGTAAACCAAGAGTGGTGCTATGCAGTCACCTAACCGTAAACTGATGAGAGCACCACTGCAGCTGTCCTTCCTACACAACTGCTGTAGCCTGCACCACTGTCCCTGCTAATGTTACATGTTGGAGTCCATTCCAAGTGTTGCTACTACAGCTATCCCTGGAATCTTCCATCCTGCTACCTAAGAGTGGTCTTTGTTTTTTTGTCACTGGCTATTCCATGGGTGGATGTGTCTGGCTCATGCAACCTATGTTACATGCCCATATCATAACTACCAAGGAGAGCAAGTATTTGGCATTTTTAGCTTGATACAACTTTGTCCCCTGTCAAGAATCTTAAGATGAAAGCTTCTTCAAATATTGGAAGAGGGTTCTGATGTTGGAATGACCAAAAACAATGAGAAATGCCCTCTACACATTAGTTCTAGACTCAAGTCTATCTTTAACTGCCTGGCAGACCTTGATCAGGCTGATACTTAGCCTTTCTGGGTCAACAATGACTTTTCAATAAAACGATGAGATCTATATCCTACAAAATTTTGTTTCTTTGAAAAAAATAATAGCTTGAAAGATTTTGCTACTTTTAAAATTTAAATGTGTAAGATACTGTTTATCAAGTTTTAGAAACTGAGAATTGTTCTAATACCCATCTAGATATCAAATATTGATTTGCCACCATTTCTAGGGTCCCACCACATTTACAAATGTCCAGTTGCTTAAAGGAGCAAGATCTCAAGACCACTAATCAATGTTGTTTGACAATGGTGCCTCCTAGTGGATAAACAAACTCCAGCTACAAGAGATAGCAACCGGTAAGATAAGATCAGTTATTTATGTTAATATACCTCTCTGTATGGTTATCTAAAATTCCCAGGAAAAAAAGGAAGGCAAATGAGACCAACAGCCCCGTTCTGTTTTACCACATAAGAACTTTACTGTTATCTTTTGTTGTTCTTACTAATCCTCACAGCTAAATACTACCCTCCCCAACCTCTAATGCTAAAATGATGGAGAAGAACCTCCAGATACAAATCACAATGTGTTACATTATACAATTTTAGAACTGGAAGTATAATTAATTTAAACACTTGCTTTAGGTTAGTAACTAATGAATGGCAGACTAGAACTAGAACCTCAGTCTCTTGCTTTTTAGCCCAGTGCACAACTCCATGTTTCCTGCTCACCATTTTGAAGGAGGGAGTTGTCCTTGCCTTAATATAGACTTCAGGGGTTATTGAGAGAATGGTGACATTCTATTTCTTCAAGGGGATTTTTTTAATTACTGCAAATTTTCACAAGTTCTTTTCCAGCTGACCAAGAGACAGACAGGGTTTCATGGTGCTAGGTAGGACTAAGTTTCCAAGCTACTATTGTTTCTATATTCAAAAAGAGATCTGTAGAGTTCAACTGAGACACTGGTTACTGAATGGCCCCAGTTATGCTTGCATAGGTCTAAGTGTCCAAAAGCCCAGGTCCTCTCCACTTAAATCTTTTGACTTTATTCATTGTAAAAAATAAGCTGTGTAAATACTTTACATCTGATTATTTAATACATGCAATTTATCTACTAGATGTTAGTTCAGTTGGTTTAAACACAGATATTTTTTAAATTTTTTTAGACCTTTGATCTAGTCCTCCTTACTTTTTCAGGTGGGAGTTGGCCACCTAGGCAAATCAATCATAATCACTGTATCAGTTTGCTTTTTATCCTGCATAAGTTCTTATAACCCTGATATAGATGAGTATCTGTGATTTTTCTCTAAGTCTCTCCAGCTCTTCTTTCTATTTTTCTGTCTTTGCTATGCAAAGCCTTCTTTTCATTCAGAGGCAGGTTCATCACTGCAGCCCTTGCAACCACTGACAGTAAAGCTCCTTTAGGAGAGGAAGTACCCTTCAAACAATGTAGATATGAAAACTGCAACAGGTTCCTTTTAGTTGCTTGTACAATTCAAGAAATGGGGGTCATTCTTTGACAGTTCCACTTCTGGCATAACTTCTGTTTATCTGTTTCACAGAACATCTATAGAGCTATAAAAAAATCACACCAGCCCTGATGTGACCTTGCAGATGACGAAGGTAGGCTAATTTGAAAAACGATCTCATCATGAACAAACACACCAGAGATTATAAAATAATCACACAGTTAATCATTAGTTTTCTGTTTTCATTTCACTGCCATCTGCACTCTGAAATCAAACTAGCTGATGTAACTCTCACTTCCAGGCAAGTTCCTAGCTAAAATGAAAATATTAATGTCTGTAATTACAAACTACAGATATATATAGATATAAACAAAGGCATAAGCACAGGTATATGCCCAAAAATAACTTGTTTCAACTTAGCAAAAAATAAAAAGGAACCTTTATTATGTCCTCAGGAGAAAATCCCATATACCCATGAATTATTTCTAGACATAACCAAGAAAAAAATAGGAGTCCTTGAATGTTCAAATCACATCATGGCCAATTTGCACACAGCAACACAACTCTTTACATGAACAAATAAAAGCCAGTGGTTAACTAAAATGATACTTGAGGAAGACACAGATACTTAAATTTATTATCCTCATAGACTATGATTTTTTTATATTAGTCTCTCTTTTGGAATAAGATACTGAAGATTTCTGAAACTTACAAGGTCAGAAGATAAATTATCTAGATTGCAAAATTACTACATTTCACTGGTTTGTCATTTGTTTCTTTACTATACAACATGAATAAATATCTTTCTAGTCTATAATAACAGTTTTTGTACCACCTAAGCAAATCTCTTAAAGCAATGTAAAATATGTTGTTTTATTATTATAGTCTGGCTTCTGGTGCCAAATTTGCATCAATTAGTATAGACTAAAAGATTTACTAAGCATTTAACTATATGACAAGCAACATTTTAAGTGCTTTAGAAGTAGTAATTTATTTAATTCTCATAATAACACTAGGAGATTGGTACTATTTTGCAGATAAGGAAATCGAGACTTAAGAAAAATGTCATATAATTTGTTCAAGGTCACAGAGTTACAGAGTAGCAGAGCCAGGATTTGACTAAGGCAATCTGGGTCCAGGTTCCTGAGCTCTTTCTTAACTTCTAATCCTGAGGCTCACAAATAGAACTTATGACAATGACAGTAAACATGATGGTAACATGTTCTAGTGTGATTATCAGCGTACTTTCACATTTCATTTCACTCTCACATGTTGGCAGGATAGAAATTGAGGTGCCAAGAGGTGAAATGGATCAGATGCTAATAGTAATGACTCCTAAAGTCTTATCTCTAGCCCCACTTCTCCTGGAGATCAGACTCATGTAGACAGTTTGAATTAGACATCTACAACAAACTCAAATGATCCAAGAATTAATTAGTAATTTTCTTCCTCAAACCTAATTTTTATCTGAAGTGATCATGTTTGTTCAATTAGGAAAGTTTTGGGCTACCATCTCTTTAAGTAAAGCCCCGCCGCCTCATCAGACCCTCTATGCTAGAATTCCTGTTCATGTATGTTAGATATTTTCAATCTGGCCTCCATTACTCTCAGCTTCTCTTTTGTACTTTTCATCTCTATTTAACTGTGCTTTTGTCTATATTGGTTCTTTGATACTGTCTTTCAAAGTAAGAAAGACATACCATATCTTTGCCATATTCATTCCAAAGACAGATAGACAAACAGGCACATACAATTGACCTTAGTGGGTTATTGAGAGGAATTAAGAGACAATAAAAAGTGTAGTTACAATCACCAATGGTTTTTTTTTATCTTAATATGGACTACTTCACAAATTTGCATGTTATCTTTCTGTAGGGGTCATGCTAATCTTCTCTGTATTGCTCAAATTTTAGTGTGCATGCTGCTGAAGTGCACACACCAATAGTTTTATTACATGCCCAGACTTATCTTTAGTCATTCTCTCATCTTGCACCTTGTTCCAAAATCATAGCTGACCATCACTCGTAGTGCCCCAACCACACAAGCTGACTCATATTTCTAGCCATTCCCCATGCCCTTTGCCCTGACTATGATGTCTATCACCTTTCCCATTCATGTAGTCAACTTGCCATCTATATTCTATTAGACTCTCTCATCTAGAACCTTAGGGCCAAGCATGGAAACAGCAGTGGGGTTTTATTTGCCCCTGGCTGAACATGGAACAGATTCCTGATTCAAAAGAAAGTTATTCATAGAGGGTCAGGTCAACAATTTAGGGTACTTAGTTCTAGAAAAGAAAAATAGAGGGCAATTGAGACAATCATAAATCCATTCACTCATTCATGTATATTTTTTCTCTAGAATGTGAAGAAAAAATTACATGGGCTTTAAGGTCACGCAAATTTGGAAACTGGGGAGCTTGTTTTGGGGTTATGCCCAAGCCCTTGAGTAAATAGGGAAAGCTGGTATTTGCAGAACATGGCAGATGCAAAACTCTGAAGAAAGAAGAGTAGTAACTTCAGCTCATGAGATTTTCCCCCCCTAGTTGCTATGAGGCCTGCTTCATTCTGTTTTGTCTTTTTTTTAAAACAATCTACAAATATTTATTTATTTTTCTTCAGTCCAAATAAACAATTCTGTTTTCTTTGTTTGAATTTCATGAGATTTTTATATCTTTACAAAATTTTTGCTAATTTCATCTAGTTTCATCTCTTCCATTACCACACAGCAAACTCTTAATCATCTTCAGGTCACTGTATCACCCCTTCTGTGATGGCTTTTTCTCTTCCTATTTTCCTCTCATTGTAAGTGTTTCCATGTCTAGCCATTTTTGTCTTGAGATTCTAGCTATATGTCACATGTAATAGGTATTAAGAAACAAAATTATTAAAGTTGGTGGTAGAGCAAGGACAATAGCATAGGCCTCTCCATTTGTCTTCTAATGTTCTTTCACTCACTAAGGAAATGAGATATCAGATAGGAATACAAAATGGCAGCAAAAATATACTAATAGTTACTGAATAGGGCACACACATCTTAGAAATGAGCCAGAATGGGATGTATACAGCATGAACGTTGGACATTGGTTAAGGAATACTGGAGTTTAGTGAAGGACAGAACCAAAAAGTACTCAAACCCTTCATTTTCCTATAATATTGTTCTTGACATACTCTTTTACCTGGCGTCTGTGCCCCTTTCCTGTTGTGATTTTTCTTCTATCTCTTCAGCTATTCCTTGTCTATCTTATTAGCTTGTTCTTGCTCCTGTTCTAAAATTTTAAAATTTGAAAGAACCTCAATCTTCTTTTCCCTTTATATACTCTTCCAAATCATCTAAATAGCAACCATTCTCAACCATCCAAGATCTCGCTCTGTGTTCACAATCTACATATCCAACTTTCTGTTTAACAATTTCATTCAGATGTACTACAGAAACTTCAAACTCAACATGTCCAATGTATTTCATCATCTACTTCCAGGGTTGCCCAAGTTAGTAAGTGGCACCACCAAATATCAAGTTCTCAAGCTAGTGATGGAGTGGCAAGTTAGACTCCTACTCCTTCTTTATTTCATTTATCTAATCATCAAATCCTGCACCTTCTAATTCCTAAATATCTGCAAACAATATTCACTTCCTTTGTTCTTCACTCACACTGATCTATCCTAGCTACAATGAACTATGTCCACAATGAACTAATGTCCACAATGAACTACTGTGATGGCCTCCCAATTCTCCCTACATCCAAACGTGCTCCCAGCCAAAAGAAAATCTTTAAAAATGGTGATCTTGATCATATGCCTTATGGTATCTACCCACATTTTTAAGATAAATCCTAAAATCCTTCCCGTGTCTTAAAAAGGTCCATCAAGATCTTGCTCCCATTTCCTATGAACCTCTTGAGTCCTCAATGGTGTACATAAGAAAGATGAAGAATAACTTTAGAATAGTATTATTTTAGATGAAGAATAACTTTAGAATAAGTATTATTTTAAGAGTCTATCTTTGACTCGGCGCCTGTGGCTCAAGTGGCTAAGGCGCCAGCCACATACACCTAAGGTGGTGGGTTTGAATCCAGCCTTGGCCCGCCAAACAACAATGACGGCTGCAAACAAAAAATAGCCGGGCATTGTGGCAGGCGCCTGTGGTCCCAGCTACTTGGGAGGCTGAGGCAAGAGACTCGCTTGAGCCCAGGAGTTGGAGGTTGCTGTGAGCTGTGATGCTACAGTACTCTACCCAGGGGGATAGCTTGAGGCTCTGTCTCAAAAAAAAAAAAAAAGAGTCTATCTTTGACAAGTATATCTTTTATATCTTGTAAGATTTAATGACACTGCCTACTTACTACAAAGTAAACAACCAGAAGAGGGACAAACGGCCTTATCTCTACTTCTGAGTATTACATATTGTCTTGGACCCAGTGACCTTACATGACAAGAAGTCTACTCTAGTTAATAGAATTCTCGTCAAGTTCACAGATGTGAACAAGGGCCATAAAATAGATCAGAATTTATCTATGACTCTTTGTCCAGACTTGTAAACATGATAAGTTTTACAATGAAGTAAGGTATACACTAATTAATATGACTAAGCGGTTAGTACAGTTCTTTAAATCACAATTAAAGCCTATAAACTTCGTATAATGATGATTGGAATGCAAAGTAACATAACATTTATACAAGGAATTTGACATTAGCAATAGTATGAAATGACATATGTATAAGGATTTTCACGTAACAGAAGACAGCAAATAATCCAAATGTCCATTAATAGAGGAATGGTTTAATAAACTATTCTATACCATAATGGAGTATTAAACAGGTATAAATGGGAATGAAAAAGATGTCTACACACTGCTGTGGAGTGATTCCCAGTGTTTTCATATTCTTAAATTAAAATAAAATCAAGTTTTAAAGGAGAGTATATGGCCGTGTTTTAAAAGGGGGAGTGGTATAAACACATATCTTCTTATATTTTTAAACAAAAAACAAAAACTAATTTTAAAAAATAGTTTTCTCTAGGGCAAGAAGGTGAATGTTGACAGTGATGCAAACCATATATTTCTGAATAAACTCTATTCAGAGATTTGACTTATATAAATATTTTCATAATTTAAAACCAAAATTAAAATAAGGAAAAAAAAGGCAATCCTGAAAATTAAAAACTGATACAGTGGATTGTATCACTATCAATATCTTGGCTATGATATCATATTAATACTAGTTTTACAGAAGGTTAATGTTGGGAGAAAGTAGGCAAAGTCTACAGCAATCTCTCTGTATTATTTCTTGTAAGTGCGTGTGAATCTACAATTATATCAATAACTTCAATTAAAAAACAAATGGAAATATAAACAAACCCAAATCTATCTACATCAAACTTACGGCATACCACAAAGCAAAGAGTTATTTAAAGTGATTTAAAATTAATCAACACTCAGTAGTCTCACTTTTTATAATACAGTATATTTAAAGTGGTAGGATAAAGCAGATAAGTGTGCTAATGTGGCAGGGAACACAGATTTTCAGAGATATGATATATAAGAATAAAATTTTAAAAGTTAGGCCAGGTACACTGGCTCATGCCTATAATCCTAGCAATCTGGGGGGGCAGCGGGGGAAGGACTGTTTGAGTCCAGGAGTTTGAGACTCACCTGAGCATGATCAAGACCACATCTCTTAAAAAAATAGAAAAATTAGCCAAGCGTGGTAGCGTGCTCCTATAGTCCCAGCTACTCAAGAGGCTGAGGCAGGAGAATCATCAGCTCAGGAGTTTGAGGTTGCAGTGAGCTACCACAATGCCAGTGTACTCTAGCCTGGGTGACAGAGTAAGACTGTGTCTCCTCCCCCTCCCAAAAAAAGAAAGTAAAGAAGAAGAAAAGAAAAAACATGGCCTAGTACAGTGCCTCACACCTATAACTCCAGAACTTTGGGGGGCTGAAGCAGGAGGATCACTTGAGGCTTGGAGTGGAAGACCAGGTTGGGCAACATAACAAGACAGTGTCTCTACAAAAAAATTAAGAAATCAGCTAGTCATGGTGGCATGGACCTGTAGTCCCACCTACTTTGGAGGCTGAGGTGGGAGGATCACTAGAGCCCAGAAGTTTAAGGCTGCAGTGAACTCTGATCATGCCACTGCACTCCAGCCTGGATGAGAGTGTCCCTAAAAATAAATAAACAAAATAAAATAAAAGCAAAAATGTAAAAGTTAAATAAAAACTCTGTAATTTCTCTCTCACTTAAAAATAAATTTTATATTGTGGAAATTTTCAGAAGCAGACAGGAAAGAGTCTCATGTATTCATTACCCTGTTCCTATAATTAACAACACAATGGGGCCCAACATGGTGGCTCATGTTTGTAATCCCAGTATTTTGGGGGGCTGACACAGGATTACTTGAGTCTATAAGAACAGCCTGCACAAAAGGGAGACCCCCATCGCTACAAAAAAATAGAAAAATCAGCTGAGAGCAGTAGCACACATCTATAATCCCAGCTACTTGGGAGGCTAATATGGGGTAATCGCTTGAGCCCAGGAGTGTGAAGCTGCAGCAAGCTATGATGAGGTCACTGTACTCTAGCCTAGGCAACAGAGGGAGACCCTGTCTCAGACCAAAAAGCAAAACAAAAGAAAAATGCATTGGTCAATCTTGTTTTACCTGTATACAATCTAAGACCCACTACCACCTTTTGCCTGATTTTGAGGCAAATCCCAGACATCAATAACATGTTATACAAAATGTAAGGGCCCTTTGTTGTAACATAACCATGGTGCCAAAATTACCCATTAAAAACTAGTCTCATATTAATTGGAAATAAAAAAATTCAAAAAATCCCTAAGAATTCCTTATTATCTAATAACTATCTTAGAAATATACATTTGTTTTTTTGTACCAATCTTTATGTATTTATTCACACATTTGATAAAAATGTCACAGTTAGGAGTGAAATCAATACACTTACATAAGTAACCGTACAGACAGACCCCAAGTACAGAGTCAAATTGCCGTAAGTCAGAACACGGAGTAACCACAACTTCTCAGCACCTGTGTACACACATACACCCACACCCATCCATGCCCCAATGATCACAGGTGCTAAATTCAGACATAACCCAGGGTCTCTTTCCTGCTTTTTTGTCAGGTCCTGGGGAGAAGAGAGAAGTGATTAATGAAAAGAAGCTGGGACTGTTCAATGCATCTCTCTCTGCTATGCCAACAACTCAGAGAAGGCAAGACATAAAACACTGGGGCAGTTACTTCCTTGGCACAAATCTGAACAGGCAAGGAGGTCAAGGAAAGGTTTATTTTAGTCTCAGGTTTATAACACCTTTTCAACACCACAAAAGGGTAGCAAGCAGGGAAAAAAAGAAAGGAAAAAGAAAAAAAGGGAAAAATCTGGCCACTTAAACTCCAGAAAAAAAGGAGGGAGGAAGATTTAAAACTTGATCCCTATTCTCCTGAGAGACTGCAGCATGACCATAGCGAAACCAGCTAGGCCAAACTGATACCATCTGATGTGGCCTTATCTGAACACCATAGCTGGTTTTTAGCTCTGAAGAGAGAAGGAAAATCTTTTTACAGAAACAAGAGAGTCACATATATCAAATCCCCACTATATTAGTATTTGGGGCAAGATCACATCTATGAGTTCACACTGCTTATCTACAGACCTAAGAGCTCCGAGACAGTGGCCCAGCCACCATTCCTCTGCCTTTAACTTTCCAAAAAGGACAAGTCAAACATAAGTCTGAAAAATAATGCCTAAATCTAAAGTGTTTTCTATACAATGGGACTATATTCTGCACAACTCCCCCAACTCCTCCTTTTTGACCCAAAGTTTAAAAAAATTTAAACTAAATTCAAATACGATGTTTTGAGCATCTCCACTGACCCTATCAACACACTGATGATAAACAGAGCTACTATCTAAAAGGACTCATCTTCCAGTACTCTTCATAAATGGGCTAAGGTGAGGAAAGAGGCAATGATCCAAGGTATACAGTTAGATGAATACTGAAGAACTGGCCAATTCAAAGGAAACTGCTTTGGGTAAATAAAGTTAGTCAATGGGGTGGTATTATGCAGGGAAAGAGAGAAATTTCTTGGTACAAACTTCATGTCCCTAAAGATAAAAGCAAGGTAAGGACAAGGCACTTAACATGGCCAAGTATTGTTCACATCCATTCACATCAACTGTCACCAAGAACATTCCAGCGACCCCCTCATTTGATAGATTCAACCAGTCAACTACACTTTCTAGGTGGACCGGCAGAACTAAAGGAAATCAAAAGCACTGCAAAACCAATAGTGAGATTTGGAACGTCAGCAGAGGAAACTACTCAGGAAACAAATGAAGGTCATCCCCTTCTGGCCTGAGGTGAGAAGTTTGTTCCAGATTAGTTCAGTAGAATACTGAATTTCAAAATGGTTGGCCTGAGACTATGGCAACATCCCCATGGATGTCGCCTTCTTCTCTCTGTGTTGATAAGAGCAAAAAGGGCTCTGAACAAAATCAGACACCAGTTATTGAATTATCTTGTACTGGTAGTTACAGAAGACGCCTTCTAATACATGTGGCTTGTCCCCATTCCATAGCAGAGTGATAAGGGATTGAGACAGGGCTGGAAACCTATCCCTTCTTATCCCAAAGCCCCTCAGGCATACTCAATCTGAGCAGGGCTACAACCACCCTCATTCTTCAGCTCCGAGGGTTGGGCAGAGGCCTTGGCTTCACTACTCATTTCCAAAGGCTTAGCTGAGATGTAGTCCTTTAATCTCCATGTTCTTGGCTTTCAGAGTGGCCATATGCAGCTTCTCCAGGAAGTCTGGCATGCCACTGGAAACCATCCAACTAACACAGGGAGGAAACACAGTCTGAGGATTGTCACTGTATGTCAGCAAGTAGTCAAAGCCATTCTCATCAAATGACTTGTGGGGATGGATAACCATTTGGGACTCGCATGATCTATTCCGGTGATTCTGGCACACTAAGGTGCTCCACAGCACATGACACCAACACCATCCTGTTGTTTTCCCGATCGACACTATACCGCCAAACGTAAACATAATCCCGTGAATACACTGGATAAGGAAAATGGGTTACCCAATGAAGAACCTCAGAACCACTAACCACATCCCTCTCAATCACCTCCAGCTTGATCACCAGGGCATCCCACTTTTTTCTATACTCTGTGTCTAGCTGAACATTGAAGAACTGCCGTGGTATCACATCTGTGTAAGTTCCAAAAACTCTGTACTGGTAAAGCTGGGTGCCTGTAATTGGATGCTGCCACAGCTTGAAGTGTTTCTTATCCGTCACCATTTCCCATGGCTGCTCTTTGCCCTGCAAATCTTCATTCCCTTCTGTTTGGGATTTTGGTTCTGGAGGTTGGCACCTGATTCCAGAACTCTGAAACATATTTCACATTTCCTCCAACCATTTCATATCATTCATGGATCTCTGCAACTCCTCCTCTTGGATCCTCTCCTCTTCCCACACGAAGACGCTGGCGTGCGCTGCCATAAAGACAGCAGCATGGCCAGGGCGGCCGTGTAGCCGGAGCCAGAGGCGGCAGAGGAGGACGCAGCGCAAGCTTTCCGAGTAGAGGCGGAGGCGACCATAGAGCTGCGCGATATCCTGTGCGTGCCGCACACGCAGGCCCGTCACGAAGCGGCACTGATTAGCTAGCACTGCCAGTAAGCCCCCGGCCAGCCAGGCGACCAGGGCGGCAGGCGGCCTCTGCGGGAACATGCTGTCCAGTGGGAGCTGCTGGAACCAAATGAGCCTGTCTAGTAGGATGGAGGTGGCTGTCCACAGCATCCCCGTAACTGGTCGGCCACTTAGCCATCTCACAGTCCTGCAGCCAGAAGCCTCCCCTCATCTCTCTCTGCAGCAAACGCTGAGAAAGAGTCCCCTCTGGGGAGAGTCCGTCATGGCAGCAGCCGTGGGGACCTACTCGCGACCACTGCCCGAGGCGCTCCTGGACTCAGGCCACAGACCTGCCGGACCGTTGGCACCCCCTTGTTCCTTGGCTTCCCCTGGCCCGCACCCGGGGACGGTGGTGCAGAGAGCTCTGGCAGAGCAGCAAGAAAGCTCCCGCGTGTTCCGCGTCTGCCACATACGCTGCCTGGCTGCAACCTACCGGGTCTGACACTCGTCTATACATTTGTTATTAATAGTTTAAACTTATGGTTTCTTTTTTTAAGTAAAGAAAACTTTTTATTTTAGAATAACATAAAACCTACAAAGATACCACAATTGACCCTTGAACAATATTGGTTTGAACTGTGTGGGTCTACTTATACGTAAGTATTTGTGCAATGCAAAACTTGTGCATATGAAAGGATGACTGGTTATTTTTTGTTGTTCAGACAGAGTCTCAAGCTGTCGCCCTGGGTAGAGTGACATGGCATCATAGCTCACAGCAACCTCAAACTCTTGGGCTCAAGTGATCCTCTTGCCTCCGTTTTTCTATTTGTAGAACTCGTGAGCTCAAGCAATCCACCTGCCTCAGCCTCCCAGAATGCTAAGATTATAGGCATGAGTCACCGTGCCCAGCCTAGAAAGCTGACTTTTTAACTGCAAGACTTGAGATATGCGGATTTAGCTACACTTGAAGGTCCTGTAACCAATCCCCTGTGTATATTGAGGGACAACTGTACAGAGAATTCTTGTATAACCCTCTGCCAACTATAGTGTTACATCTTAGGTAACTATAGTACATTTATCAAAAGTAAGAGTAACACTGATATACTACTATTAACTAAACTCCAGACTTTATTTGTACTTCACCAGTTTGTTGACTAATGTACTTTTTCTGTTGCAAGATCCCATTCAGGATTCTGCATTGTATTTAGTCATCAGGTCTCCTTAGTCTCCTCTGCTCTATGACAGCTGCTCAGTCTTTCCTTGTTTTTCATAACCTTGATAGTTAGAGTACTGACCAGGTATTTTATAAAATGTCCCTCAATTTGGGTTTGAATGATATCTTTCTCTTGCCTATGTAAGAATTACATTTTGCGGGGGGGGGGGGAGATTATCAAAGGTGAAATGCCTTTCTCATCACATCATATCAGGGGATAGATGATATCCATATTACTTATCACTGGTAATGTTAATTTGGTCACTTGGTAAAGACAGCATCTGTCAGTTCTCTCCACTGTGAAGTTACTAAATTTTCCTTCCCATATTTTGTTCTTTGAAAGTGAGTCACCAAGTCCAGCACACAGTTAAGGGAGAAGGGAGATTATCTACACTTAGTACTTGGAATTCTTCTGTAAGGAAGGTTTTTCTTTCCCTCTTCCATGTATTTATTTATTTATACAAATATAAATATACAAATATTTATACAAATATACAAATATAAATTTATTTGTATAATTATTCCTTTATATCAGTATGGACACAAATGTACATTTTATACTTAGAGTTATAACCTAATACCATGCTATTATTATTATTATTGCTGAAATTGTTCCAGTTTGGGCTGTTGGAAATGGTTTCAGGTTGGTTCCTTTTTGTCTCTGACATGCCTCCTTTGAACACTTCCTTAAGTTCAAGTACTCTAATATGCTTCAGGCTTATCTTATATTTTCTCTGCCTCAGTCCAAGAACTAATAATCATCATTTCTTAAAGGAACTCCGGGCTCCTACTAGAGGAAGATACTTAGAAATGAAGACCTAGGGGTAGATATGCTCATTACTACTGGAGTATCACTGCTTTCAGCTCTCTTAAGTGGACAGAGGTAGGAAATATATGTAAGTGTACTTACTCATCTATGTAAATATATCTGTAATTACTTCTGTATTTATCTCTGTGTGTGTGTGTGTGTGTGTGTGTATACATATAAGTCAAATATAAGGTCATTCTGCTGTCTCCAACTCTAATCCAGCACCATTCCAATACTAAAGAGTTCATTCTTGCCTTACCTCTTGTTTATATGTAACTTACTCTGACAGAAATTTAATGTTCTGCAAATTTAAAAAAATCAATAAGCAGAATAAAACAGGCAAATTTGGGGAAATATTTACAAATACATGAAAAAAGTAAACATCCTTAGTAAGTAAATAATTCTTACAACTAAATACCTAAAGAAAACGAAATAATAAAGAAAGTGACTAGATGAAAAAAAATGGGTAAACATACTTTTGAAAATATTTGACTACACTAATAACAAAATAAATGCAAATTAAAACAAAACATCATTTTGACCTATCAAAATGCAAATATGGACATTCTCCTCTACCACTGGTGTGAATATAAATTGGTGGGTAACTTAAGGTGACCAGACGTCTTGCTTATGGCGGGACAGTCCTGATTTTTAACAATTTGTCCTGTGTCCTGCGGCATTTTAAAAAAGTCCCGATTTTTGGAAAGAAAGCAAGACAAGCTAGGGAACGGCGGGACAACGGGAAGGGAATATATCAGCCGCTGAAAAGGTTAATGTAACTCCATTTGGGAATGAAGAGGTTAATGTAACTTCATTTGGAAATGAGAAGGCTAATGTAAACTCCCTATTCCCCTCCTGGGCAAGGTTGCCCAGGTGGACCAGCACCCTACTCCTTTGAGCCACAGGTGCTGCCCTATACATATTTTTTTTAATGTATTATATTTGTAAACTGTACTTATGTTGAAATTTAAAAAAATATATTACAATACTATTTTTGCATTCTATGAAAATTTTTGTTGCTCCATATAGACCAAATTTTTAATTAAAAACACCCACCACCACCCACCCTCACCCCCCATCCCCACCGTCGTCAATGGTGTCCCACTTTACCAATGTTAAAATCTGGTCACCTTAGGGTAACTCTTTATGGAAAGTATTAAGAAATTACATAAAAAGAGTTTTAAATATATTGTTAGAGTTCTGCTTCAGTTAATGGAGGACTACATGATATCTCCCATTGAAGACAACTAAGTAAGGTGAAAAAAAAAACACATGAAAGCATCAAATTATTAACCAAATTGTTGGGAATGTCTCTGAGATCTAGGAAAGAATGAGAATTCAGAGAGATCAGGCCAAGAATCACAGTCCTCTTTGCCCTGAGGACATTTGCTTATGTAGATGATATCTCTCAGTGAAAGCAAGTCAGAATTCAGGGGAATTTGATAGTCTACTCTCTAGCATTGAGCTGGGTGAACTATAAGCAATCAGTTCCTTCATAGACTTGCATCCTGACTTTACCTCTAAGTGGCCCTGAAAATCTAAGCCTTGAGCCTTGATTAAGATAGGCCTCAAGCTGTTAATGCCAGAAAGTGCCCAGTAGAACCAAATAAAAAATTCTCTCTGGAGGAAGAAAGCATCATCCCAGGCCAATAATTTTCAACAGAATTCCCAGCACAATGAAAATGAATGAGGTACATGAATAAGTAAGAGACTTTGACCAAGAACCAGCAAAAATAATGGATAGTAATGGCAACCCACAAAGATTCATATCCTGAGATCATTCAAAACAACTTATCCAACAATGAAGCTTACTATGTCCCAGAACATAAAAGCTGAGCTTGAACTTTGTGGCAAGAAAATGAAAGTAAAAAGTAACACAGGAGGTTTATAAAAGGAAATAGAAGCTATAAAACTAAAACATATAAATAAAATTAAAAATTCAGTAAATAGATTAACAACAGATTAGACAATGTGGAAGAGAATATTAGAGGACTGAAAGAGTGGACAGAAGAAACAGAGCAAAGTATGAAGAAAAAACTTGCAAAATACAGGAAGAAAGGTGGGAGACAAAGAAAAATACCACAAAATATACTTCTACTTATATTTCATATGGTCACAAAGATGATGAGAGAGATCAGAGGCGATAATAGAAGAGATAATGGTTAAGGATTGTGTATAACCACAAATAATATCAACACACAGACTGAAGAAACTTAAAGAATTTAAGGCAAAGTGAAAATACACATATACACATATACAAACACTCTTAAAACACATCACAGAAAAAACTACAGAAAACAAAAGATGAAGAAAAAATTTTAATGATTTGAAAAATAAAGACAGATTACCCTCAGAGAAGTGACAGGCTGCTAGCTGAATTTTCAACATCAATGGGTGCCAAAAGATAGTAGAATGGTTTATAATGGAAAGAAAATGCCAATCTAAAATTCTTTGCCATCTCAAATCTATGAAGTGAGGTGAAGGCTATGTTAACCAGTTTGATGTAAGTATTCCAAATTGTATATAAATTCAGCACATTGTACCCAATAAATGCATTAATGTATACAGCTATGATTTAATAGAAAAAAAAAGACTGAAAGGAAGGCTGTGCACAGTGGCTCACATCTGTAATCCTAGCACTCTGGGAGGCCCAGGCGGGTAGATTGCTTGAGCTCACAAGCAATAGACCAGCCTGAGCAAAAGCCAGACCCTGTCTCTACTAAAAATAGAAAATCTGAGGCAAGAGGATCGCTTGCACCCAAGAGTTTGAGGTTGCTGTGAGCTATGATGCTACATCACTCCAGGGTGACAGCATGAGACTCTGCCTCAAAAAAAAAAAAAAAAGACTGAAGGAAATGTAAGAAAGTTCTGAAACTAACAAAAATGGAAAGTTTATACCCAGAAGACTGACACAAGGAAAACTAACTCAGATAAAACCTTAGAGATGCTGAATGAATAAAGAACACAGAAAGGATAAGTGTGTGGTTAATCTAAATAAAGATAATTAAAGAAATACATCCATATACATAAATATATGAAAAACATAGCCTATAAGTCAAGGAAGGCATTATAAGAAATTAATGTGATCTATGGTACTTGTACTATTCAGGAGGACAATAATGGTATTAATATCAGAATTTGATACATTAGAGAGTATACCGCAATTTCCAGGATACACACTAAGATAACAGCAAAGAGTGCTTAAATTTCCAAATTACTAGATGGAAAATGGGATGATAGACAAATAATATAGGCTGGGCATGGTGGCTCATACCTGTAATTCTAGAACTCTGAAGGCTGGGGCAAGTGAATTGCTTGAGCTCAGGAACTTGAGACCAGCCTGAACCAGAGTGAGACCCTATCTCTACTAAAAATAAGAAAACTAGCCCAGCATTGTGGCAGGTGCCTGTAGTCCTAGCTACTTGGGAGGATGAGGCAAGAGGATCATTTGAGCCTAAGAGTTTGAGGTTGCTGTGAGCTATGACACCACAGCACTCTACCTAGGGTGACAAAGTGAGACTCTGTCTAAAAAAAAAAAAAAGAGAAGACTAATATAAGTAACTGATAAGTATCTAGCAAGGCTGAAAAAGAAAAAGAAAAGGCACAAATTACCAGTATCAAGAATGAAAAAAAAAAAAAAGACATGACCACAGAAATATTATGAATAACTTTATAACAAAACTTTATAATCAAAATGTAGATAAATGCACTCATTCCTAGCAAAGTACAGTTTGCTAAAAGTGATAAAGAAAACCTAAATATTCCTATAAATATTTAAAATTAAACCAAGAGTGAAACTCTTTTTAGAAGAAAGTCAGGCCTGAATAGGTTTAGACGTAAGTACTACCAAGCATATAAAGAGAAGAACATTCTCCAATTAATTTTATGAGGCTAGTATAATCTCGGTATAAAAACCTGCTATGGACAGTGTAAGAAATACAGATGTAAAAAGCCTAAACTAAATCTAGGAAGATATAAAAAGGGTTAAAGATTATATACCATGATAAGTTTGATTAATCCTAAAATCAATGCAATTCATTGTATTAACAGATTAAAGGCTAATGTCATATAATCACTTCAATACGGTCATGCATCCCTTAATGACAGGTAAGTATTAGATGATTATGTTGCTGTACAGCATCCTAGAGTGAACTGCCACAAACTTAGACGGTATAGCCTAGTATACATCTAGACTATGTGGTATAGCTTATAGCTCCCAGGCTCAAATCTATACAGAATACAGAATACTACTGTGCTGAATACTGTAGGCAACCGTAACACAATGATAACTATTCATATATCTAAACACAGAAAAGTACAGTAAAAAATATGGTAAAAAGATTTAAAAGTAGTAGACCCATATAGGGCATTTACCATGAACGGAACCTGCAAGAATGGCAGTTGCCCTGCATGAGTCAGTGAGAAGCGGTAAGCAAATGTCAGGGCCTATGATATTACTGTACACTGCTGTAGTCTTTGTAAACACTATCCACTTAGGTGACACTAAATTTATTAAAAAATATTTTCTTTCTTTAATAATAAATTAACCTTAGCTTATTGTAACTTTTTAACTTGCTACTTAGCTTAAAACACACACTGTATAGCTGTACAAAAAAAAAAAAAAAGAAGTTAACTGATGACTCTATACTGAACCTCAGAGTCAAAGCATTCTATGATAGACATACTTTTATCTGACAATGTGAATTTTACTTTTTTGGCATTATTATTATTGCTCAATATTTCATTGCAGCAATCATCTGATTTATTTTCTGAATTATTTATCTTCATTCATTTGTTACAAGGTTTTTGTTTCTAGTCCTTATCTTAAACATTGTTATTAAATTTTAAGCCTTTTTAATTTTGTGAAGGCAAAAAGTGGAAACCTATACATGTATATGTATAGAGAAAATTTTAAAAATTACTAAAATTTTTTAATATATTTATAAGCTTTTGTGTATTCTTGAAATTTTTTTCTTTTATTTTTAAAATTATTTTTGTTAAAAACAAAGGCACACACACACATTAGCCTAGGCCTACAAAGGGGCAGGATCATCAATATTACTGTCTTTCACCTCCAAGTCTTATCCCACTAGAGCAGGAGCCCTCAAACTTTTTAAACAGGGGGCCAGTTCACCGTCCCTCAGACCATTGGAGGGCTGGACTATGGGGCCAAGGATAAGTTGGCTGCTAAGCAGGACAGGCAGCAACAGCAAAAACACCCGGCGGGCCAGATAAACGTCCTAGGTGGGCCGTAGTTTGAGGACGCCTGCACTAGAGGGTCTTTAGTGGCAATAACAGGCATGCAGCTGTCATCTCCTGTGATAACAAGATGTTCTGGAACATCTCCTGAAGCTGTTTTATAGTTTCTTTTTAATAAGTAGGAATATATTCTAAAATAGTGACAAAAGTACAGTAAATACATAAATCAGTAGCATAGTCATTTATTATGAAGTATTATAAGCTATATATAATTATATGTGCTATACTTTTATATCACAGACAGTACAGAAGGTTTATTTATAGCAGCATCACCACAAACACAAGTGATGTGTTGCACTACAACTTTACGATGGCTACTAGGCAACAGGGATTTTCTGGCTCCATTATCTTATGGAACCACCATTATACACATATATGTGGTCTGCCATTACTAAAACATTATATGCAGGAAAGAGTGATAAAATTCATGATCCATTCGTGATTTGCAAACTCTAAGATCAGAAATAACGAAAGATATCTGCTATCACCATTGTTCTGGATGTTTTATTTACTGCAGTAAAGAAAAAGAAATAACATGTAAAAAAAATTATAAAGGAACAAACAAAATCCTCATTATATGCAGATGATATGATTGTGTATGCAGAAAATCCAAACAATTCTACAGATTAATTATTGGACTTAATGAAACCAGATGAATTGCAAGGAATATAAAGTTAGTACAAGAGGGGGAAGAGAAGAGAATGAGAGAAAATGACCTACCCTTAAAGGTACATATCTAAGAATAAATCTTACATAAAACAAATCTAATATAAATGTATATAACCTCTATGGAGAAAAGTATAAACCTTTATTAAAAGAAATCAAAGAGGTAAATAAACAAGAATATGAACATTATGCTCATGAATTGGAAACTCAATGTTGTAAACATGTCAATTATTCTAAAATTGATATAAAGATCTGATATAGTAACTTAAGCCAAAATCCCAATATTTGTTTTGTTGGTAGAAATCAATGACCTCATTCTAAAATGTATATGGGAAATGCAGAGACAAGTACATCCCTCAGGATATGCTTGAAGAAGAACAAAGAGGATGGACTTGCTCTACAAGTTACTAAAACTTATAAAGATATATAGCAAATAAGACAACATGTTCTTGGCATCATGTTAGGCAAATAGGCCAATGGACCAGAAATGATCCCAGAAACAATCATACATTAGATGGCTGCTTGATTTATGGAAAACTGGTACTACAGAGCAGTCATTTCAGTAATCGTGCTCATACTATTGAATATCCATATGGAAAAGAAATGCAATTGGACTGCTACCTCACAATATAACCCAAATAAATTCCAGATGGATGATAAAATACAGGAGAATATCTTCATGATCTCAGGATAGGTAAATATTTCTTAAACAAGACACAGAAACATGTGAGAAAAAAATGATACCATGAGAGGAAAAAATGATAAATTAGACTATATTACAATTACAACCTTCTTTTTATCAAAAGATACCATTAGAAGAATGAAGACACTAAGTGGCAATTTGGGGAGAAATCCAGGAAAAACCACAATGACGTTCTATTACACTTCAAAAATTTAAAATTTAAAATTCTAACAATGTAAAGTACTAGCAACGATGTGCAGCACAGATAATAATGATGAGGAATAAATGGAAGGTACTATTAATAAAGAATAATAGGCTTAAACGGGGCCAGTCCCAGGAAAACCAGGACTTAGAGAATTGGCAGAGGGTCGGTTTATACATTCATGTTAGAAAACAGCCTGGTTACAATGTTTCCATTTGTCAGGTAGAGTACCTATTTGTAGTTGTGTCCCACACCTATAAGGTGTTGTTTGTACCCTTACATCAATCTGAAATAAAAAAAAGAAAAAAAATCTTGTGGCTCAGCACCTGCGGTTCAGTGGTTAAGGGCACCAGCCACATATACCAGGGCTGGTGGGTTCGAACCCAGCCCAGGCCTGCTAAACAACAATGACAACTGCAACAACAACAACAACAAATAGCTTGGTGTTGTGGTGGGCAGCTGTGGTTCCAGCTACTTGGGAGGCTGAGGCAAGAGAATTGCTTGAGCCCAGGAGTTTGAGGTTGCTGTGAGCTGTAACACTACGGCATTCTACTGAGGGTGACAAAGTGAGACTCTGTCTCAAAGAAGAAAAAAAAAAAGAATCTGGAAAATTAAAAAAAAAAGAAAAGAAAAGAAAATAGCTTGGTATTTCCTAGGAAAACTGAAGTTGTACATATTCTAAAAACCTATCAAGTCCACTCCTAGGTCTCCACTCCTTGTACTTAGGTGTACAAGGATACATATAAGACTGTTTATAATAGCATTGTTCAAAATAGCCAGATCTGAAAGCCATCCAAACGCCCATTAACATTAAAATGAATAAATAGTAGGTTCGGTGTGGTGGTTCATAACTATAATCCTGGTACTCTGGGAAGCTGAGGTGAGAGGATCCCCTGAACTCAGAAGTTCAAGACCAGCCTGAGTAAAGATAGACCCCATCTCTACTAAAAACAGAAAAAGTAACTGGGCATTGCAGCAGGAGCCTGTAGTCCCAGCTACTTGGGAGGCTGAGGCAGGTGGCTCGCTTGAGGCCAGGAATTTGAGGTTGCTGTGAGCTAGGTTGACACCATGGCACTGTAGCCTAGGCAACAGAGTCAAACTTCATTTCAAGGAAAAAGAAAAATAAATAAATAAAATCTAAAAAAGTGAGTAAATTTGTTGCAATACTAGGAACAGCTGCACAAAGCAAACTGGATAAATCTCAGAGACCCCAAAAAACAAAAAGTATATATATTGTAGGATTCCATTTAAATAAAGATTTAAAAACCCAGAAAACACTGAATTTTATAATTAGAGGATGCCTATTTGGAAGGTATAGATATAAAAACACAGAAATGAAGTCCAGATTAAAGTTATTTCTGAGAGAGGGAGTTATGAACAAAAAGAAGAATCCATAGATTATTGAGGTGCTGCAGTCTTTTTATTTCTTGACCTGGGTTATAGTTATATGACTATTCACTTTACAATAATTCCTTAAGGGGCAGGACGTGGTGGCTCATGCCTGTCATCCTAGCACTCTGGGAGGCTGAGGAGGGTGGATTGCCTGAGCTCATGGGTTCAAGTCCAGCCTGAGCCAAAGCAAGACTTTGTTTCTAAAAATAGCCAGGTGTTGGCTCGGCGCCTATAGCTCAACCGGTTAAGGCGCCAGCCACGTACACGTAAGGTGGCGGGTTCGTATCCCCAGCCTGGATCCGTCAAAACAATGACGGCTACAACCAGAAAACAGCCGGGTGTTGGGGCGGGCGCCTGTGGTCCCAGCTACTTGGGAGGCAGAGGCAGGAGACTCGCTTGAGCCCAGGAGTTGGAGGTTGCTGTGAGCTGTGATGCCACAGCACTCTACCGAGGGGGACAGCTTGAGGCTTTGTCTCAAAAAAAAAAAAATAGCCAGGTGTTGTGGCAGTTGCCTATAGTCCCAGCTACTTGGGAGGCTGAGGCAAGAGAATGGCTTAAGCCCAAGAGTTTGAGATTGCTGTAAACAGTGATGCCACAGTACTCTACTGAGGGTGACAAAGTGAGACTCTGTCTCAAAAAAAAGAAAATCCTTAAGCTGTATGTTTATGTGTATGCAGTTTTCAAAATATGATGCCTTGTATAAAAAGTTAAATTTATGTGCAATGTATGTATTTGTATGTATTCAAGTATTCTTTTACCCAGTGATACTACTTCCAGAAATATATTCTGGGAAAATAAAGCAATCAAGGAGTATGAACAAGTAATTATATATAAGAATATTAATTATAACATTATTTCTGATAGGTAAAAACAAAAAACAGTGTAAATGTTCAATTATGGCACATGCACACACTTAGACATCTTAATGCAGTTATTAAAATAATGTATCCAGGAGGCACCTGTGGTTCAGTGAGTAGGATGCCAGCCCCATATGCTGAGGATGGTGGGTTCAAACCCGGCCACAGCCAAACTGCAACAAAAAAATGGTTAGGCATTGTGGCGGGCACCTGTGGTCCCAAGCTCCTAGGGAGGCTGAGGTAAGAGAATCACCTAAGCCCAAGAGCTGGAGGTTGCTGTGAGATGTGACAACACAGCACTCTACCAAAGGTGACAAGGTGAGACTCTATCTCTAAAAAAAAAAAAAATACTGTATCCAAAAATATTTAATGGTATAGCAAAATGCTAAAAATTAAGTGAAAAGAATCAAGAAACAAAATTGCATGTATAAAATGATCTCAATTGGGGTGGCACCTGTGGCTCAAAGGAGTAGGGCACCAGCCCCATATGCCAGAGGGGGTGAGTTCAAACCCAGCCCTCGGCCAAAAGCTGCAAAAAAAAAAATTCTCAATTAATGTAATTATGTTCACTGATTAACTTTTGTGAATGGCATTATTTTCATCATTATAATTTTCCATAATTTCTAAATTTTTACAAGGCATGAATACTGTAGATCAAGCAGCTAAGGCACCAACCACATACACTTAAGCTGGCAGGTTTGAATCCAGCCCAGACCTACCAAACAACAATGACGGCTGCAACCACAAAATAGCCAGGGGTTGTGGCAGGTGCCTGTAATCCCAGCTACTTGGGAGGCAGAAGCAGGAGAATTGCTTGAGCCCAGGACTTGGAGGTTGCTGTGATCTATGATGCCATAGCACTCTACCTAGGGTGACAGCTTGAGGCTCTGTAAAAAAAAAAAAAAAACACAAAAAAAAACTACTTTTTTTTTAAAAGCAGTTTTTGGCCGGGGCTGGCTTTGAACCCATCACCTCCAGCATATGGGGCCAGGGTCCTACTCCTCTGAGCCACAGGCTCCACCCTATTAAAAACTACTTTTAATTTTAATTTTTATTTTAAAAATAGTTTTTCTTTATAAATGAAAACATTATTTCTCTTAAATATCAGAAGATTAACTGAATTTTCTTCATATTTCATATGTATACCAACATATTCAAAATGAGTGTCCTAAAGATTAATTTTCATAGACAAAAATTACTAGAGTAACAACTTAAGACAGTAGCAACAGAATATAGTTTCTTTTCTTTTTTAGTGTTTTTACTTTTTTGAGACAGAGTCTCACTCTGTTGCCCAGGCTAGAGTGCCATGGTATCAGCCTCGCTCACAGTGACCTCAAACTCTTAGGCTCAAGAGATCCTCCTGCCTCAGCCTCCTAAGTAGCTAGGACTACAGACGCCTGTCACAATGCCTGGCTAATTTTTCTAATTTTAGTAGAGACAGGGTCTGGCTCTTGGTCAGGCTAGTCTGCAACTCTTGAGCTCAAGGGAGCCTCTGGCCTCAGCTTCCCAGAGTAGTGATTATTGGTGTGAGCCACCTTGCTGAGCCAAGAATACACTTTTCAGCATTCAAAGCTTAAAATCTATTCTACATGGTAACATCTCAATCCAGGATTTGTTTTATACAAAAATCTGGCCATCTAATTAGAAAAAAAACAGACATTAAAATGCAAATGTTTAAAGTTTAAAAAAAAAATAACAAAACACCAAACCCCCCAAACTCAAACCCTATAATTATCTTTACAGGCAATTATATTTTGTTTGCAGAACCAGAAATTTATCAACTCAAAACCCTTCTACTATTTATCTCTATTTTAGTTTGTAAAGGAGCATTAACACAGCAGACTTAAACTGTGATTTTGGAAGAGGCTTGGAAGACCTACTTCCAAAACTGGCCCTTGATGGGCATCTAGGAATGTGAATTTCAGGAGGTGTCCTACATTCCTGATTGAAAAGAGTGGCTCCCTGTGTATTACCTGTTTGTGTAATTATGATTTATGTTGAATACCTGTTTCTGAGAGTTTGGACTATGACAAGTTTCAGGTAGAGGGTGCCTATGTGATGACCTCCTAGTAAAAACACAGATAATTAATTCTCTAAACTTTAGAGTCTAAAGAACTTTACTGGTTGGCAACATTTCACATCATAATCACAACTCATTGCTGTGAGAGGATTCTTGGAAGCTTGCGTTTGATTTCTTGTCGTATTTGACCCATGGACCTTTTTCTTTTGAAGATTTTGCTTTATATCCTTTAGCTATAATAAATCATAGCTGTGAATATAACTATATGCTGAGTCCTTTAAGTTTATCAGTGAATCATCAAACCTGGGTGGACCCCGACACATAATTCTTAAAACTAAAATCAACTAACCATTTTGATATAATGAATCAAGAGAAGTGTTTAATTTGCTGAATGAATAGCAATTTATATCACAGATAAAAAAGAAAAATCAAAATAGATAAGACTAGCTATAAAAATGTGTCTATCTTCAAATAAATTAAAAAGCTACAGTCCAGATTTTTTTTTTTGAGACAGAGTCTCACTTTTTTGCCCTCAGTAGAGTGCCATGCCATCACAGCTCACAGCTCATAACCTCAAATTCTTGGGTTTAAGCTAGGGTGACCAGAGATCCCACTTTTGAACAATTTGCCCCGTGTCCCACGGCGGTTTAAAAAAGTCCCGATTTTTAGAAAGAATGCACGAACCCGCAGGAGAACAGGAAGGGAATATATGGTTTTTGGCTGCCATGTGGCTATTTTGCCAGAATATGAGTTTTATATTATTTTTGTTAATTTTATAATG
>NW_003852587.1:282832-297606 GCF_000181295.1 Otolemur garnettii
CCCCCCAGCCATGTTGTCCCACTTTACCAATGTTAAAATCTGGTCACCCTAGTTTAAGTGATTCTCCTGCCTCAGCCTCCCAAGTACCTGGGACTAAATGCATTATTTTTTCTTTTTTTAGAGACGAGGTCTCGCTCTGGCTCAAGCTGGTCTCAAACCTGCGAGCCCAGGCAATCCACCCACCTTGGCCTCCCAGAGTGCTAGGATTATAGGCATGAGCCACCACACCTAGCCTACAGTCCAGATTTTTATTGCTTGATATGAAACAAACATATTTTCCCTTAAGTGGAAAGTTTGCTGGTAAGTAGTAATCAGTTCCACTCTATCAGTATAAATGAATTTCAAACACTCCCTTCCCCAGGCATAAATACTGGACAAAAAAAATTAAATAAAATTTAAAGAATAAATAAAAGAGCTTTCAGTTTATCTCCTTTGCAAACTTCAAAAAATAACTACTAATATTATTTTAAAAGATACAAAATATTGTTTTCATGTCAGATGCGTTTTAAATCCATATTTAATTACTGTAAAAGCCTCCCTGTGATACATATAATCATTTTATAATAAGGTAATTAAAATTCCTTGGCCAGCCAATTTAGGATTTACAGCTTAACTCAAGTACCAGACACTACTAATGACAAGCCAAATGTGTTACTTACAAATAAATATTTAATTTTAATATTAAAGGGATAATACAACTCATCTGTCTTCAAAACAGAACCTGTATTTTAAAGTACATTTCAGAAAATTGCTGTAGACAGGTTCAAATTTAAGTGTAATCCCAAAGGAATGGATGTACAAATATAGCAAATGTCTAAAAACAATACGTTTGTGTTAGGGAAATGACAATGTAGTCTCTAGGTCACGTTATGCCTACTTTAAAGTTCTATAATCTCTTAACTTACCCCCATTAGAATCCATATCTGCTGAAAGTGAATTTCTAGGGGTGGGGACTCTACATGGGATTTTCCAACCTAAGTTTTGAAATTTACTGCTCTAATCTCTTCCAGTTCTGAACTTCTGGTTCTGTGAGTCTCTGTATTTAAACATACTTTAAACTTAACAAACCATTTGTAGTTAAATGGATATCAACTAATTCTAAGGATTTTCTAACATGATAAGCAACGTTGTTGGACAGTATAATTTCATGACTTCAGTTTGGGAAGAAAAAAGGAGTGCTCATTATATGCAGTCTGTGGCAAAGACTGATAGGGATACCACATGAAAGAACCGATTGATAATCCAAATATGTTGTTTTGTCTAGCCTTTTTTTCACCAATAACAGCTATTTCCAAGCAGCCAACAAACAAATGTCAAAGTTAACTGACCTAATTTTATATTTGTTTTCTCTTTCCTTGTCTATTCTGTATTGGTGTCATGTTAGAAAACTGTAAAAAGGGTCCAGATAACCCATAAACTGAGCAAAGAGGCCCTGCATACTGAGGTAATAGCATCTATTACCAAGAAACATGGAACTAGTTCTGGAGTAGTTTAGTCTATATTGCAGCTGTAGAAGCAATCTTTCACCTAGCCAGTAGGTGGAACCACACACTACTGTATTGGCTTTGCTCTTTTGATCTACAACAGTGGTTCTCAACCTTCCTAATGCTGCAACCCTTTAATACAGTTCCTCGTGCTGTGGTGCTTATGTCATGTGTTTATGGTTGGGGTCACCACAACACGAGGAACTGTATTAAAGGGTTACAGCATTAGGAAGGTTGAGAACCACTGATACAGCAATGAATGTTTTTTAATTGGCTTGAAACCCAGGTGATAAAGGAGGATACAAAACCGAGCAAAGCCAATTGGTGAGGTAAATTTATAAAACAATGATATAAAAGAGCAGTTTTATATTTCTATTTTCTTTCTGACCATTTTGAGAAATAACTAAGGTACTTTGTGAAATTTATAATCTACTTCCAGATCCCTAGAGCAGCGGTTCTCAACCTGTGGGTTGCAACCCCTTCATAACAATGAAAATACATCCTGCATACCAGATATTTACATTATGACTCATAACAGTAGCAAAATTACAGTTATGAAGTAGCAATGAAAAAATAATTTTATGGTTGGGGGGTACCACAACATGAGGAACTGTATCAAAGAGTTGCAGCATTAGGAGGCATTAGGAAGGTTGAGAACCACTGCCCCAGAGTTAGTAAAACAATGCTAAATTTAGAAATCTATCATTTAAAACTCATGTTCAATTAGGGAAAACTGAATATCAACTGAATATGAGATGCTATTAAGGTATTGTTGATTTTCTTAGGTATGATAATATCATGGCCATTTTTTAAAAACAATCTTTATGTGTCAGAAATACAAACAAGAATACTTATAGGTAAAATGATATTGTTTTAGAAATCTCCATGGTAGGGGGGAATACAACAGGAAAAGAGAGATAGAACAGGAATGGCAAAATGTTTTGATAACTGCTGAAGCTCAGTGACCAGTGTTCTGGGGTTCATTATACTATTCTCTCTTTCCATTTGAAATTTTCCACAATAAAAAGTAAAAAAAAGGCAGCACCAGTGGCTCAGTGGTAGGGCGCCAGCCCCATATACCGAGGATGGCAGGTTCAAACCCGGCCCCGGCCAAACTGCAACAAAAAAATAGCCGGCGTTGTGGCAGGTGCCTGTAGTCACAGCTACTCGGGAGGCTGAAGCAAGAGAATCACCTAAGCCCAAGAGCTGGAGGTTGCTGGTAGCTGTGATGCCATAGCACTCTACCTAGGGTGGCAAAGTAAGACTCTGTCTCTAAAAAAAAAAGTAAAACAAAATGAAAATAGAAAGCCATGTTCTAGTGATTTGGGTTAATATTGAGATATTGAGATCGGGTTAATATTGAGATATTGAGATCAGGTTACTGGTAAATATCCAACTTTAATGAGGTCTCAACACATATCCATGAATGAATTATTTTAGTCACAACTAAAACATACAAAATTAGCTACATAAAATCCCACATAGACTGCTTCAACACTGAGGAACTAAAACTAACCTGTTAAATCCACTGTAAATAACACTTTATGGTTATAAAGAACTTCACCATTTACAAAGGGACTTCACATACAGTTTCTCATCTAGTTCTCATAATCTTATGAGGATTTTCAAGGTAAAGGAGGCCTTCCTTAATTAGAAGTGAAATCTGCTACTTCTGGATTCTAGTTACAGCCTCTGATGCTACATTGAATAAGCATATAATTTTCTTATTCATGATGATCTTTCAAATAACTGAAGACATTGATTATGTTCTACCTATGGTCTTCTGCTTTGGGGACTTTTTTTTTAGCAGAATAAGAAAACTAATGCATTCATAGTTAACTAAAGCCTCTTTATCTTTTCAAGAGCTCTTCTGTGTCATGGTCTTCAGCCTGTGATTCAGGTATCTCTGGGAGTACCCAAAGGCCTGCCAGGAGACACATGAACTAGGTTATTTTTCAGGCAACCAGTTTCCATATTTTAATTTGCCATAACTTGGTCTGAAAACAAGTCTGTGGTTTGCTGGTTTTCCTTTTACATCTCCATGACTACAATCACCCAAAAGACGAGGCTGTTTAGCTTCAAGGAGACAACTGGGGAATGTGCAACTCCTGAGGGAGGGAGAGACCCTTTAGAGAAAAACATAATAAGAGCACCTGAGAAAAAAGGGGAGGTGCCACATTTCATCTAGGCAATATATTCATGGCAAAATCCAATCTATTTTAGAATTTGAAATCAAAAGTAAGGTGAGTGTCACAGGGATGTCTTTAACACTTTAATTTTATTTGAAAAATGAAGTCAGATTTTCTTTTCTGAAAGAAAATGAGTCTGATTTGGCTGAGTGATTTGACAATGAGGACTAGCTTTGCCATGTAGGTTACATAGCAGACATTTTCTGTGGGGAGTGGGCTGTGGGCGGCAGGGCCCCCACAGCCTAGGAAATGCTCAGAGAGATCCCCCAACTACTTCTCTTCCCTTAACAAATTCTTTCCACCTGCCAAAAAGTCATGTAACCTATGCATACTTTCCTTGTTATAGGCAAGCACACAGTTTTTCCTGTTTAAGGTTGATCTCTACCCCATGTGTTAAGATTTATGCAACCTTGTTAAGATACTGTAAAAATAAAGCTGTTTCCATGGTTCAGGTGCTGGCTGCAGCCATCAGCTGCGTCAGTCCTCCCAATACCATCCTATCTCTTGTGTGTGTTTTGTTCTTGGGTGTGTCCCTTTTTTTCATTTCCCACCTCTCCACTCAGATCAACTCTCCCTCATTGCTCTGGGTCAAGAGAGGTCCCTCTCTTGCCCCAGTACATGACAATTTTCTATATAGTGGACAAGATAAATATGCAGCTTCACAGTTGTGAAGAAAATACACTTTTTTTTTTTTTTGAGACAGAGCCTCAAGCTGTCCCCCTGGGTAGAGTGCCGTGGCATCACAGCTCATAGCAACCTCCAACTCCTGGGCTCAAGCGAGTCTCCTGCCTCCACCTCCCAAGTAGCTGGGACCACAGGCGCCCACCACAATGCCAGGCTATTTTTTGGTTGCAGCTGTCATTGTTGTTTGGCAGGTCTCGGCTGGATTGGGACCCACCACCTTAGGTGTATGTGGCTGGCACCTTAGCCACTTGAGCCACAGGTGCTGAGCCAAGAAAATACATTTAAAAGAATATTCAAGTTACAAAAAATTGCATTCTCATAAAAATAGTTTTTATGTATCAGCCTAAAAATATGTGAAAGCAGTACATAAGCTTTTCAAAATTCTTAGTGGGTTTGCCAAGAAAGATTTTGAAGGCCATGACTTTATGACAGAATTTGCAGGATGTTTCCCATTCTGGTTATCCTCTTCTGCAAACATTTCAATGGAAATGTGGTGTCATTCTGAATATTACATACTTCCTTTTTTTTTTTTTGAGACAGAGCCTCAAGCTGTCGCCCTGGGTAGAGTACCGTGGCATCACAGCTCATAGCAACTGCCAACTCCTGGGCTCAAGCGAATCTCCTACCTCCACCTCCCAAGCAGCTGGGACTACAGGTGCCCAGCAGAATGCCCAGCTATTTTTTGGTTGTAGTTGTCATTGTTGTTTGTCAGGCCTGGTCTGGATTTGAACCCGCCAGCTCAGGTGTATATGGCTGGCGCCTTAGCTGCTTGAGCCACAGGTGCCCAGCCTGAATATTACATACTTCTAATTAATGCAGCCTAACATTACAGTCAAGGCTTTTTAAGCTGTTGCAAACAACTAACTAAAACATTTACAATCTTTCTCATGTTAGTAATCACAACTAAATTCACACTGACCTTGCAGTTATATATTTGAATGAAGGACTCTATATTAGCTGGTTTTAATAATAAATTTCATCTTCTCTGTTAAAGTGTTTTTGAATTTTGATATAGACAGCCAAAAGTTAGCTAGCCTTCTGTGGAAGGCAGCTTGTGAAATGGGTCCCAGTGATTCCCACCTCCTAGTATTCAGGCCCTGGTGTAAACCCCTCATGTGTATGTGGGCTGGATCTAGTGACCTGTTTCTAACTACAAGAAAATGGCAGAAGTGATGGTGTGTAATTTTCAAGATTAGGTTACAAGACTGTGACTTCTGCTCGCTCACACTCTCTTGCCTTCTTTCTTGCTTGTTCTGATGAATCCGGGAACCATGTTGTGAGGTGCTTTATGGACAGGCCCACCTGACAAGGAAACAAAGGAGGCTTTGGGCCACCAGCTTGTAAGGAACCAAGGTCCTCACTCCAATGGCCTGTGTGGAATTGAAGACTATCGACAACCATGTGAGTGATGTTGGAAACAGATCCACCCTACATTGTAGCCTTCAAATGACTTCAGCCCTGGTCAAAACCTTGACTATCACTGTGTGAGAGATCAGAGTCAGAGGACCTGGCTAAACTGGATCCATATTCCTGATGCACAGAGATTGAGATAAAAAATATGTGTTGTTTTAAACCATTAAGTTTTGGGATATTTTATTATGAAGCAATAATGAATATACCCTCCAACCTTGGTAATTTTTGAATATTTAGCTATCAGTATCTTCCTTTTTTCCCCTAATAAAACTCACTGATTATAATTTTGAACAGAATAGGATCAAAGACAAAAACTTGGGGCAGCGCCTGTGGCTCAAAGGAGTAGGGTGCCAGCCCCACATGCCAGAGGTGGCAGGTTCAAACCCAGCCTCAGCCAAAAACTGCAAAAAAAAAAAAAAAAAAAAAAAAAAGACAAAACCTTGCAGGATGCTGACCTGTAAAGCTTTATACAATCTCTTTGGATACAATTATCCAACCAGCTATGAACTAGCTTGCATTTCTCTATTTTACTGACAAAAATTTTGTGATAAACATGTCAAGAGGCTTGCTGAAATCAAGACATACTGTGATCTATAGAATTGCCTTCATATGCCAACATAGTGATTCTATCAAAAGAGGAAGTTAAGCCTGTCATCAATCAGGTTTTTTTGTTGTTTTTTTTTTTTTTTTGGTAGAGACAGAGTCTCACTTTATTGCCCTCAGTAGAGTGTGTCATCAATCAGTTTTTAGTTGCCACACAGGCTTGCTACATGGAGGCCTCCACTCTTCTCCCACTCCTCTTCATGAAGACTTCTGTTGGTCAGAATTTTATATGTTGGGGCATCTTATCCCTCTGAACTCTATTTCCCTTTAGAGACTCTTCTCTGAAGTGTGTGCAAAGTGTGAGGGTAACTGTCTAACTTTTGCTTCCTTTGCCATTGTAAACTTTAAGATGAAACAATCCTTCTGTGACTTTAGTTCTTTGTAAACAGATAAGTTTACAACTATTGTTAAATTTCAAGAGAAAAGTGTTAGCACTATACAAAAGCAACATTGCTTAAAATTTTACCCCTTAATAAATAAAATGTACACTCACAATTCAAAAACCATGTAAAGCATTCCATCTGAGCTATATGTCTCCAATAACTCTACAATGTGTGGATGTTTCAGCATATGACAGATACTGGCTTCTCGCTTTAGATCTGCAAAACAAACATACAACATACTTCATTAGGTAGGAACAAAAGACAATTAGAATGAATGATGAATGAATGGGTATGATCCATGGTAACATGAAGACTTCTCTAACTAAATAGATGAAATCCCCCATTTAAACTAAGGTTAACTTTAAAATCTTTGACATTGTAACTTTTCATATTTTTTGCCAGGTGAAATCTATATACAATATAGAGATAGCTTTTATTAATATGAAATGTTTATATTAAATATTATTTTGTAATATTAAAGTACAAATACTTTCCCAAAAGTAAAATAAACACATACAAAAATAAATACTTTGTTCAACTCTTATAATTAAGTCTTGGCCTCCAAATTTATAACTTTTCCTTGATTTGCTAAAAAGTAACCCAATTTACTGTTTTGAATTTATCTCTTTTTCTTAGGCTTCCCTAATTAAAACTGTGTTACCTATTCTTTAGCCTAAAATCTAGCATTTATAGACATGTCAGGAAAGTTAAATGAAATAGAGAACAAAAAATAGTATGGTTTAAACAGAAAAGGCACTATTCTTAGAATCAAAGTCAGAATATTTTTTATATTACCTGTAAAGTGTGTTGGGTAATTTAGAACACTATCTACTTCACAATGTCATTTTGAAGAACAAATGATGTAGGCAAGACTACTGTGTAAGGTCTATGAGACTATTTAGAAAACATAATTTTTAATAATAACATCATCATCGCCATCATACTACAACAGTTTGGTCATGGACATCACTTGCCATGTCTATGTGGAAAAGGGTAATTAAAGCCTTCCAGTGCTTTTAACAGAGCTAGGGCTTTACTATTTGCTGGTGATTAAATTCAACATGATGTTTTTATATTTGAAAGTAGAAAGGAGACAGGTAAAGAAGAATTAAGGCTATATTCACAAAGCAAAACAGATTCTTATCTCCTTTCTGATTTATTAATTTAACTTAGTCTTGTCAACAAAGCAATGATTGCAGATGGAACATTAGAAGACAGACTTGTACAGGGTAGAATAAAAAGTTAGTTCATTAGACAAAAGAGAAGCCACCAGAAAAAGAAGAAACAATAATATAATATTAGGAAAGTCAAAAGAATAGGGGGAATTAAGTAGCTAGAAAAGGCTGAAAGCTGAGAAAAGGCCTTAAGATTTAGCCAGAAATGGTCATGAGCATTCCGAGCAAGATCAAACTCTGTGGAGAGGTCAGGGTCAAAGTCAGTATACAGGATACAATTATGTAATAAATAAAAATTTATCATGCCTCTCAGTGGGCTAAGTACTTAATTTAGTCATTTTCCTTTGACATCCCAACCACCCTATGAGACAGATATTTTACAGATGAGGAAACATGTTCAAGATCACACAACTACCAGAGAATAGCCTACCCTGCCCAACTCCAAAGTTAGCAGCCCTCCCATTATGCCATTTTGGGTTTGAGCATGATCATATTTGAGAAATCTGCCAGTAGGAAAGGAACATCACTGTCAAAGAAGGTTTTGCTTATTTGCCTATTTTTGCTGTTGTTTTAAAGGAAGCACCCTACGTGTTTGTAAGTGGCATTGATGTAAAGCCTACAGCAGTGATTCTCAACCTTCCTAATACCTCCTAATGCCACGACCCTTTAATGGTGGTGACCCCCCCAACCGCAAAATTATTTTCGTTGCTACTTAATACCTGTAATTTTGCTACTGTTATGAATCGTAATATAAATATCTGATATGCAGGATGTATTTTCATTGTTACAAAGGGGTCATGACCCACAGGCTGAGAACCGCTGGCCTACAGGATCTAGAGTCAGAGAACTTGGTACTAGTCTTGCCTTTGTCCCTGCCATCTGCAGGCTGACAGCTAAATTCTACAGCCAGTGAAATGGGGAGAGTGATGACGGATGCCATCCCTGCACAATTTACTAAATCAGCTTGAAATGGCAGTGCTAAGACTCATAGGAGAAGCTTGATGTAAGCAGACTATGTGGAGCACAGCACTGTGGTGTTGGGAGTTAAGGGGTATGAGCCTGGGGGCGGGGGTGCTCAGTGTTCACTGCAAAGGAAGAGATCAGAGGCAGAGGAAAGATGCCCCCATCTCCAAAAGTAGAAGGCACTACAGGAGACGAGGATGTGAAGCAGCTGTGGGTTTGTACTGTGAAGTCATAACCACAAGGAAGGCTTTAAACAAATGTGCTGGAGGGCCAGCCTGAGCCAGGCAACATCAATCAGATGCCTAAAGTTTTTTCTCTCTCTTCAAGTATGTTCTGCCACCTAATTCTATAAAAAGCTTAGGAGTTTTTTTACTCATTTTATGTTTATCTCTAGCTTCTCATTTTATTAGAAGTCACCTTTTCATGCCTTCTGTTTTCACCTTAGTTTCTCTTTTTCAGTTCCTGTCTGAAAAACAGGAACTCATTTTAACTCATTGCTCTGACACTGGAGTCATGAAGTAACACTGTTAGTGTTTGCCACATGAAAACTGATCCTTTTTCTTCCTTTCATTTTCTATTTTCCCCCTTTTATGTAACTAAAGTGTGTTTTAATTGCCACACTCACCATTTTCTATGTGACACATCAGTTATATCAAAAGTTTTAAGAGAAGAAACATATACTCTAAAGATCCCTCCATTTCAGTCACATGGTAAACAGCTCAACAAGTTCTTGGAGTCTAGTCTATTATCATCGACCCATTGTCAAAATAAAGGCAGAATTCAAAGTAATTTATATGTCACCAGATCTGACATTTCAGGGAGTAGAGTCATAACACTGATTGGATAGCAGAAAATTAACAACATAAAATATATTTAAAACGGTAAAGGCAATGATGCAAAAGATGGCTTACATCTAGGATAACTGTGGCATTGTTTTCTTGAATTCAAGTATCGCAAATAGTTACCAACCCTGTTTTGCATTGCTGCTTTGTTTACAGACTAATAACTCTCTCCACTCTTCCCCGTACTTTCTTATTTAGTAATCTCTTGGGGAAATTTTAAAAGATTTTTTAAAATCATCTACTAATATATTTAGTGCCTTTATATTTAACTATGTGCCTACATTTATTTAATCAATTTCTTTCCCTTTAAAAGGAGAACTAAGAGGGACTCTGCCTAAGAAAATCAATTTTTTAAATCTGGTTGTACCCTCACATTAACCTAAAATAAATTTACTTAAAAAATAAAAAATAAAAGGGGAACTAATATTATGGAAAGTAATATTTAATTTTCTAATCCAAATCAGAAACACATTTAGATTACAAGATCTGACAATTAAGTTCTCAAACTCATCCAAGAAGAAATGCTACCTACCTCATGGCTGAATATCACTACAATCACCCTCTACATAGTCCTCTTGGCAAGCTATGCACTCATGCCAGCACCTAGCCCACCCTTCAAAGCACTTTTCCTAGGATGAGTTTGCGAACTGAACTGTCACCCTTGTATGAAGACAGTGCTAATGACCATCCCAGACAAAGAGTTCCAAAATTGCTTTGAAAGGTAGACAAGGTGATGGCATCAGTGTATAGCTTCCCAAGGCATGTACTTGAAGGTGACTGTAGTGATATTCAGCAATGAGGTAGGTAGTACTTTTTCTAGGATGAGTTTGTGAACTTAATTGTCTGACATTGTAAATCAACCTGCTATGTGGAATTAAAACTACTAGCTTCCTAAGACATTTGGGTGGTGCAACAATAGTAAAGTAAGTATGCCCTCCAGGACATACCTATTATACTGTCCCTCAAATCAAGGATAGATAGGGAAGCTATTTCACGTGGTCTATTTAAAAAATCATTTTCCCGAAAAGTATTTGTATTATTTATTTTATAAGTATTTGTTCTTATTATAGGAGAATTTTTCATACTATCCTGTAAAAGTTGTGTACTATGTCTCTAAGATCCAATGTGTGCTTTATACTCAAAGCAAATGTCTGGTCACATTTTAAGTGCGCAACAGTCTGGGAGCATGTGGCCAGTAGCTACCAAATTGGAATGTTGTAGCTCTAGATAAATAGATTTGCTTTAATTTTTCTCCTTTTCCTACTGTAAGTTCTCCAATTGTAAAATCAGTCATTTATGAAAGAATCTAACCTCAAACAGATGTGTTTTTAAAAACTACTTCCATAGAAGAAAATTCTATAGCTTCTTCAGATAATCCCAATCTATAATTTAATAACTAAATCTGGAATTTCTTCACTGTTAATTTAAATCCTGCATTTGTTCTGTAATTTTTTTTTTTTTTTTGAGACAGAGCCTTAAGCTGTCCCCCTGGGTAGAGTGCCGTGGCTTCACAGCTCACAGCAACCTCCAACTCCTGGGCTCAAGCGAGTTTCCTGCCTCAGCCTCCCAAGTAGCTGGGACCACAGGCGTCCACCACAATGCCTGGCTTTTTTTTTTTTTTTTGTGGTTGCAGCCATCATTGTTGTTTGGCGGGCCATGCTGGATTCGAACCTACCACCTTAGATGTATGTGGCTGGCACTTTAGCCACTTGAGCCACAGGCGTGGAGCCTGTTCTGTAATTTTAAATTATTTATCTTGCTGAATTTACCAAACAAATACTACACAGTCAACATCCTCTGTATACTATTAGGAACCCTCCTTTGTATGTTTCAAAATTGAATGACTTTTTTGATTTTATTACTAGGCTATGCAGTGCAACATCTGAGAGTTTACTATGCACCTTTGAGATTTTAAAGTACCTCTCTCTCATTTAATGATTGTAATAACCTATGAGATACACACACACACACACAGAGTGCCAAAAAATGTTTACATATTTTAAAAAAGAAAAAAACTATATTACATTTATAATATTCAAATCACATTTGCTTTCTGCAATTATAAGACGTGTTAAGTGTGACCTGTATTCATCTTTTATTATCAGTATATATTGAGTGTTACAATTTTAATAGTTTTTTCCTTTCTTAAAATGTGTAATGTGTATATGTATATGTGTGTGTCTGTGTGTGTGTGTGTGTGTGTGTGTTTTGGCACCCTCTGTATATATGTAGCATGCCCACCCACAGTTTTCTGAGGAAGAAACTGAGGCCCAGGGTTCAGGGAAATAAATAAATTGCTGAAAATCAAACAACTAATTAGTGGAAAGAGCCAAACCAAAGCCCCGTGCTCTTTGTATTACACCATAGTGGCTCCTGGGCCTGTGAGATCCAATCACACAACAGAACTAATAGGGTAGCACTGACTTGGATGGCAATCTATCAAGACTGTTACAGAGCCAGGCTATTTCAGCTGCACTAGAACTAGTGATGGGCAGAAACTAGATACCGATCCTTTCCTGAGAGATAGATAAGTATATTCATTAATTTCCAAACAATTTCTAGGTTATGACAGAAACTCAACAGTTTTTTCTTTTTTTTTTTCTGAGACAGAGTCTCACTCTGTCATCCTGGGTAGGGTGCCCTGGTAAGATAGCTCACAGAAACCTCAAACTCTTGGGCTCAAATGATCCTCTAGCCTTAGCCTCCCAAGTGGCTGGGACTAGAGGCCCCTGTCACAATGCCTGGCTAGTTTTTCTAAATTAAGTAGAGACCAGGTCGTGCTCTTGCTCAGGCTGGTCTTGAACTCCCGAACTCAGGTGATCCTCCCTCTTTGGCCTCCCAGAGTGCTCGGGTTATGGGCATATGGAACCTTGTGAGCCAGAAACAGTTAAACAAAGAGTATTCTCATCTACTCATAGGAAGAATTACAAACATTAGTGTGTTCATTTGAATGTTAACAAAGTAAATGAAAGTCATCACTGACTCAACATTTTTTCCTGAAATTAATGACCATATAATACACATACACACACACACACACACACACGCACACACACACATATATATATTGAAACAAAATCTCACTATGTCACCCTGTGGCAGAATGCTGTGGCATCACAGATCACAGCAACCTCAAATGCTTGGGCTTAAGAGATTCTCTGGGCTCAGCCTCCTGAGTAGCCGGGACTACAGGCATCCACCACAACATCCAGCTATTTTTTTGTTGTTGTTGTCATTGTTGTGTAGCGGGCCCTGGCCGAGTCCGAACCCACCAGCCTTGGCGTATGCGACTGGTGCCCTAACCATTGAGCTATGGGTGCCAAGCTGAGCATATGATATAAGGGGATACAAGCAGAACTTTGGAAGGGTTATAGAAGCAAAGTCCATTGCTGTTACTGAGTTCCACCTTTATCTAATAAACAATTTGAAGCCTAAAGATCTCAGCTGCCTTTGGCAATAACACAGATTAGTTTGGCTTTAATGAGGCTATCTTCCTCACTGACCTTTAGGAAAGTTGAACTTCTCAACTAGTAAAGACTAGAGACCTAGATAGACTTGCACAAAAACCTGCATTAACTGCAAACTCATTATTTCTTTGATCTTTTACACATTTTACTATCGCCCCTATACATTTTATTATCTTTTTTCATACACAAAGTAAAATCCAATTGGTTTCCAATTTCTTCGAATTCTTGCCCCTTTTTGAAAAATCCTATGGCCTAAAATCTCATCTGTCAGGTATAGAGAAATGAAGCCGCACGCCATTAATTGAGAATGTTTGACTGATGTAAAACTTTTTCTTAAATAAGCAAATGTGTATTAATTATAAGTCAATCTTAACTACATTAAGCATTTACAAATTAGTGGAGTTTTGTAATATATTTCCCAGTTTTCAGTTTCAGTAAGTATAAGGAATATATTAAAGCAGCCTGCCCTGTTGAATACCAAATTTACACTAAATTCAACACTATATGTATAAACAGCTATCATTTGTAAAATATGATAAAGCCAATTATTGTGAGAATTACTTGTCTTTCCTCTCACTTTTCATTAGGAAGAGTTGCTAAATAATTACTGAAAGTGCCATTTATTTCCTAGGAACTTACATTTTAAAAATTCTAGGTCATTTCTAATCAATCTTAAAGCACTATAAATCACTGAGCTTACTAATCTAACATTAATAAAGATTCCAAGTGACTAATTCAATGATATTTATTAATATTTAGGAAAAACATTTGCTTAAAAAGACATTTGTGGGCTCAGCGCCCATTGCACAGTGGTTACAGCGCCAGCCACATGCACCAAGGCTGGTGGATTTGAACCTGGCTTGGGCCAGCTAAACAACAATGACAACTACAACAAAAAAAAAGCTGGGCATTGTGGTGGGTGCCTGTAGTCCCGGCTACTCAGGAGGCTGAAGCAAGAGAATCTCTTAAGCCCAAGAGTTGGAGGTTGCTGTGAGCTGTGATGCCACAGTACTCTACCGAGGGGGACATAGTAAGACTCTGTCTAAAAAAAAAAAAAAGAAAAGAAAAGAAAAGAAAAAAAAAGAAAGACATTTGTCGATAAGAGACAACATCAGATTAAAAAGAACCCAAACTATGTGTCTCTTAGAAGATATAACTCTGAAGCCTTCTATTCAAGGAGTTAATAATGAATTTGTTGAAAATCTGTTCTGGGCTCAACTAATAAAATGGAAAGATGTTAATCATATAGACAGAAAAAGGCAGAGGTGACTAAAATCCAAACCAAATAAAGTTCCATTATTAAGAGTTTTTCTCATGGCTCGGTGCCTGTGGCTCAAGTGGCTAAGACGCCAGCCACATACACCTAAGGTGGCAGGTTCAAATCCAGCTTGGGCCTGCCAAACAACAATGACGGCTGCAACCAAAAAATAGCTGGGCATTGTGGTGGGTGCCTGTGGTCCCAGCTACTTGGGAGGCTGAAGCAGGAGACTCGCTTGAGCCCAGGAGTTGGAGGTTGCTGTGAAATGTGATGCCACAGCACTCTACCCAGGGGGATAGCTTGAGGCTCTGTC
>NW_003852587.1:298575-302896 GCF_000181295.1 Otolemur garnettii
TGCAGCCATCATTGTTGTTTGGCAGGCCCGGGCTGGGGATTCAAACCCGCCACCTTAGGTGTATGTGGCTGGCGCCTTAGCCGATTGAGCCACAGGCGCCGAGCCAATTTACCATTTTTTTAAATTTACTGACAGCTGAGGAGCTCAACAGGGATCTGTTGACAGGATAAACTTCCTTACTATCCACTTCTCCCCAAACCTCCTTTCTCCAGGATGGGGCCAGACAAGGAAATACTGCCAACGGGGACAAATTTTTTTCTCAGAAAGCAATCTGTGGTCTGTTTCAATATATAAATAAATGAATACCTGAGGCCAAGATTCTCTATGGTATAGTAAAATGATTATCAAAGTTTTTTTTAATAACATGGGTTTCCCTGTTTAGTCATAGAATCTTTGTCAACAAAATCTCCTTAAAATAGTATAAAAAGTTTCCAGTAAAACAAGCACCAATGTGACACATTTTGAAAAGGACCAAAAGCTGGTGCCCATAGCTCAGTGGGTAGGGCGCTGGCCACATACACCGAGGCTGGCAGGTTTGAACCCAGCCCGAAACAGTTAAACAGCAATGACAACTGCAACCAAAAAATACCTGGGTGTTGTGGTGGGTGCCTGTAGTCCCAGCTACCAGGGAGGCTGAGGCAAGAGAATCACTTAAGCCCAAGAGTTTGAGGTTGCTGTGAGCTGTGATGCCACTCTACTGAGGGTGACACAGTGACACTCTGTCTCAAATAAATAAATAAATTAAAAGACCAATAAAAATAAGAAGGTAAGTGTTTTGATAAATAATTTGAAATCAGGGATACAAATAATCCTATAGACTCATGGTCTCAAACATCAAGTTATTTCTATTAATATATTTTACTTGGTTGGTCTACTGCCCAAATCCACATTTATACCTGGAGACAGTCGCTAAATAACAAGTGTGTATAAATTAAATAGCTTGTCTTGTCTTCATTTTTTAAAAAAACTGAAAAAGCAGCTTCAAAGAGTAATAAAAACTTTTATTTCAAAGTGTAATCACTCACAATGGTTGAAAAGAGGCAAAAGATACTTTTTTTGTACACAGTGAAATGCTGGACTAGGGAAACAGGGAGTTCCAAAAAGGCCATATTTCTCCTAGCTTTAATAAAAATTTAAGAACAGGCTGCCCTACCTTTGGAATAAATTGTTTTCATTTAATGTTTTCTATAAAACCAGCAAGTATCAAACTTTAGTACCTAAAAACGTGGCAGCGATGTTGATTAGCAATTTTAAACTTATTTGGGTCCAGAAACCATTTTTAAAAAACTGTTAAATAGATGTTCTGCCCCAAAAGATTTTTGTTGTAAAATTTAAGGGAAGCACAAAAGCCAAAGTGATTAGTCTAAAACAATGATTTTCAATTGCCATGAGAGGATCTTAAGTGTACCATAAAAAACTGGAACTTTACCCTTGAAGTAAGAAGAATATAACCTAAAAATTGGTGCCCTCATATTAATTTGAAATAAAAAATAAAAATAAGTAAAAATTTTAAAGGTCATTAATTAAATTATTTTTGAAAGAAGTTCAAAGCACAATAAGTATTTTTTTTACTCATTTTTATTGATCAAAATAATTTAAGTGTGCTGTGGAAGTTTAATTATAGGTTCAAGTGTGCCATGAGATGAAAAAGATTAAAAAACACTGGTATAGAAAATATTGATGTCCTAAGAGCAGTAACATGACAGACAGATCTAATCCATCCTTTGGTTGCTACACCTGTTTAGACTGGGACGGCATAAAAGCTATTGCTTCCTTCTTTATCCTGAGCAAAATGTTGAGGATAACTGTAACTTAGATAAAAATAAGTATACACCCCATATCATTTTAGCCTTTCCCCCCCCCAAATCCAGCACTTTATCATGTGAAATGTATGAAGCTACCATAGTGTGCTTTTCGTCTTTTTTTGATTTCCTTAAAAACTATGTTAGAAGCAGAGGCTTCTAGTATCTGATTCACACACAGCTGAGTGCAACCCCAGCAAGGCAGGATGCTCAAGAGCCAGTGAAAATAAGCAGATGGAAGGCAGGCAGAGCCTTAACTCCTCTTCACTAAAAAATCATCTGTCATTCAGTAGTAACAAAAGAGCTAATTTGGGCAGTGCCTGTGGCTCAGTGGGTAGGGCGCTGGCCCTATATACTGAGGGTGGAGGGTTCAAACCCAGCCCCGGCCAAACTGCAACAAAAAAATAGCCGGGTATTGTGGTGGGCACTTGTAGTCCCAGCTACTTGGGAGGCTGAGGCAAGAGAATCGCCTAAGCCCAGGAGTTGGAGGTTGCTGTGAGCTGTGACACTACATTACTCTATGGAGAGCAATAAAGTGAGGCTCTGTTTCTATAAAAAAAAAAAAAGAAAGAAAGAAAGAAAGAAAAGAAACTGTCTCAGGCTGGGTGAAGTGGCTCATGCCTATAATACTAGTACTCTGGGAGTCCAAGGCAGGTGGATCACTTGAGCTAATGAGTTCAAGACCAGCCTGAGCAAAAGCGAGACCTTTGTCTCTACTAAAAATAGAAAAAACTGAGGCAAGAGGATTGCTTGAGCCTAAGTTGGAGGTTGCTATGATCTATGACGCCACAACACTCTACCCAGGGCGACAGGTTGAGATTCTGTCTCAAAAACAAACAAACAAACAAACAAAAGAAGACCTAATTCATGACACAATATTATGGGAAATAAGCGAAATCAATACCTTATTTAGGTAATTTTAGGTAAGTGGCTTTTCCAGATAGGGTACTAACTTGTCCTGGTTGGCGGGATTTCCTGGTTGTAGCACTGAGAACCTTTACAGATTGAAAGTCCTGTGTCCCAAGACCCTACCCTCAGTCCCAGGCAAATCAGGATGATGGTCACCCTACTTCCACAGATTTGGCATTTACCCTTTTAAGCACTACATTTTCTGCAGGGAGGAAGTTATGATATAATAGAACAACAGACTTGTAGTCAAAAGGACTGCCTAAATTCTCCCTCCATCAAGATTATATATCAGTAGCCGTATAGCTTTTGGTTTTTTTTTGTTTTTTTTTTTTGTTTGTTTTTAGAGACAGAGTCTCACTTTGTCACCCTTACTGGAGTGCTGTGGCGTCACAGCTCATAGCAACCTCCAGCTCTTGGGCTTAGGCAATTCTCTTGCCTCAGCCTCCTGAGTAGCTGGGACTACAGCCACCCGCCACAACACCCAGCTGTTTTTGTTTTCTTTGCAGTTTGGCCAGGGGGCAGGTTTGAACCTGCCACCCTCAGTATATGGGGCTGGCGCCCTATTCACTGAGCCACAGGCGCCACCCAGCCATATAGCTTTTGAACACCTGTTTCCTCATCTATAAAATGGAAAGAATAAGATAACAGCTCCCATACGGGGTAGTAGTTACGCCTGGATGATTAACAAAGTATGTAAAAGCACTTGCTATGGTACATGACATGAAGCACACATACAACATCATTTTGTTTTCCTTTCTTTTGACCAATTTTGGTGGAAATCATTTTGTCTATCTTTAACAAATGTCATCAAACCAAGTTTGAAGACAAGAAGGTGGCAATGTGAACATGTATTACTAAACCACACTGATCTATACTGTAGTTGTATGCCTACTCCATGTTTGCAGTTTTTCATCTATCACTTTTTTTAAAAATCATAAATATAGCTATAAAGATCTGAAGTTGACCATAGTATTGTTTGGAAGAAAACAGATATAAAGTGTCTAATAATAAGGATACTAGTTAAAAAAAAAAGTAAAAGAGAATTCACATAGCTGTATGTATGGTCTACTACCAGCTTCATTATTCTTTCACATACCTACTGCTCCACTTCCTATAAGCAGCTGCCAAAACCTGTCCATTCTCTTTCTGCAACACCTGTCAAAACTATCTTTCCCTTACTAGCTGCTCTGCTAGTTTAAGTCCTCACTGATTCTTGTCTTGATCACAGCAAAGACCTTTAAGTGGGTTTTGTTGCCTCCAGTTTCTTCTTGTGTCCCAAGACCCTACCTTCAGTCCCAGGCAAATCAGGATGATGGTCACCCTACTCATTCTACTCATTAAAGCATCATCAGAATTTTACCCTAAGGCAGATATTATCACGCTACTTCAAAAACATTCATTTTACTCCATTCCATACACCAAGACATTATAATCCCTCAGCATGGCTTTGAAAGCCTTCCAAAAATGATTCTAAGACCAGAAACTTAACTAGGGTCCACAAGACCTATTTAAATGCATAACTGGAAATAGTACCTAGCTCTCCTGCATCTTGGTCAGGTAATTCAAGTTTCTCTTTCCTTTCCTTTTTTTTTTTTTTTTTTTTTTTTTTT
>NW_003852587.1:303548-328565 GCF_000181295.1 Otolemur garnettii
CAGGAGTTGGAGGTTGCTGTGAGCTGTAATGCCATGGCACTCTACCCAGGGGGACAGCTTGAGGCTCTATCTCAAAAAAAAAAAAAAAAAAAAAGCCCAATTAGCTCATTCACACCTTACCTGAAAGTTCTCTCTGACAATCTCTCCAGTTGCAGGAAGTATACCTTGCTATGATCTAGCAAGAGCCTCCATACAAGCCTCAGGATCCTAGAAATTACTAAATTATACCACTGCTAGAGATTTACACGCCTACCAATCCTGCTGTAAGGCAGCACAAAGCACACAGGACCTATTCAAGTAATGTCTATTACAACTTGCCTGTCTCACATCAAAGGGTCTGTATCACTGAATCAGAGAACATTGGAAATAGGAATGATAGTAAGAGAGCCACCATCACAAGTTCCTCTCCATCCTCACATTTACTCAGAGGAAAATGAGGCCCTAGGAAGGCAAGTGATATGCTCGAAGTCACATAGATAGTTCATTGCACAAGTGGAAGATCTACTCAGGTCTCTGATTCCCAACCCAGCAATCTTTGTTATCCTGTACCCTATGTAGAAGAGGATATTAAAAATGTACAAACTCTGAGGCAATTTACTCCAGGTAGCACAGTCACACTGATTAAAAACTTTTCAGAGAATGACTAAGACATGCCACTTACCTCCAGATAACTGGGTATGAATGTTATTCTGTATATTTTATTACCTAGACTTAAAATGAAAAACTTTAAGGTATTACTGCTACTAAATGCAGTGGCTTTAAACAAAAGTAGCACATGCCTAACATTTCTACATCACTGTACAGTTTATACACTATAAATTACAATGTTATCATACTATATAGATATACTATTATTTAATATTATAAATTGCATGACCCGCAAAAGTTTTGTTTTGAAAGAATACTTAGGATTTAAAAGTTTCATGTACGTTTTAAGAATTTCTTAAATCTATTTACATATGTGGATATTTGGTTAATTATTCAGGAGTAATTATTAAGTTAAATGACCACAATTCAGAAGAAGCAGGCATATGAAAAGAGCACATCTAATTGTTTTCCACTAGAGGGAACTAAAGATCATATTATAGCCATATTACTGGTCTCAATAATAGAATACGATACACAGACGAAATGATTATTGGCCTTTACATGTCTAACAACAGTAACCACCAGCTAACATTTACTGAATCACTTACTATGAGTCAGGCTCTAATGTACATGTGTTGATCCACTTAACCCTCACAACAGCCCTAGGAGGTAGATGATGCTCACATTATACATGAGGAAGTTGAGGCAGAGAACAGCTAAGTAACTTACCCCCAGCACTAGTATGCTGCAGAGCTAGGATTTGAACCAAGGCAGTCTGGCCCTGGCACCTATGCTCTTAACAGCCTGTTACTCTGCTTCTTACATCTATAGCTACTCAATTCTGAACTTTATAGGTAAGTTACTTCTCTGTATTCGTTCTAAAAGTGGGACAATAAAGTATTGATTAAAATAAAGCTCAATCAGAGCAAATTTCAGTAATTAAACCATGACACCTTTCAAAAATCTTAGTCCTTTCAATTAAAGTCACCTGATTATTATTTTGAAAAACCAGTTTTCTGTTAAGACACAGAATCGTTAAAAATACAATGCTTTAAAAGTACAATGATGAGGTGGGGCTTCTGGAATGGCTGTGTGAAGAGCTCAGGGAAACCTCGCCCCTGGAGAGATATATTTAGCTGGTCAAAAGTAACAAAGATAATCATTCAGAGTCTCTGTAGATTGACTGAAGGGCTTACAACAAATTGAAAAGCAATTATTTAATGAAATCCATAGAAACATGCATAATAATAATGGGAGGGTGTAGAGTTCAAGATAAAGATTGTATAGGGACTGCACCTGTCACCCAACACCTCTGCTTTGCTTTCTCTAAGGGGCTCAGCACCTGAGTGGCAGATCTGTGTGTTCCTTGAGGAGGAAGAGCTATTCAGGGTGGATTTGGCAGCTGGTGAACTTTGGCAGATCCCATTTTCCACAGCTTCATGCTGTGGAAGACCTGTATGCAGCAGGTGGTGGAAGGTAATGGCAGATGGGTAATGGCCCATCCCCCCCCCACTTTCAACTCCAGCTAAATACAGTGTACTTAGGTGAGGAAGCTGGTAAAGAGCATAGTCCCCCTGTCCCACATAGTTCTGTGTTGCAAGAGAACTACAGAAGTGGGTTCAACAGCACCTGGCAAACACTGGGAGATGTCATGCTCCCTGGCTTTGGGCTGTGGAAACTCCATACTGAGTAGTAGTAGAGCCAGGAGGGGAACCAGTTCATGTTCTCGCTGCCCCTTCAGACCCTCTGCTTCATTGGGATGACTAAGTGGAACAGCCAGTGAGGAATGACTTCCCCATCTTCTGCTCCATAGTGCACAGACTCTGCTCAGGGATGAGTATAGTAAGCCACTTTATCAGGGACCCAACTTTAATTGGACTAGACTATGGAATAATTTGGACCACAGGGCATTGTCACAAAGCAATAAGCTAGTAATTACTTCAGTGTAATACCAACAGAAGAAATGCATGTATAAGGATTACAGCTGTCTTGAAAGAGATATCAGGGGTTGCACTGAAGTAGTCCAGCAAGTCACTAAACAAACAATCCCTGTCAGTATCCACAGTTGCAACATTAAAAAGCTAGGAGACATGCAAAGACAGTGTGGGTCCTTCTGTAGGGAAAAGAAAAAACAGAAAATAGAAACTACCTTTGAGTGGGTGCAGATGTTAGAATTAGCAGAAAAGACTTCAAAGCAGTTATAAATATATTCACAGAACTAAAGGAGATCATGTTTGAAGAATTAAAGCAAGGCTATGAAAACAATGTCTCTTCAAATAGGAAACAGATTGAGCTGGCAGTAGCAGCAAACTTGAAGATAAGACTGACAGAAATTATGCAATCTGAAGAACACAGAGACAAAAGAATAAAGAAAAAATGAAATGAACCTCAGAGAAATGTGGCACACCATTAAGCACACCAACATATGCACAACAGGAGTATCAGAAGAAAAGGAGAGGGGAGCCAAAAAAAAAAAATACTGATATGAAGACTGAGTGAATAAACAAATAAATAAATTGGGTAAAATAGAAAACTCTCTCATGGAGAAGATATTTAAATACTAATCAGGTTATTTGATTCTATTCTTTAAGGTTTCATGAATCTGTTTCTTTTTGTCCATCCCAATTGCCACTTGGGAGTTTGCTGAATCCATCATTTATCTTATCTAGTTCATTGCAAAAGCCCTCAAATTTCATCCCCATACTACGGCCAAAGAGTTCTTCCTAAAATGAAAGTTCATTCATGTTTCACTACAGTTCCCCCTATTTATACTCACAATGTATTCCCGTCAGACATGGCTTATTGGTCCATTTGGAGTTTCTCAGAATTATTATGTACTTATTTTTTAAAAAGACGCTCCTGGCCCATAGCCAATGCCTAAGAGATTGGTTTGATCACAGCTCACTGTAACCTCAAACTCCTGGCCTCAAGTGATCCTCCTACCTTGGCCTCTCAAAGCGTTAGGATTATAGGTGTGAGCAAAGCCTGGCTTTGCTTTTGACTTTGTCCTTTTCCTTTGCTGCTCATAAAAAGTTCCAAATAGGGATCACTATGACCACAGATGGCTATATTACAGGAGAGGGTACCCCATAGATCCATACAATATAACATATAATGCATATAATTATTTAAGGAATTAAATTCCCTAAATAATATGTACAAGTGAACCAATACTTCCATTTAAACAGGGTAGTCTAAATGCATGCATTTGTCTGCCACCTCTTGAAGCCCAACTAATACTTTAGTAAAGACATTAAAAAAAGCATAGACTTACAAATATAAAGAGAATAAGAGAGAAGACAACAGCATATTAGATAGGTCAAAATAATCTTGGATAGTAGAAAGTTAATGGACAAAGTTAGCAGATCAGAGAAACCGGAAATCCAAATGTGGCAACCATTAACATGTGCCTCTCAATCTTTTATTGCGGGGAGTGCAACAGGTAGTATAACTGACTGACAACCTAAGGTGGAGCACTATTAATCTACCACTGCATTCCCATTGATGCCATGCTTCCTATAAGATACTTTCAGGTAGTGACTAAGAGCAGCAGGAATACTAAAGCAGGCTCATTCCTGTGAGATATGGGACTCTGGTGGTCAACTTTGGCTCAAGGACTCCCAATAGGTCTTGCTAAGACATTCTTGAAACTGTATCTTAGTCTAAGAATTTTCCTACCCAAGTCTCTTCTCTTTCCTTTCTCCTCCAAAGAGGCCAGACTTTTACAACCTGTGATGGCTCTCCCAGCTCCCTACCCATTCATTTTCATTTACAAGTAGTTTCCCAGTAAATTTTTTGCACATCTAATCCTTTCTGAACGTCTGCTTTTTGTAGAATCTGAATACACCAAGCTTGCAACAAGGCAAAGCAGTGAAAAACAAGCTGATATACCTTAAACAATGTTCTCTGGTTTAGGAACAGTAAAGACTAGGTATCTTTGAAGGCACGGGTACATGGTGGAGTAGGTAACAGGAGGATCAGCTAAATCTTTATAGGATCAGTCTGGCACCAGATATTCTTAACCAAGCAAATTATCCCTTCCCCACTTTTGGAGACTTCAGATATCAGATTTCGACCTAAGTTCAAAATGAGGTACTGTACATAAACAGAAAGATTAACTAGAAATTTCGTTCATGTACTAAACATATTAAAATAACTTTCAGCCTCGGTCTCCTGGGTGGCTGGTAGATCTGCAATCAGACATAGATGCCCTTTTGATACTCCTACCATGTACCCCTTATCCCCAGGTAGAAGACTGAAAGATTCTTCTCCGTCAAAGCAGCTTATTTAAAAACAAAAGATCTACAAATAATGGACCTCTATGAGGCTCTCAAAACAAGGCCCAGTCCTTGTGTGATCACCTATAATTTACACATATACACAGAGTTTCTACACACCTACTTCTTACTGCCATCTTAAAAACAAATGAATAGCCAAAGATCAGATATTTGAAGAAAGTCTCTAAAAGAGAAAGAGCCTAAATAACTGAAAAAAATTTTGGAGGAAATTGTTTACTATAAAAGCAAGGCAAAGAAAATTTGAAAAAACTGCTATTTAGAGATGAGAAGGAATGATATTAAACCTATGAAAGAAAAGTATGAAACTATGTAATACTAATATTTAAAAAAATCTCAGAAAAAAAAGTCCTCAAAAGCAACAAATGAGTGCTAAAACAGAAGGGTTAGAGGCCTGATATTGTTTTTTTTTTCCCCCCAGATAATGGTTTAATAACAGGAACTCTAGAAAAGAAGAACAGAGAAACTGGTGGGAATAAAGTTAAGGAATATTTTTTTTTTAATTCTCTGAACTGAAGAACAATGAGTTCCAGAATTAAAAATATTTTTAAGAACCCACAGTAAAGTACATCATTGTGAAATTTTAGGGTACTGAGGGGTAGCACCTGTGACTCAAAGGAGTAGAGTGCTGGCCCCATATACCAGAGGTGGCAGGTTTAAACCCAACCCCGGTCAAAAATTGCAAAAAAAAAAAAGAAAGAAAGAAAGAAAATTAGGGTCCTGAGTATAAAGAGAATTATCATGAACACTTTCAAAGGACCAGATATGACTGAGTGCCTTACATATGTTATTTAGTTAATCCTCTCAATAACTCTAGGCAGGTAAGATGTCATGCTTGATTTTTAAATGAGGAAAACAGGCAAACAAGAGGTTGTGTGACATGCCCAAGTAGTTTACAAACCCAAGTAGTCTGGTTGCACTGTATAAGCTTGCTTTTTTTTTTTTTTTTTTACTGTATAAGCCTTTATCCAATGCTATATTTTTTTCAAAATTCTGACCTAGAATTCTATACCCAGTCAAACTATCAATCAAAGTGTAGACAACAAAGATATTTTCTTTTTCTTTGTTTTATTGTTGGGGATTCATTGAAGATACAAAGACCCAGGTTACATTGATTGAATTTGTTAGGTAAAGTCCCTCTCATATTTGTGTCCCGCCCCCAAAAGGTGTGTCACACACCATCACTCACCCTCTACATCCCTCCCTCCTTCCCTCTCCCTACTCTTCCCTTCCCCCACCCCTCCCTCCTTCTCTATCTCTGCTCTCCACTTCCCCCACCTCCCTTCCTCATTCCCTCTCTCTGCTCTCCCCTACTCCCACCACCCACCGTGTACTAGGTCATATGAAAATTGAGTACATATAGGATTCTTGCTTCTCCATTCCTGTGACACTTTACTAAGAATGTGTTCCACTTCCATCCAGGTTAATACAAAGGATGTAAAGTCTCCACCTTTTTAATGGCTGAATAGTGTTCCATAGTGTACGTATACCACAACTTGTTAATCCAGTCCTGGGTTAGTGGGTATTTAGGCTATTTCAAAATTTTAGCAATTGTAAATTGAGCTGCAATAAACAATTTAGTACAACTGTCCTATGGCAAATGGATTTTTTTTCTTGCCCAGTAATGGGATTACAGGATCAAATGGGATGTCTAGCTTGAGTTCTTTGAGGGTTCTCCATACTTCCTTCCAAAAAGGTGGTATCAATTTGCAGTCCCACCAGCAGTGTAAAAGTGTTCCCTTCTCTCCACATCCACACCAGCATCTGCAGTTTTGAGACTTTGTGATGTGGGCCATTCTTGCTGGGGTTAGATGGTATCTCAGGGTGGTTTCAATTTGCATTTCTCTAACAACTACGGACAATGAGCATTTTTTCATCTTTGCTAGCCATTCAGATGTCTTCTTTAGAGAAGGTTCTATTCATCACTCTTGCCTAGTGATATATGGGATTGTTGGTTTTTTTCATGTGGATTAATTTCTCTATAGATCCTAGTTATCAAGCTTTGTTCTGATTCAAAATATGCAAAATATCCTTTCCTATTGTGTAGGTTGTCTATTTTCTTTGGTTGTTGTCTCCTTAGCTATACAAAATCCCATTTGTTTGCTTTTGTTGTTGTTGCAATTCCCATGGAAATCTTCTTCATAAAGTCTTTCCCCAGATCGATATCTTCAAGTGTTTTTCCTATGTTTTCTTTGAGTATTTCATCATTTCATGTCTTAAATTAGGTCTTCTATCCATCTTGAATCAATTTTTGTGAGTGGAGAAAGGTGCAGGTCCAGTTTCGGTCTTTTACATGTGGATATTCAGTTCTCCCAGCACCATTTATTGAATAGGAAGTCTTTCCCCCACTGTATGTTCTTGTTTGGTTTATCAAAGATTAGGTGGTTGTAAGATGTGAGTTTCATTTCCTGGTTTTCTATTCAATTTCAAATATCTATGTCTCTATTTTTGTGCTAATACCATGCACTATGGCCTGGCAGTACAGCCTAAAATCTGGTATGGTGATGCCCTGGCTTTGCTTTTATTAGTAAGAACTACCTTAGCTATATGGGGGGTTTTCTGGTTCCATACAAAATGAAGAATTATTTTTTCCAAGTCTTGAAAGTATGATGTTGGTATTTTAATAGGGATAGCATTGAATCAGTAGATTGCTTTGGGAAGTATAGACATTTTAACAATGTTGATTCTTCCCAGCCATGAACATGGTATGTTCTTCCATTTGTTAATATCCTCTGATATTTCTTTTCTTAGGGTTTCATAATTTTCTTTAAAGAGGTCCTTTACCTCTTTTGCTAGGCATATTCCTAGGTATTTCATTTTCTTTGAAGCTATGGTGAAGGGGGCTGTGTCCTTAATTAGCCTCTCATCTTGGCTGTTACTGGCATATACAAAGGCTACTGACTTGTGGACATTGATTTTATATCCTGAGACATTACTGTATTTTTTGATGACTTCCAGGACTCTTGTGGTTGAGTCTTTGCAGTTCTCCAAGTATAAAATCATATCATCAACAAAGAAGAGCAAAGAGGGTGAGTTTGACCTCCTCTGCTCACATTTCAATGCCCTTTATTTCCTTCTCTTGCCTGATTGTATTGGCTAGAATTTCCAGCACTATGTTAAATAGTAACAGCAATAGAGGACAACTTTTTCTGGTTCCAGTTCTAAGTGGAAAAGCTTTCGGTTTTACTCCATTCAGTAAAATATTAGCTGTGGGTTTGTCATAAGTAGCTTTGATCAGTTTAAGAAATGTACCACCTATGCCTATATTCTTCAGTGTTCTAATTAGAAAAGGATGCTAGGGCAGTGCCTGTGGCTCAAAAGAGTAGGGCACTGGCCTCATATGCCAAAGGTGGTGGGTTCAAACCCAGCCACAGCCAAAAACTGCAAAAAAAAAAAAAAAAAAGAAAGAAAGAAAGAAAGAAAGAAAGAAAGAAAGAAAGAAAGAAAGAGAAAGAGAAAGAGAAAGAGAAAGAAGGAAGGAAGGAAGGAAAGGAAAGAAAGGAAGAAAGAGATGCTGGATATGATGAATAATGTTTATGGACTCGCGTATGTTAAACCAGCCTTGCATATCTGGGATGAAACCTACTTGGATCATGATGTATGAGTTTTTTGATGATAAGCTGTAATCTATTGGCTAGGATTTTGTTGAGAATTTTTGTATCTATATTCATTGATTGGTCTGAAATTCTCCTTTTTAGTTGGGTCTTTTCCTGGTTTTGGTATCAGGGTGATGTTTGCCTCATAGAACATGTTTGGAAAGATTCCTTCCTTCTCAATTTTTTGGAATAATTTCTGCAGTATAAGCTCTTCTTTGAATGTTTGATAGAATTCTGGTGTGAAGCCATCCGGACTTGGGCATCTTTTTTGTTGGGAGATTTTTTATTGTTTCTTTGATCTCAGTGCTTGAATGGTCTGTTTAGATGATCTATTTCTTCCTGTCTAAGTCTAGGGAGAAGGTGTGATTCCATATATTGATCTATTTCTTTCACATTGTCAATTTCTAGGCATAGAGTGTCTTGTAGTATTCAGAGATAATCTCTTGTATCTCTGTGGCATCTGTTGTTATTTCTCCTTTATCATTTCTGATCAAGGTTATTAGAGATTTTACTTTTCTATTTCTAGTTAGTCTGGCCAAAGGTTTATCAATTTTATTTATTTTTTCAAAAAAACATCTTGTTTTATTAATTTTCTGAATGATTCTTTTGTTTTCAATTTCATTAATCTCTGATTTAATTTTGGATATTTCTCTTCTTCTGCTGGGTTTAGGCTTAGATTGTTCTTCTTTTTTCCAATTTCATAAGATGGCTTGGGAGTTTGTTGATGCACTTTCTTTCTGTTTTTTGGATGTAGGCATCTAAAGCAATACATTTTCCTCTCAAGACTGTTTTGCTGTGTCCCACAGGTTTTGGTAGCTTGTGTCTTCATTGTTGTTATGCTCAGGGAAGTTAATTACTCTTTTATTTCTTCCTACACCCAGCTGTCATTCAGCATAAGGTTGTTTAATTTCCATGCCTTTGTGTGGGGTTGAACGTTTTGTTGCAATTGAGTTCCACCTCAAATGCCTTGTGGTCTGAGAAGATACAAGGTAAAATTTCAATTCTTTTAATTCTGTTGAGGTTTGTTTTGTGTCCTAGGATATGATCAATTTTGGAGAATGTTCCATGGGATAATGAGAAGAATGTATATTCTTTAGCTTTGGGATGGAGTATTCTATATACATCTATCAAGCACAGTTGTTCTAGGGTATCATTTAAGTCTTTGTTTAATTTCTGTTTAGAGGATCTGTCCAGCTCTGTAAGAGGAGTGTTAAAGTCCCCTGTTATGGTGTTATAGGATATCATATTGCTCAGACTAAGGTCTGTTTCAAGAATCTGGGATCATTTAAGTTGAGTGCATAAATATTTAGAATTGAAATGTCTTCTTGTTGTATTTTTTCCTTGACCAATATGAAGTGTCCATCTTTGTCTCTTTTGACTTTAGTTGCTTTAAATCCACTTGTATCTGAAAATAAGGTTGCAACCCCTCTTTTCTTCTGAATTCCATTTGCCTGAAAAATTGTCTTCCAACCCTTAACTCTGAGTTTTAATTTGTCTTTTGAGGCTAGGTATGTTTCCTGCAGACAGCAAATGGATGGATTATTTTTTTTTTTTAATCCAATCTGCCAGTCTATACCTCTCAGTGGGGAATTTAAGCCATTAACATTTATGGAGATAACTGATAAGTGTGGTAGCGTTCTATTCATTTTATTTTGTAAAAGTCCACTGCTTAGTTTTATCTTTTGCATCATTGTGGAAGCTAGGTTCTGTCCTTTAATTTCTGGGTGCTTACTTTGCTGGTGGTCTATTGTGATGGTCAGTGTGTAGAGCAGGTTGGAGTGTTTCCTGTAGAGCTGGTTTTGTTGTGGCAAATTTTCTCAATGTTTGCGTATCATTAAAAGATTTAATTTCTCCGTCAATTTTAAAGCTTAGCTTAGCAGGATATAGAATTCTGCCCTGGAAATTATTTTGCTTAAGTAGATTAAAGGTAGATGACCATTGTCTTCTGGCTTAAAAAGTTTCATTAGAGAAGTCTATAGTCACCTTGATGTATTTGACCCTGTAGGTCAATTGGTGCTTACACCTGGCAACTCTCAGAACCTTTTCTTCTGTCTTGACTTTGGACAAGTTCATCACAATGTGTCTTGGAGAAACTCTATTTGAGTTGAGGCAACGTGGGGTCCGATATCCTCTGAAAGGAGTGTGTCAGAATCTTTGGTGATATTTGGGAAATTTTCATTTATAATATTCTCTAGTATGGCTTCCATTCCTCTGGGGCACTCTTCTTCCCCTTCTCAGATACCTATAACTTGTATGTTTGAATGCTTCATGAAGTCCCATAATTCTGTCAGTGAATGTTCTGCTTTCTCATTCTTTTTTCTTCCTCTTTAACTATCTGAGTTATCTCAAGAGCTTTGTCATCTACCTCTGAGATTTTTCTTCTGCATGGTCTAATCTGTTATTGATACTTTCTACTGCATCTTTAAGTTCCCTAATTGACTGCTTCTATTCCTTCAGCTCTGCTATATCTTTTTTTTTCTTTTTTATCCCCCCTCAGTTGAATGCTATGGCATCACAGCTCACAGCAACCTCAAACTCTAGGGCTTAAGTGATTCTCTTGCCTTAGCCTCATGAGTAGCTGAGACTATAGGCACGCACCACAACGCCTGGCTATTTTTTGGTTGCAGTTATCATTGTTGTTTAGCAGGCTCGGGCCAGGCTCGAACCCATCAGCTTTGGTGTATGTGGCCAGCGCCCTACTCACTGAAGTACTGGCACCAAGCCTGCTATATCCTTTCTATATTCTTCATATTGTTCATCTCTTATTTGATTCTGTTTTTGGATTTCCTTTTGGTTATTTTCCACTTTCTCAGCAATTTCCTTCATTATTTTCATCACCCATATTTTAAATTCCCCTTCTGTCATTTCTAACATTTCTTTATAGGTAGAAGTCCCTTGGGGGAGTTGCTCTGGACTGGTTTTTCATGTTGCCAGCAGACCCTGGACAATGCTTAGTCACCCGCAATCTCACCCAAGTTCTCCCAAGGTAATTCAACCAAGTGCTCAAGTCCAAAAAACAAAACAACCCACAGGGAAGGCCTTCCCTGTCTGTAATCTTGGTGCCATTGTAGGTATAGCTGCAGCAGCCACCACGGCCTCAGACTAAATGAACACAACCACTTGCCACTTCTCCGCTGCTTTTGTCCTCCTCCTGGGGTCCAGAAGTCTCTTGCTGTCTCCCTGCATCCCCAAAGGGATGTTTCTGGGCAGAGCCCACAAGCCAGGGGTGCCAAGAGTCTTCTCTCCCCAGTCTCACCGAGCCTAGTGGCAAAGAAACTGTCACTCAGCCACCATCTTGCTCCAAATCCAACAAAGATATTTTCAAGTATCTCAAAAAAGAAGTGCACCTTTTCTCAGAAAGTTATTAGATGGCCTACTGTACCAAAATTAAGGACACAAAAAAATACAGGAAACCTAGGAAAGAGAGATTGTAGCACAGATGAAAGGCAAAAAGAATCCCTGAGATAAGAGCCCAGTAGGCCAAGCTGGCAATCAATTTAGAATAAAACATATGAAGCACTTATAAGGAGGGAGCCCTCTCTTGCCATGAACAATTAATATAATAAATTATCCAATGGGATTGAATATGCTGAGGGAAATTACACAGTTCAGTAGAATGGTCTAAGGGATAAATTAGCAATAATCCATAAAAAACTAAGCAATCAAAGAAATGTCAACTATTTATGTATAACAATAAATTACACAAGAAACATAATCATATTATATGAATGACTCAGATATGAATATTATAAAAATGGGGGAGAAAAAGTGAGGGACTAGGAAGGTGAATGAGGGGTAGCAACATAAAAAAGTGACATCTTTCATAGCAGTAAGGCAACAATTGATATTTAAAACTATAAAATCAAGAAATGGTAATATCAATACATGTTGTTACAAAAGAAACAGCAAAAAGTGCTTAAAGTTAGGTTGATGTGAATTAGGTCAGAAAGTGCTTCTTCATTGTTAGAAGCAGTATGATTTGACTTTTAAAATCTATGTACTTCTATTACTTAGACAAAAGTAAACTCAGCTGGGTATGGTGATGTGTGCCTATAATCCCAGTAGTTTAGGAGACAAAGGTAGAGGGAATCACTTGAGGCCAGGAGTAAGACCCCATCTCAAAAAAAAAAAAAAAAAAAAAAAAGAAAGAAAAGAAAGAAAGAAATTGCAATATTGTGTCTATTTGGAAAATTATTTTTTGAAAAAGTAAAACTCAATTATATAAAGAACCAGAATAAAAACTTCTATGTAGCATATAAAAACCATACATTTATGATGATTAAAAAAAGAAGCCATAATACTCAGTTGGTTGCATTCTCCCACCAATTTCCTATGATATATATTGAGCTCTAAAATTGCTGGAGTTGGATTCAAACCTCTTCTTACACAGGTGGGATCATTTGTTGAATATATACTTATGCATAAAGAAATACATTTAAAATTAAAGATAGCCAAAAAAAAGAACACTTAAGGCATGAAAGAAGAAAAGGGAAACCACAGCTGTAAACTAGTTTGCTTAGAAGGTCCATCTTTCTCACTACAGTTACTAAGGTGATCTCTGAGACTTACTTTGTAAGTAGTTCAACACTGATTATGGCTCTCACATTCTTTGGGAATTGATTATCTTACTTTAAAAATTATAAAGCTCCTAGCCAAGGGTAACAAAGCTAATATAATTTGTTAGGGCTGCAAAAGCATATCGCCAACAACAAAAGCAAGCAATATCTAGCTATTTTATTTATTGTTTAAACTTCAGTTATTAGCCAATTTTGTATATGTTCTCCTCTACAATATTAAAAAAACACTTTTGTTAAAATAGACATTTAAAAAGAATTATCTAAATGGTGGCAATACCCATTAAGGTTTAGAATACTTTGAAATAAATACATGGCTCTGTACTGCAGACTGATGGCTCTCCTACTTTAACATAAACACTTTTTTTATACTGTCCTAATTCATAAGCTTGATCCACTGTTAATGGAGTACCAAAAACCACAATTAAAATGGTTTTTTTATTGGTGTTTTACTTGTCGGTTAATTACAATGTTCGAACATATCACTAGAAAAAAATTCCTTTTAAAATTCTCCATTTTGCCCATTTTCATTCCCTCTTGTTTTTAAAAAGATGGCATGGCTCTCATTAAATGTCATTAGTTCCAAATGCCTGCTGAGAGACAATGCTGACTTCGTGAACATGGAATCAATTTTCTGAACTAAAAAGGGTTTTTGTGAGGCTACTTCTTGCATAATATTTATTTTCTAGAAGCCTTCACTGTAGGAGATGCTTTAAGTAGTACAGTAGGTGCTAGATTACCAAATCTACATTTATGTAATGAAATCATATGAAACTTCTTGAACATGTTCCTTCACTGCTTTCAGCCACTGCTTTGCTGCAACCTACAATGTATGAGGAAGCATACAAAGACCTTAAGAAGTGTCCTTCTTTAGAAAGGACACACATTTCCTAGCTTTGTATTTGTGGATTTAGGGACACAGGTTACTCTTGAGTGAAACATGCACAGTGAGTGAATAGCAATTAGGAAAACTAAAAGGCACATGAGGAAAAGGAAGGGAGGAAGGGAAAAGGATATTATGTGCAGAGTTTGAAAGTGACTAGGCTAAGAGGTCCAGGACAGAAGAGCCAAGAATAGCCCAGCAATACCATGGATAGACTTCAGGGCCACTACTAGAGGATAGGCTAAGAAAGGAAAAACCTAAGGTGCAACCAAAATTACTTTAAGGAGAGACACCAAATTCAAAGATGCAAAGTCAAACCCAGGGCCCTGAGCCAGAGTAAAGACAGCACCCCCAGGAGCCAACATGGGCATAGGAAGGACAGTGCCTGGCATAGACTTGTCTATTTCTATGACAAAGTACCACAGATGGGCTGCTTTCATAAGTCTAGGCTAGTGCCCCTATGGGTTCATTGCAGGGTCTTTAAGAGAAAGTTCAGCACCTTATGAGGTAGGGCTGTTAAAGAAACAAATAGAAGAGTAGAGAGATAGTGAATCACAGGACAGAAACTTGGTACAAAAGTAATAGTTGGAGTAATATAGAAAACATAAAGGGGTGCTGGGCTTTTAAAAGGACAGTATAATTACAGAAATTCAGTGTATTTGGTACATTCTGACTTTAGAGGGATGACATTAATAGCAAATATTTAGATATAGCATAGATTCATCTGACATACTTTGCTGTCTCATACCATATAATCAGATATCTAAATATTTTAAATGCTAGGATATATTCAGTAGGATGCTTACAAATACTACAGCAACAACATTAAATATAGTACAAACAATAGACGGCAAAAAGCTTTTTACTTAGTGTTCTCTAAAAAGGATGTGGGTAAAAAATGAAAACAAGTATTACTCAGTCAGCTTCTGTGTATCAAGGAGAGGTTTATATTTTAAAAATTATTTTAAAATTCTGTAAGTTTCTTGAGGGTGAAGACTACACCTGGGTTGCGAAGAAAGTATTGAGATAGACTGTGTTATGGTCTATGATTTCACTTCCAAGAAACACAGCTGACAGCATCCCTGTGTAGGTTTCAACTAGCTCAGCTTATCAGTGTTGTTGGGAGGACTTCATTTGTTTCTACCCATGTGGATTTTACTTTCCTGATTTTTGTATATCTCAAAACTTTCACAATGACCCATGTATATTATTCATTTCTGTTTACACTACAATGTCACACAGTACACCTGACAGTATGCACAATAGACAATAAATATCTAGGAAATGAAACTTTGAAGAATGTGGATCCAGTGGAATATCCCTACAGCTATAAGAACAATCTAAATATCCTGCTATGGAGTAAACTCCAGGACATCTATTACTTAGTAAAAAAAGAAGATATAGAATAGTATATAGAATATACCACCTTTTATCTAAGAAAGAGCAAGATGTATCTCCATATCTGTTTTCATAACATTTATAATTTTAAAGAAAGGTCAATGAAAAGTAAACTGAAAACCAATGAAAATAATTACTTATAAGGAGACAGGGAACAGAGATGAAAAATATTCTTCTCTAAATGTACCCCCTTTTTGGAGTTTGCCTTTGGAACCATGTAAATGTTTTACATAACTATGAAAAATTAAAATTAAAATACCTAAAATTAAAATACAGCAAATAATATAGCAAGCTAATGGCTAAACCACAAAGAGAATAATTATTTTAAGTAATTTTTTTTAAATTTATAAACCTTTTTTTGGAGGCAATGTCTCAACTCTGTTGCTTGAGTTAGAATCCAGTGGTGTCATCATAGTTCACCATGGCCTCAAACTCCTGGGTTGGGCTCAAGCAATATTTCCTTCTCAGTCTCCCAAGTAACTGGGACCACAGGTGCATGCCACCATGGTTGCCTGACTTTTTTACTTTTTGTAGAGATGGGGTCTCACTATGTTGTGTAGGCCGGTCTCAAATTCCCAGCCTCAAGCAATCTTCCCACTTAGCTTCCAAACTGCTGAGATTACAGGTATGAGCAAATGGATGGCCAAAATGTTTTATTTTGTGATAATTTCACTTAGAAAATTATTGAAATATTTTGCCTTTATAAGCCTAGCCACCACTTTTCCAGTACTGTAATTCTGCTTCCATGGTACTTTATCATTCTTAAAAAAACTGTCTTAATGTAGAGTTACAGTAAAAATTATGGCTAATAACAAGGTCCCAAATTTCCCTTAAATTTCCAATCATGTACAAATAAAAGGAAGATGCCATCAGAACCTACCCACAAATGTTTTCTTAAGAGATGCCTGACTTGACCTTTTAAAGCAAAAAATAATGAAAATGAGATACAAGAAAGATTATAAAACATAAAAATGGGCTCCCAAAGCACTGCATCCCAGACTTTCAATTCTGAAGCTGATCCCTTAATAGTTACAGCTGCTCATTCCCTTTAGAGGCAGTACCATGGTGTTTTAGTCCATTTTCTGCTACTAAAACACAGTACCACAGACTGGGTAATTTATAAACAGTTGAAGTTTATTTGGCTCATGGTTTTGGAGGTTGAGCAGTCCAGGCGCATCAGCATCTGGCAAGGGTCATCCCATGGTGGGAGGGCAAGTAACTCCACGAGACAGCAAGATAACATGAACCCAAACTCCTTCTTTTATCAGGAGTGTACTCCTATGATAACTAGTCCACTCCTGCAAAAATGACATTAATCCATTCACAAGGGCATTATCTTGATATAAAAACCAGATAGACATTACAACAGAACCATATATGTATTGAAACTTCACAATGTACCCCATTAATATGTACAATTATTACTTATTAATTTAAAAAATAAATGAAGAGACTGAACAAAAAAAACTATAGGTCAATATACAATTTTTAGGAATAGAGGTTGGTTTATCACTATGAAATCAAAATGAATGTTAGTAAACTAAAAAGAAAAATACCCAATAATCTCTACAAATGCATAAAAAGCATTAGACAAAATCCAACATCCATTCTTGACAAAAACTCTCAGCAAACTTGGAATAGAAAGGAACTTGAACCTGAAAAAGGTTGTTCACAAAAAGCCTACAGCTAACATTACACTTAAAGGTAAAAGAGCTATTTTCCCTCTAAGATAAGAATAAGACATTCGCTGTCATGACTTCTATTCAACATTTTACTAGGATAGAGTTCTAGACAGGGCAAAAAGGCAAGAAAACCAAATAAGAGGAATCCAGATTAGAAAGGAAGATGAAATGCTAATCATGTTCAGATGATACATTTGACATATAATCATCCATGGAGAAAACAATACAAAAGCTCCTAAACTATAGGTTGGGTACCCCTTATCTGAGATACTTGGAACCAGAAGTGTTTGGAATTTCAGATTTTTTCAGATGTTGGAATGTATGCATATACATACATAAATGAGATATCTTGGAAATGGGACCCAAGGCTAAACACAAATTAATTTGTTTCATATAAAGTCTGACAATTAAGTTCATGAACTCATCCTAGAAAGAGTGTCATACACCTCATTGCTACATGTCACTACAGTGCTGGAAAAACTGGCTGTCCATGAATCTCAACCCTTATACCTCACACCATACACAACTGTTAGGTCAAAATGGTTCATAAACCTAGAGTAATAGCTAAAACTACAATTACAGAAGAAAATATAAAGAACATCTTCAAAATTTGAAGGTAAAATTTTCTTAGGTCACAAAACCCATGAACCATGAAAGAAAAAAATAGTAAACTGAACTACATCTAAATTAAAGGCTTCTGCCCTTTGAAGGAGTCGATCAAGCATATAAAATAGAAAGTTATGGGCTGGGAGAAAATAATTGCAATATGTATATTTGGCAAAGGAACTGTATCCAGAATATATAAAGAACCCCTACAATTTAATACAAAGAAGATATACACTTCAGTAAAAAAGAAATATAGGTATAAGATCTTAAGAGATACTGCAACAAAGATATACAAGATGTCCATAAAGTTTGAGTGCAATTTAAAATAGTTGGCTAGTTTAAATTGGACATGAACTTTATGGACACCCTGTATAATACAAATGGTCAATAAGCACATTTTCAGTCATCAGGCAAATGCAGATTAAAATCACAAGACATACCATAACATACCCACTATAAGGGATAATACAACAGAAGCCAAGCCCTGGTGAGGGCATGGAAAAGCTGTGATTCTCATGTTATTGGTAGTAATGTAAAATAGTGTAACCACTATGGAAAATAGTTTAGCAGTTTCTTAATGACCTAGCAACTGCACTCCCACTTATTTATATAAGAGAAATAACAATATATATCCATTCAAAAGATTTCAAAGCAAATAGTCAAAAAGCAGCTTTACTTAGCCCCAAACTGGAAACAGTCCCTATTTTTATCAACAGGAAAATAGATTTTAAAACTTAGGTATATGCATGTAATGGAGTATTACTGTCCAATAAGAAAGAACTACTGCTACACACAACAGATGCAGGATGAATCCTAAAATCCAAGGAAAATACATTTTATCTCCCTTGATTTCCTTCATCCGTCAGATCTGCTCTGTGTAATACTTCCCACTCTGGCACAATCTGCCCATACAGTTTTCCTCCTATAGGTTGTAGGTTAATTAGTGTTGCTGAGAGATATCACTTCAGTATGTTGATGAGTGCTGTTAACAAACTCCTTGCATTCAGGCTCAGCTGGGCCCTTGAGATAGCCTACCAATTTCTTCTATCTCTTTTCAATTCTTCAAGGTGTTATTACAAATCCTCTTATCTTGGTACTCTCTACCAACACTCCTACTCTTGGTGGGTGGTTCTGTTTCCCACTTCACCAAGAAAATCAGTCTATAAGCTAAGGGACCCCTGGTTCCTCCTTCTGCTAATAGGCCCTGCTCTGTCTGTACCTTGCCTTACCTTTGCTCTCTAGGGGATGAGGGACCCACCCTCCACCTACTGCCTAGCAACATTTCCACTGCATCAAGCAGATCCTTTTCCTGTCTCTTAGTTCTTTCCTGCAGCCAAAAAAAGATGCTGAAATCCCTCCTATCTTAAACTTCACCACTACTCCACATGCCTCTCCACTTAGGACTGTTGCTCTCTCCTCTTCCCACTCTAGCCAGCCTCTTTAAAATTAACCTGTATTTACTTTCCCCACTTCTCCACTCCCAATCATTCCCTCATCAGCCTACTACAATCTGGCTTCTGTCCCCACTGCAACAATGAAATTGCTCTGGCCAAAGGTCCCCACTTACTTCCATGTTGCCAAATTTCATGGACATCACAATTATTCCTTCATTTGGCCTCTTTATTGCATTTGACACCACAGAAAATCTTTTCTCGCTCAGCTTCTAGGACAACATTCTCTGTGGTAATTCACCTATTTCTCTCTCCCCATCCTGGTTCCTCTCTCTCTGCTCATCCTTTCTTTAAATGTAGGTGTTCCTCAAGGATCCTCACTTCGACTACATTCCTTTTCATCAGAGGCCTTTAATGTCTTTTCTTTAAGCAATGGTATATAGTTCCATGGTTTTCATCTGTTACCTACATGATGAAGATTCCCAAATCTTTTCTCTTTCATTCAGACCTTGGTCCTAAGTTTTGTATTAAAACATCTAACTTACCAACATTTGTATTTCAAAGGTTTCTCACATGCAACATATTTAAAACTCATTCCTGACCCACTTACCCATTGATAATGTCTATTTGAACAAAATATGTAACACCGCAATCCAACTAGTCAGATGAAGCAAAATATGTGAGAATTTCCCACAAGTTTTTCTGTAAGCCCTCTACAAGTCTTAACAAGTAAATCTCCTTAATAGTTCTTCTATTTAGCCCATCCCTTCCATCCAGGACTTCTGCCAAAGCTTGAATTCAGGCACTTCTCTCTGAGTGGACCACTGAAACTTCCTAGCTGGTTCTTCCTCCTTATACAGCCTCCTTCACAATCCCACCTGACTGGTATTCCTAAAAGATAAATTTGATGACTCAGAGCCTGTAGCTCAAGTGGCTAGGGTGCCAGCCACATACACCAGAGGTGGCAGGTTCAAATCCAGCCTGGGCTCACCAAACAACAATGACAACTACAACCAAAAAATAGCCAGGTGTTATGGTGGGCGCCTGTCATCCCAGCTACTTGGGAGGCTGAGGCAAGAGAATCACTTAAGCCCAAGAGTTGGAGGTTGCTGTGAGCTGTAACACCACAGCACTCTACCCAGGGCGATAACTTGAGACTCTGTCTCAAAAAATATATATTTATATATATAAATAAATATATGTAAATATTTATATGTATATAAATATAAATCTGATTGTGTGACTCCTGCTTGAAACCTACCAGTGGCTCCCAGTGCCTAGAGAATAAAGCTCAAACATCTTAGCACTGCACACAGGGCATTCATAACCTAACTGGTATATCTCTCACCCTCCCCACACCTTTAGTTCCAACAAAACCAAGCAATGTGAACTTTCCTGAACAGACCATGCTAATAATTCACTGCTTTGTGACCCTGCACATACTTTCCCCTTACTGCCAATGACCTACCCAGCCAAGTCCATTTGTGAATTCCTCATCTTGTCACAAGGGAATCTGTCACTTTCCCTTCTGTACTACATCAGAGAGTGCTTACATTTTCATATCTGTTACATTGTGTATTAGTTTCCTATTGGTGCTATAACAAATTATATGATATTTGTAGCTTAAAACACCACAAAGTTATTCTCTTAAGAGTTTTTGAGGTCAGAAATGTGCAATGAGTCTTTCGGGCTTAAAATCAAGGTGTTAGAAGGGCTGGCTCTTTCCAGAGGCTCAAGGGGAGAATTTCAGGCTGTTGACATTCCTTGGCTCATGGGCACATAACTCCAATTTTTGGTTCACATTCGGTTCTCCTATAGTCAAACCTCCTTCTGCCTCCCCTTTATAAAGATCCTTCTGAGTACACTGAACCCGAGTCAATAATTCAGGACAGTCTCCCCATCTCAAGATCCTTAATTTAATTACACCTGAAAAGTCCTCTTTACCATGTAAGGTAAAATATTTGTGGCCCTGGGATTAGTATATGAACATTTCTTGGGGTTGAGGTAGCATTAGTCAGCCTTCCACATACTGTAACAATAATTATTTATTTAAATGCACGCCTCTCTGACTATGCTGTGACTTCCTTTGAGGTAGGTTCATTTTTGTCTTCATCTTTTTTTTTCTAGAGAGTCTCTCTCTGTCAATCTGCATACAGTACTATGGTATCACAGCTCGCAGCTGAGGTTGCCTCAGCCCCCTGAGTAGCTGGGACTATAGGTGCCTGCCACCACACCTGGCTAATTTTTTAACTTTTAGTAGAGAAGGAGGTCTCACTCTTGTACAGAATGGTCTCGAACTCCTGAGCTCAGGTAATCCACCCACCTTGGCCTCCCAGAGTACTAGGATTACAGGCACAAGCCACCACACCTGGTCATTTTTGTCTTCTTAGTATCTGACATATAGTAAGTTAATAAATGTCTATTAAATAAACCTAACAAAGGATTCATATTGGGAAGTAAGAAACAGGACTAGCCTAGTAGTATGGGTCTAGATACCTACTACTGGAAAATCAAACATCAGGATTTTAATTGAATTCTAAAGCAAGAGGGCAAAAGGGTGAACTATTGTTAATTATGGGTTCCCAAGACTGGGAAAAATGATGAGATCATTAATTAAGAAAGATAAAAATGGCAGTAGTTAGCAGAATAAATTAGGAGTAGGGTAAGACTGGAGAATACCCAATAAGATTCTTGCAGTAGTTCAGTATGAGATGATCGGGGCCTAACTGAGGCATTGGTAACTGGGAATGGAGAGAGAGAGAGACAGAAAGGTACAAGATTCTTATCATTAAAAATGACAAAATAATAAATTAGTACCATAACAGCAGTATTAGTGAAACTACTCCACAATATGTTGGTTAGCATTTAAATGATGCACATTACTGAGGAGATCCATCTGATCACATCTCCTTCCTAATATTGTTTTTTAAACTCACTTTATTTTCAAAGAAATATTCTGGCTTTTACTTTAACATACAAATTGATAACATGTTCACCAAAACTCATTTGGACATTCAATATTACTCTACACAATCTATTTAACTAACATATCTATTTAAGTAACATGTAAAATCCTAATATCAGGCTCGGCGCCTGTGGCTCAAGCGGCTAAGGCGCCAGCCACATACACCTAAGGTGGTGGGTTTGAATCCAGCCCGGGCCCGCCAAACAACAGTGACAGCTGCAACCAAAAAAAAATAGCCGGGTGCTGTGGCGGGTGCCTGTGGTTCCAGCTACTTGGGAGGCTGAGGCAGGAGACTCGCTTGAGCCCAGGAGTTGGAGGTTGCTGTGAGCTGTGATGCCACAGCCCTCTACCCAGGGGGACAGCTTGAGTCTCTGTCTCAAAAAAAAAATCCTAATATCATAGAGACAAATATGCAACATGGACTAATCCAATATTCTAAATCAAATCATGGGTCTCTTCTATCTATGAGTATGATTTTTCAGATAGAATTTGATTTTAAAAACTTAATTTTGCCAAAGTGATAAAGATCAATACTAAAAATTCTACTCAGAAATAAGCTATGATAATATTTAGTTACTAATCATTTCAGGGGAATAAGGAATAGGAGAAAAAGACAAGCAAAATAAAATAAAAACATTGCTATGTATAACAGAAGGGGCTGCTTGATACAATCTGTCATCAAAATATACTCACTGCCATATACACAATCTCCCTCCTCCCCAAGCCACTTATCTATTGTCTCTCAACTTCAAATCTGCCCTTCATTGACTGCTCTCCACTACTGGAGATGGACTCAAAATATTTTTCCATCTGGTACAACATTAAACTCTCCAGTAGAGGACACTAGAGGAGAAAGGGTTTTGCTCTCCTGGTTCCAATGTTTTTCTCATCAGGCTCCTTACCGTGTGTGTGTGTGTGTGTGTGTGTGTGTGTGTGTGTTTTATCTGCAGTGCACAGTGGCAGCAGCATGTGGCACCCTTCCAAGGGCTGCTTCTCCAGGATACCCCTTCAGGTGTTTTGGCAGAAGAGTGCTGGTAGGGCACTCTCCCTGTGAGTGACTTCCCCCAACACCCTCTCAGTGAGCTTGCTGAACATTCAAAAGTGAGTGAGGCCTGTCCCCAAGGATGTCTTCCCCTGGATTCCAGAGGGTAGATTTCCCGTGAGTCTTGCCAGCACAGTGTCTCAGCAAGTTTCTTTGTGATCCAATGAACCATGGTCATGCTCTCTCCAACAAGGTTCAGATCTTAGTACTACTAGAAGGGAGACCAAATCTTAGCCCTTGGAGTACTGAATGTTCCTTACATCTGCTATTCCTGTCTTTCTCAAAGTTCTCTAATTCTTACTAGCCATTCCCCATTACTCCAAGCTCCTACCAATAATTCTTTATATTAAACTTTGCCCATTTCAATTAAATTACTATTACAGGATCTTTGTAGGGACCCTGACCTATACATCACCTCTACTTGGGAAAAGAGTTAACCCAAACTGTGATTACCGGGCTGCAAGATGCCTCTGATGTGACTAGATTATTGAAAGTGATAAAATATTTACTCTAGATATCCAGAAAATTCTTTGATTGCCCTGAATTATGGAAATTAAACTAGTCACATATAAAATCAAAGGAAAGAGAGATACCACCTTTAGAATTATTGTTGCAGAATCAAACAATTTAAAAATGTATTATAAACCCAACAACTGCAAGTATGCTTCAGTTTATTAAATTTTCATAATCTATCTTACTGTAATGAAATCAGACTAGCTCTGTGCTCAGTTCCAAAAATTTCCTTACATGACAATTTTATGTTATATCCCAGGACTCCTGAGCCTTCCAGTGGCCACTCTACCATCGGCTGATAAGATGATCTATCCTTCTAGATTGTTTCATGGACCTAAATCTCTTATTAAAAATTTAAAGCACTTTATAGTTCAAAAGGCAATCACTATCTGTTTCCTTCTAACATTCTTCTTATGAGAAGATGCCAAAACCAAATTATAAAAACAGCCTGCTTAAAATAATTTCCCTATCTTATGATTGTGAAAAAATATTAAAATTCAGTTTTAATAAACAGTGCCAGACTAGATTTTAAATAGTATCTTTCTAATTGTAGAACAAGCTATGTCCTTATTTTAGTCTCCTGTTCACAGTGACAAATTATTCACTGCTGTCATATATATCCTGGATTGGTATTTAATGAGGATATTTGATCCTATGGTAGAATTTTAGTACTGGTTTGCACTGGAGTAGCACCAACTACTACAACCCAACTCAAACATTAAGGCAATAAAAAAATGCACTCAAACTAAATCTAAGTCATAGAAATACATACTAGAGAAAAGAAGGGGGGTTCTGATTAGTAAACTGGCCAGACATAGTCATACCTGGTAAGCTAGAACATAAAAGGGCCCAGTGTCTTAGTCTATTTGGACTGCTACAATAAAAATACCATAGATAAAGTGACTTATAAGCAACAGAAATTTATTTCTCACAGTTCTGGAGGCAGTAAAGGCCAAGATCAAGATACCAACAGATCTGGTATCTGGTGCAAGCTGGTCTCTGGTTTACAGATAGCATCTTCTCACTGTGTTGTCACATGGTGGAAGGGGCAAGGGATTTCTCTGGGGCCTCTTTATAAGGGCACCAATGCAACTCATGAGGGCAGAGCCCTTCCAAAGGTACCACCTCTAATATCATCACTTTGGTGATTAGGAGTCGACATATGAATTTGGGTGAGGAGGGCACAAACATTCGGACCATAGCAGGCTTACAGTCTCTAAATCAGTAGTCCTTAATCAATACCTCAGACTTGTGAGTGAAAATTTTTATTTTAATTAATTAATTTATTTTTTTAGAGTGTTTTTTAAAGGGCAAATAACTTCTATGAACATGTTTGGTTTTTTCATTTTTTTTCTCTTTCTTCTTTTTTTCAGTTTTTACCCAGGGCTGGGTTTGAACCCAAAACCTCTGGCATATGGGGCCGGCACCCTATTCCTTTGAGCCACAGGTGCTGCCCACATGTTTGGTTTTTTTTTTTTTTTTTT
>NW_003852587.1:328640-335344 GCF_000181295.1 Otolemur garnettii
TGCCTCAGCCTCCCGAGTAGCTGGGACTACAGGCACCCGCCACAATGCCCAGCTATTTTTTTGTTGCAGTTTGGCAGGGCTGGGTTTGAACCCGCCACCCTCAGTATATGGGACCTGAGCCCTACTCACTGAGCCATAGGCACTGCCTATATATATATATATATATATATTTTTTTTTTTTTGCAGTTTTTTGGCCTGAGCTGGGTTTGAACCCATCGGTTCCTTTTGAGCCACAGGGACTGCCCTGTGGTTTCTATTATTTAAAATTTTGGGGGGATTTTTTTTCACTGACAAGAAAAATTTTATGTCTTGTTAGAGCCCAGAAAAAGTATTCTCCAATAGCTTTATTTAAAAAGAAAGTAAAATGAAGATGAAGTAATTAAAATAAACAAAAAGAAATTGTAGAGATGAGGTTGAAGTAGCAGGATAAAGACTACTCCAGAATTAAGAGTGGATGAGTCACAGTAGAAAACAGGGAAATTACTAACTACCTACAATGTGTTAAGCACTAAGCTGAGGGCTTCGTGGAAATCATTGCCCTTAATCTTTGTACCAGCTCTGTGAGGACAGTATTATTCTCATTTGACAGCTAGGAGACCTGAGGCTTAGGGAACTTAAGGTCACACTCTATGGGACAAATCTGGAATGTCTGGCACACCTGACTCTCAACTCTTCCCATGCTTTTCCTACTTTGATGGGTCTGTAAGAAAAACTATAAAGCCTTTAGCTATAATCCACTTAGTATTTAACAATCTCGAATTTTCCTTGGATTTATTAAGAACTCAATAGAAGAGGACTGTCTTTTACTTAGTCTTGTGCAAGAGATGGATATTTTCAAATGACATGAGGGGAGAAAATGGCTATATTAAAAAAATAAAGGTTAGTTTCCAAGGCTCAATAAAAAACCTTTGGATGAACAAATAATCAAGGTGGGGATATAGGAGAAACCTGCTAACACTTTCAATAATATACTAAAAGTGTTAAAAATATGTACACTTTGTAGAGACAAATTGGTGAAGCTTCTCAGAAAGTTGGCATTGCTTACTGACTTCATGCTAAAAAATGAGTAATTTGGCAATCATTCCTCAAACAGTAGTCTTAAAATCCTCTGGCAGTTATTTCTAGAGCAAACAAAATAGATAAAATCTACTATATTTGTAGGGAGAAAATTTAAGCAAGCCAAAATAAAGGAAAATACCACAGACAATGCAAGGCCAATTCAAATAGACTAACAGAATTCTTTCCAAAACATTTCATTTAGGTCATAACTTTAGATACATTTTACCTTATTTTGAACCAATGCCTTTTGTCATTATTTGCTAAGTATCCGGTAAAAATGACAGATTTAACTGTGTACTGAGTAACTCTCCATCTTTAATATTTACTATTAAAAAAGAGGATCTTACATCTGGATTACTAGATTTAAAGTTATCTATGTTTTATTCCTATTTTTACACACCCCAGTATTTAGCACAGAATAGGTATCTAATGAGCTTGCCCCTCATAAGACTGAATGCATGCTTTTGTACACTAACGAGGCAAATCCCCATTATGTGAAATGTAAATATCTAAATAGTCTGGACAGATGTTTACCCCATATCATATGAGTTGACAAAATAAAACTGCTACACTCTATTTTCCTTGGTACTATATATATATATTCTTTGTGCAGAAATCACAAGTGTCCAGCTTGATGAATTTTCAGTGAACTCATCCATGTGACCAGCACCCACATCAAAAAATAGTATCTCAACAGCACCTCAGTAAACCCTTTTGTGCCTCCTTCCAGTTACTATCTCCCCTCAGAGATAACCACTATTTTGACCACAAACATCATAGATTACACTGTTTTGTACTTTGTATAAATAGAATCAGAGTAAGTAGTCTTTATGCCTGGCTTCTTTCACTTATCATTATGATTGTGAGATTCATCTATGTTTTGTGTGTAACAAAGTGCCATCCATTCTCACTGCTTTGTAGTAATTGTATGATACAGTATAATTTATTTATGTCATTACACTGCTGTTTGGACATGTAGGTTATTTGTAATTTAGGGTTATTATTTAGAATTATCCTATAAGTATTCTTGAACATCATTTTTTTGTGACCATATAGATTATGAGCGTTTTTTTTGTTGGGTATATACTTAGAGGTGGAAATGCTAGCCACTTTGTTAGGAATGTTGTAGTATCACATTGTGGTTTTAATTTGCATTTCTTTGATGGCTAATGGAGTTGTGTACCACTTACTGATCATTTGGATAAATGTTCTGTGAAATATCTTTGAAGTCTTTGTCCATTCCTAAGACTTCCTGGTCTGGCTCTGGAATTTCTACAGAATTTACTTTGAGGACTTGCCTTCTTTCTCATAGTTTGAGAAGGGTTTCCAGCCACTACCATAACTAACTACATGACCTCATCATAGCAACCATAACTAACTACCTGACCTCATCATAGCAAGTTGTGGAACATGCTTGTACAATAAAGTAGTTTGAATAAACTAGTGTGCCAGCCAGGTAAGAAGTGATAGATAAACATAGTATTAGAAACATGTTTTTATAGCCCAGGTTTGGAGTCCTGACCATGAAAGTATTGCTCAGCCTAATTACCTTTTATAGATGTAATCTTTGCAGAAATCTTCCTCTCTTTATCACCTATCACTCTGTTCCTTTAATGCACCATCCATAGAATCCTCAGTAAATTCACAAAACTCTTATGGCATTAATTCAGTAAGTATTTACTAAATACCTACATTGTGGTAGGCATAGTTCTAGAACAGTGGTTCTCAATGTGTGGATCACAACCCTTTTGTAACAATGAAAATACATTGCGGCATTAGGAAGGTTGAGAACCACTGTTCCAGATGGTCACAATAAAGATGTGGAAAAAAACAGAAAAATTAAAATCTTTGCCTTCATTTCACACACATACCATTTTTCTGTTTTGGGGTGTGAGGTATATGAAGCCAAGAGTACCTAGGCACTAGGATATAAAGGATGGGGGCCAACAGCCTGAGATATGAGGAAATATGGGCTTTGTTCCAAAAGACAGACTAACTTGGATTTACTTGCTCTACCACTGCCTATTCATCAATCTAAAAGTTCTTTAACTTCTCTAATCCTCAATATCCTCAACTGCAAAATATAGAAAATATATTTTTTGCAGGGTTTCTCTGAAGATAAACTGAGATAACATATATAAATAGCACTGAACAACATGTCTGGCATTTTAAATAGTGGATGATTATTACATGGCAGCAATTAAAAAGGAGAATATGCTTATTCATTCGTTATAGATGCAATCTTTACTACAAACAGAAGCATAAAACTATTTCTGTTTAAAGATACTGCTCTTTCTGATGTATTGTTACTACAATCTTTTAATTATAAAGTCAACTATTCATGCTACCGAAGAAGTAAACAGATGATGTATTATAAAGCAACAGTTCACATGAAAATATCAGCTTGTTAAAAAACACTAAGCTTTAACCTACTTGTAGGCTCATCAACTTCCTAAATAAGGCTTAAACCCTCTAGATCTGATCCATTAAATTGGCCATGAAGAAAGTGGGCAATAGGAAAATGAGACAGATGGTGGAAAGGTGGTATAATAAATGAAGAAAAAAATCTATTCTACAAAAATATAATGAACAACTTTGGCCCTCCCCAAATATGGTGATTTCTTATAATTGAGCATCTCTCTTCAGGGGCCCTTAGAAGCTATGCCTATGGAAGTGACACAAAAAATAATGACACCCAGGCTTTTAAGCCAGGGCAGTTCCCATACTTGCCTTAAAAAGACCTCATTTCCTTGCTACTGGTAGAGTAAGACAGGGTTTAGCACAAATTTTATTCTTATTTTCATTTTATAGATATAAACACTGAGAAACCTTGTTTACAAAACAGGCAGATCTTACCATATGACCTATAAATTCTACTGTTAGGTATATACCCAAGAGAACTGAAAACATGCACCCACAAAACCATGCAGTTGATTTTCATTATTTATAGTAGTTGTGTTCTAAAAAGTCAACTCAAACACTGAATGAGAAAATGCTGAACAACTGCTGCTTAAGGGAAACACTGGGTTAAGTTCCTGTGAATTTCTGGTTACATTTTTGTCAACTGACCAATAAATGTTGTGTTTATTTTACGCATGTTTCTGTTTAAAGACCCTTTATTTCACATATATCGTTGATTCATTAACATTCAACTCATGGCCAAGAGTTCCATAATTCACACCTGAGTGACACTTAGATCTAACACATGTATTTTCTCTGTAAGACACATAGCCTTCTTGTGCTTAAGAACAGTAGATAGCACTACAACACTATGTCTGAGGGCCATTTTAAGCAGCAAAATCACCAGTATAAAGGCACAAATATGTGAAAAATGTAGCACTAAACAGACCTTGAAAAGGGTACTCATTTAAAGTATGACAGCCATAAAAAGAAGGTAGAAAGTTGTCTTTTTTGATCTCAGCTAAGAATGGTGCATGTTGAGTAATTCAAATTGTTTGCCATTTTGTACATGTCTGTGAGTGACCACAAAAGTGCTACGTTTTGGCTTGGCACCTGTAGCACAGTGATTATGGTGTCAGCCACATACACTAGGGCTAGGGGATTCGAACCCAGCCCGGGCCAGCTAAACAACAATGACAACTGAACAAAAAAATAGTGGGGCAGGCGTTGTGGTGGGTGCCTATCCAGCTACTTGGGAGGCTGGGGTAAAAGAATCACTTAAGCCCAAGAGTGAAGTTGCTGTGAGCTGTGACGCCAAGGCACTCTACCGAGGGGGACATAATGAATACTCTGTCACAACAACAAAAAACATGTTACATTTATGAGTATTAGTTTTAAGGTTATAAATAAATATGAGCAAAAGACAAATCTGTAAGTACAGAATCCGTGAATAATGAATTGTACGTGAATATTCATAGCACCATTATATATAACAGCTTAAAAAGCTGATACAACCCAAATGTCCATCAACTAATGAATGGATGTATAAATAGTGGTATATCCACACGATAGAATATTATTTATCCATAAAAAAGGAAGTACTGATGCATGCTACTATGTGGATAAACCTTGAAAACATGTAAAGTGAAAGACGCCAGAAGCGACAGTCACGTTGTATTATTCCAGTTATATGAAATGTCTAAAATAGGCAAATCCACAGAGATAGAAAGTAGACTAGTGGTTGCCAGAGCCTAGGGGGAGGGGAAAATAGTAGGTATCGATGAAAAGGCATAGGGTTTTGTCTGGGAGTAATGAAAATGTTCTGAAAATAGTGACAGGTGCGCGAATCTGAATATGCCGAAAAACTTTGAACTGTACAATTTAAAAGGATGAATTTTATGGTGTATGAATTATATCTCAATGAACCTATTATTTTAAAAAAGCATGTGAGAAAGGATGCGGTTTTGTTAAAACAATCTCTTCTTGCACTGCATGCCATAAATGACATAATGATTTAATTAAAAAATTACTCTTAATAATCCACCAGCTTACAAAGTTAATAAGGTCTTCCATTAATTTTGTTGAAAACAAAACAAGAATCAATCTGACTTGGAAAAGTATGTGCTAGCTGGTCTTTGAAAGTCATTTACTTTTTCAACTTTGATGCCAATTTTTAAACCTTCTCCTTGTCAAGCATCTTGGAAGTTTCTAATACATTTTGCAACACACGTTGTAACACACCACAATAAGATTCTGGATGGGTAAGAGGAAGGCCTATTGTAAAGTGAGAGAAGAAGAAATTATGAAATGGGATACAAGAAAGGAGAGCCTGTATGTCCATTACAGACTTTCTTAAGCATATCACTTTAGAAAGAATATATATGGAGGTTAAGAATTTGGAAATTGGTTCCCTTAAAACATGCCTAATATCATACAAAAGATTTTGTAAACACTTAGGAGCACTTGTACCCAATCTGAAGTTACTAGTCTGAAATTGCTTGCTAATAAAACTTCTGGTTAAACTTCTCTCCTTCTCCTGGGTCTTCCCACTTCCTCGCATCAGGTTCTTTCTACTCTTATTTCTCATGCTCATAAATCTTATGATCAGACTGTTCTATTAAAATAGACCTTCCTCCCTATTGCAATAGTTCCTTTCTTTCTCTTGTAATAATCCTTTTGAATTGAACTCTTTAGCCTGAAAAGGTACAATACAGACAGACAGATATGCACACCAAGTCATTAGGAAAAACACTCAAAGATATACCATCAAGGCAGTTTGCTAAAACAGTACTTATAATTTATCATCTAAGGTCTACAGAAATACATTACTTTCTATATGAAGAATATTTGCTTTAAAAATACAGAAAAGCAAAAAGCCTAATGGGAAACCCCCTTGAGGAATCTACTGGCCAGTGAACAATAATTAAATGACTAATTACTACAATCAGGAAATGAAAAAATGATGTTTTGTTGAAAATTATTATACTAGCTAGAAGCTGGTCTCAAAAAAAGTTTTGCTCAAACTATTCCATGAAATACAAAATGCTGGCTCGGTGCCTGTAGCTCAACCGGCTAAGGCGCCAGCCACGTACACCTAAGGTGGCAGGTTCGAATCCCCAGCCCAGACCCGCCAAAACAACAATGATGGCTGCAACCAAAAAAAATAGCCGGGCGTTGTGTCGGGCGCCTATGGTCCCAGCTACTTGGGAGGCGGAGGCAGGAGACTCGCTTGAGCCCAGGAGTTG
>NW_003852587.1:335409-339558 GCF_000181295.1 Otolemur garnettii
AAAAAAAAAAAAAAAAAAGAAATACAAAATGCTTTCTGTTTTCCCCATAGAACCACTATTAACAAACGTGTTTATAAATACTAGCCAAATTGAAAGATTTCATCATTCTTAACAATCTGATTAATAACACCAATGCTCAAAAATGATTACCTGATAATTCAAAAAATAAAATACTTCACATTTATGAGCCATATGTATTATTTCACATAATGAATGAAGGTAATTCATTAATGTTTGAAAGAATGGGTCTATGCATTTTAAATATTGAATTTATGAATGACAGTTTGATAAACATGGGATCAGAATCTTAAAATACATGATCAAATTGTTTGGGAATTATATTCTATGATGTTATACCACAAAACTAAATGAAAAGTATAAGCCATAATATCTTAAAATTTGCTCATTTATTTCAATCATGTCAATTATAAGCCATAATTGAGTAAATGATGAAAGTAAGAAAAAGCAATTGCAAATAAAAGGTTTTGGCAAATGATTTCTGCATGTAACAGGAAAAGATACGGATTTATTAGCTAAACAAGTAATTACTCCACAAAATGAACATAAATACCTTATATAAATTAAATCTATTAAATATTCATGTTTCCTAAAGAAAACAAGTGAGATTTTTTTTTTTTTTTTGAGACAGAGCCTCAAGCTTTCCCCCTGGGTAGAGTGCTATGGCATCACAGCTCACAGCAACCTCTAACTCCTGGGCTCAAGCGAGTCTACTGTCTCACCCTCCCAAGTAGCTGGGACCACAGGCACCTGCCACAATGCCTGGCTATTTTTTGGTTGCAGCCGTCATTGTTCTTTGGCGGGCCGGGCTGGATTCCAACCCGCCACCTTAGGTGTATGTGGCTGGCGCCTTAGCAACTTGAGCCACAGGCACCGAGCCAACAAGTGAGATTTTTGATGCTATCAGTTACATCAATCAGGGTTTGCTGTACAGGAAAATTTGGATTTTTGGAAACTGAAACCTTTAGTCAAAATGTTTTTATCTATACTCCTAAATATATGTGGGCTAATTACTTCTTTTTTAAAGAGCATACAGATCATGGGTAACTTTTTAAATTTTTAAATTTTTAAATTTTTAAATTTTGAAGCCAGGCACGGTGGCTCATGCCTGTAATACCACCACTCTGGGAGGCCAAGACTGGTGGATTACTTGCACTCAGGAGTTTGAGACCTGCCTGATCAAGAGTCATCTCTACTAAAAATAGAAAAAACTATCTGGGCATCGAGCTACTCCAGAGGCTCAAGGAAGAGGATGGCCTGAGCCCAAAAGTTTGAGACTGCTGTGAGATATGATGGCCTGGGCACTCTTACCCAGGGTGACAGAGTGAAACTCTGCCTAAAAGAAAATTTAAATTTTAAAATAAACATTTAATTTAAAAATAGACATTAAGAGAAAATTGCAAAAACAGTGATTTTGTGTACCCTTAACTCAAATTTCCCCCGTAGTAGCATCTGATATACCTGCAGTATAATATAGAAACCAGGGAATTGACACTGGCACAACAGACATTATTCTGATTTCCCCAGTTTTACATGCACTCATGTGCATGTGTGGACTATTTAATTTTATCACCATATATAAATTCAAATAGCCACCACCAAAATAGAGATAGAGCACTGCTCCACAAACATCTCCCACAATGACCACAGGTGCTACTCCTTCATAGTTGCACCCACCCGTCTCAAGACAGGTAAACTTTGCAGTACCCCACTTCTGACAATCATTAATCTGTTCTCAACTTTATCATTTTGAAATTTATATAAGGAAATTATACAGTATATGATAATTAGATAGTTTAAAAAAAACACACCATAATTTCTTGAGATCCATCCAAGTAGTTACCTGCATCAATAGGTTTCTCTTTTTTATTGCTGAGTAGCATTCTAAGGTATGAATGTACCACAAACTGTTTGACCATTAATCCACTGTAGAATATTTTAGTACTTTCCCAATTTTACCTATTGTGAATAGAGCTATTATGAAAACCTGATTACAAGCCTTAGTGTGAACATTAGTTTTCACTTCTCTGAGATGTACATTTCCCTAGAGTACAACTGTTTTTTTTTGTTTGTTTGGCCAGGGCTGGATTTGAACCCGCCACCTCTGGTATAAAGGGGGCCGGTGCCCTACTCCTTCGAGCCACAGGTGCCACCCCATAGAGTATAACTGGTATGGCAAGTATATGTTTAATATTTTAAAGAAACTGCCTGTGTAACTATACTACTTCATACTCCTATCAGGTGTATAAAAGATAGTTTCTCTGCATTCTTGCCAGAATATGGTATTGTCGTTTTTCTTATTGCAGCTGTTCTATTAAGTGGGTAGTGATAGTTCACTGTGATTTTAATTTGCATGTCCCTAATAAACAATGATATTTAACATATTTTCTTATGCATGGCTAGAACTTGTATAACCCTTTTGGGAGAAATATTTATATCTTTCATTCATTGCCTAACTGGATTTGTTTTAACTGTTACGTGTTTTTATTTTTTCATCTATGAATTGGACATTTGGTGTCATGTCTAAGAATTTTTCATCTAGCTCCAGATCCCAATGATTTCTTGGTATATTTTCCTTTAAAAGATATATAGCTTTATGTTTTATATTTAAATCTGTGGTCCATTTTGAGTTAATTTTTACATAGGATGTGAGGTTTAGGTTGAGATTCATTTTTGGCCTATGGATGTCCAATTGTTTCCCCCACCATTTGCTGAAAAACATTAATTTTTCTTCATTGAATTGGGTTTGAATCTTGGTCAAAAATCAGTTGGCTGTACCTGTGTGTAGGTACTTAGGGTAATCTAATCTGTTCCATTAAATTATGTGTCTATTTGTCTGCCAGGAACACACTCTATTAATTCCTATAGCTACATAAATCTTAAAATGGGGGTATAATGATTCCTCCCACTTTATTATAGTTTCTCAAAATTGTTTCTGCTATTCTTGTTCTTTTTCTTTTCTGGAAATATTTTAGGATAAGCTTTCTATGTCCACAAAAAAACCTTCCTAGGATTTTAATCAAAATTTAGAAATAAATTTGGGGGAAAAAGATATCTTTACTATGGTGAGTCTTTCAATTTGTGAACAGAGTACATCTCCACTTATTTAGATTTTTTATTTCTTTCATCAGAGTTTTGTATTTTCACCATACAGGTCTGTATATGTTTTGTGGGATTTACATCTAATCTGCAAATGGTATTGTGATTTTCACTGTTGTTTGCAAGTGTTCCTAGCTAGTACACAGAAATACAGTTGATTTGGGTATGTTCATCTCATTATCTTTGATGAACACCTGTTTTTGGTCTGTTTCCACAATTTGGCTGTTTCTGAAGCACAGAAGTTTAAAATTATGACTCACTAGTTCTAGGAGATATTTTGGTAGATTCATTGGGAGTCCTATACAAAAATAGACACAGATGTACATCATCCATTTTGTTCTATAGACAAAAATGGACACAGATGTACATCACTCATGTTGTCTTCAAATAAGGACAGTTCCATTTCTTTCCAATCTATATACTTATATTTACATTTTCCTTCCTTATTGTGACGGTTCCTAGCAATATGTCAAATAACAATGGTGAGAGTTGACGGCTTTGCCTTATTCCTGTTCTTAGGAGGAAAGCATTATCAGTAAACTTTTGGGAAAGATGTAAGGTTCATATCTGGATTTATTTTTTTAAATGGGGATTACCAGATGTCTTGGCATCAATTGTTGAAAAGACCATCTTTTCTCCATTGGATTGCCTTTGCTACTTTGTCAAAGACCAGCTGACTATATTTGTGTGGAGGTACTTCTGGGTTCTCCATTCTATTGATCTATTTGCTTACTCTTTCACCAATATCACCCTGTCATGATTACTGTAGCTTTAAGTAAGTATTGATGTCACACAGTATCAGGCCTCCAACTTTGGTCTTATTTTTCAATAATATGGAGGTTATTCTAGGTCTTTTATCTTTCAATATAAACTTTAGTATCTGTTTGTCAATATCTACAAAATAATTTGGGGGGGATTATGATTGGGATTATACTGAATTTACCAATCAAGTTGGTAAGAACTGACTCTTAACAGTGAGTCTTTTAATTCATGAATATAGTACATCTGTTTATTTAGATTTTTTTTTTTTTT
>NW_003852587.1:339621-341411 GCF_000181295.1 Otolemur garnettii
ACTCAAGCAAGTCTCCTGCCACAGCCTCCCAAGTAGCTGGGATCACAGGCACCCGCCACAACGCCCAGCTATTTTTTGGTGCAGCCATCATTGTTGTTTGGCGGGCCCGGGCTGGATTCGAACCCGCCACCTTGGGTGTACTTGGCTGGCGCCTTAGTCACTTGAGCCACAGGTGCCGAGCCTGTTTATTTAAATTCTTTCATCAAAGTTTTGAAATTTTCTTTGTCCAAATCTGTATACATGTCTGTTAACTTTATACATATTTCATTTTTTGCTGTTAATATGATAGTGTACTTTTAATTTCAAATAACCATTGCTCATTGCTGGTATATAGGAAAGAAATATACTTTTGTATATTAACCTTATAACTTGCAACCTTGCTGTAATAACATACTAGTTCCAGGAGTATACTGCTGTTAATCCTTTGGGAAATTCTCCATATACAATTTTGTCATTTCATAACAAAGAAAGTTTTTTTCCCCCTTTCCAACCTGTATTGATTATATTGCCCTATCCTCTCTTACTGTATTAGCTACGACTTCCAGTAAGACATTGAACAGGAGTAGTGGGAACATTCTTGCTTTCTTCTAATTTTAGTTTCTCATCATTAAGTATAGTGTTAGCCACAGGGTTTCTGTAGATGTTTTTTATTAAGTTGAAGAAGTTTCCCTCTATTTCTAGTTTGCTGAACATTTTGATCAAGAACGAGTGTTGGATTTTATCAAATGCCTTTTCTGCATCTATTGACATAATCAAATGATTTTTCTTCTTTAGCCTGCGGATGTGACAGACATTAATTCATTTTCATATGTTGAACCAGCCTTGCATACCCTTCATTTTCTTTTTAAGGATGAATAACATTCCACTGTATGTAACACCCCCATTTTGTTTATCCATTCTCAATTGATAGACATGTACTTTGTTTCAACAATTTGGCTGCTACAAATAATGATGTTATGAACGTTTGTGTACAGTTTTTGTATGAACATATATTTTCTATACTTTGGGGTACATACCTAAGCATAGAACTGTGAGGGCATCGGTACTCTATGTTTAACTTTTGAGGAACTGCTAACTTTTCCACTGTAGCTACATCATTTTATGTTCCTAACAGCAATGTATTAGAGTCCCATATTCTCTAAATCCTTGCCAACAAATGTTACTGTTTGTCTTTGAATATAGCCATCCTAGTGAGTGTGAAGCAGTATCGCATGGTTTAAATTTCCATCTTCCTAAAGACCAATGATGCTATGAATGTTTTGATGTGTTTATTGACCATTAGTAATTATTCTTTGAAGAAATGTCTACTCAAATCCATTATCATTTTAATTTTTATTTATTTATTTTTGAGACAGAGTCTCACTTATGTCACCTTCAGTGGAGTGCTGTGATGTCAACAGCTCACAGCAACCTCAAACTCTTGGGCTTAAGCAATTCTCTTGTCTCAGCCTCCCAAGTAGCTGGGACTACAGGTGCCTGCCACACTGTCTGGCTATTTTTTTGTTGTCATTGTTGTTTGGCAGGCCTGGGCCAGGCTCAAACCCAGAAGCCTTGATGTATGTGGCTGGTGCCTTAGCCACTGAGCTACAGGCGCCAAGCCCCATTATCATTTTTAGTCAGATTATCTTTTACTTACTATTGACTTTACAGAGGTCTTTGCATATCTGGAATACTAGAATTTTATCAAATGTATGATTTTTCAAATATTTCCCCCAATTCTGTATCTAATCTTTTTACTTTCCTGATAATGTCTTTTTTTTTTTTTTTTTTTTTTTTTTTGAGACGGAGCC
>NW_003852587.1:342853-351621 GCF_000181295.1 Otolemur garnettii
AAAAAAAAAAAAAAAAAAAAAACACTAAATCTTAACTGAAGTCTTGGCCAACAACTCATGGCTCTTTCATCACAACGATGTATCAGCTCACAAGGCACTATCTGTGAGGAAGTTTTTAGCCAGTAGACAAATAACTGTATTGAAACACACTCCCAACTCACCTGATCTGGCTCCCAATGACTTTGTTCTTTATTCAAAGATAAAGGAAATATTAAAAGGAAGACATTTGGCTGACATTCAGGACTTAAAAGATAATAGACAAGAGTTTTGATGGCCATTCCAGAAAAAGAGTTCCAAAATTGGTTTAAAGGGTGGACTAGGTACTGGTGTTGGTGCATATCTTCCCAAGGTGACCACAGTGATATTCAGCAATGAGATATGTAGCACTTTTTCTAGGATGAATTAGCAAATTTAATTGTCAGAACTTGTAATGGTCATGAAGATTTATGCCTATGTTTTCTCTAAAAGTTTCATAGTTTTAACTCATTCATTTGGATGTCCCATCTACTCTGAGTAAATTTTTGCCTATGGTGTGAGGCAGGGGTCCACCTTCATGCTTCTGTATGTCAATATCCAGTTATCCCAGTACCACTATTTTGAAGCAACTATTCTTTCTCCACTGAATTGTTTTGGTACCATTGCTGAAAATTATTTGACTGTGAACATACGGGTTTGTTAGTGGAATCTTAAATCAATTTTATTAATTTTTATGCTATGTATATTAATGTAGCTTTGTAGGAAATTCTGAATTGAGAAATGAGTCCTTCAACTTTTTTTTTTCATAATTAGTACAGCTATTCAGGATCCCTTGTTTTTTTTTCTTCCTTTCTTTTTTTTTTGGGGGGGGGGACAGAGTGTCACTATATCACCCTCAATAGAATGCCATGGCATCACGGCTTATAGCAATCTCAAACTCTTGGGCCTAAGTAATTCTCTTGCCTCAGCCTTCCGGGTAGCTGGGACTACAGGTACCCACCACAATGCCCAGCTATTTTTGGTTGCAGTTGTCATTGTTGTTTTAGCAAGCCTGGGCAGGCTCAAACCTGCCAGCCTTGGTGTATGTGGCCTGCGCCCTACCCACTGAGCAACAGGCATCCATTCCTTGCTTTTTCATGTAAATTTTATGATCAGCTTGTCGATTTCTGTGAAAATGCTAGTAGGGATTTTTGACAGTGACTGCATTGAATCTATAGATCAATTTGGGGACTAAGTCTTCTGATCAATGAATATGTAAAGACTGTTTACTTAGGACTTCCTTAATTTTTCTCAACAATATTTTATAGTTCTCAGTTAACAAGTCTTATACTTCCTTGGATAAATATCTTACTAAGTATGTTATTCTTTTTGAAGCCATGATAAATGAAATTATTTTCTTAATATCATTTTCAAATTCTTCACTGCTATTGTATAAGAATATAATTGATTTTATATTGAGCTTGTATCCTGCAACCATACTAAACTCACTTATTAAATCTGTTAGTTTTTTTGTGGATTTCTTCGAATTTTCTGTTTATGCGGTCATGTTACCTGCAAGTAAAGGGAGTTTTATTTCTTCCTTTACAATATGAACGCTTTCTATTTCTATTTCTATTCTTACATAATTGCCCTGGCTAAAATTTCTAGTATAACACTGAATAAAAGTGCTGAGGACAGACATCCTTGACTTATTACTGATCTTACATGGAAAGCATTTAATCTTACAACATTAAATATGAAGTGAGCCACTGGTTTTTCTCAGATGTCTTTTAAAAGGTTGGAAAAATTCCCTTTTACTCATAGCTTCTTGAAAGTTTTTATCATGAGAGGGTGCTGAATTTTGTTATCTGTTTTTTCTTTGTGTATTGAGATGATCATGTGACTATTGTCCATTTTTATATTTATTAATAAGGTGCATTACAGTAATTGGTTTTTAAAAATGGTTAACCAATCTTGAATTTCTGGTGCAAATTCCATTTACTCATGGTATATAATACTTCTTCTGTCTTTTAGAAAGAACTGTGAAGGAATGGTATTAATTCCATAAACATGTAGTGGAATTAACCAATAAAGGTATGTGACCCTAGGCTTTTTTTTTTTTTTAAGACAGAGCCTCAAGCTGTCGCCCTGGGTAGGGTGCCGTGGCATCACAGCTCACAGCAACCTCCAACTCCTGGACTCAAGCGAGTCTCCTGCCTCTGCCTACCAAGTAGCTGGGACCACAGGTGCCTGCCACAACGCCTGGCTATTTTTTTTCTTTTTTGGTTGCAGCCATCACTGTTGTTTTGGCAGGCCCGGGCTGGATTCGAACCCACCACCTTAGGTGTATGTGGCTGGTGCCTTAGCCACTTGAGCCACAGGCACTGAGCCACCCTAGGCTTTTCTTTATGGAAAATTATCAAGTACTTATCAATCTTTTTTCTTGTTACAGGTCTATTCAGATCTTCGGTTTCTTCCTGAGTCAGTTTTGGTGTTTGTCTTGTTGTGAATTAGTCCATCTCATCTAGGTTATCTAATTTGTTAGCATACAATTGTTCATAGTATTCTCTTATAATCCTTCTCCTTACTATATAATGTCAGCAGTAATGTCCCTTCTACCATTCCTAATTTTATTGAGTTGTCTCTTTTTTATTGGTCAGTATAAAGGTTATTCATTTTTTATTATTCTTTCAAAGAAAAAACTTTTGGGGCCAGGTGAGGTGACTCATACCTATAATACTAGCACTCTGGGAGGTTGAGGTGGGAGCTCAGGAGTTCAAAACCAGTCTGAGCATAAGTGAGACCTTGCCTCTACTAAAAACAGGGAAAAAATGAGGGAGGCATGGTGGTTCATGCTTGTAGTTCCAGCTACTCAGGAGGCTGAGGCAGGAGGATCACTTGAACCCAGGAGTCTGAGGTTGCTGTGAGCTGTGCTCATACCACAGCACTCTAGCCTAGTTAACAGAGTGAGACTGTCTCAAAAAAAAAGAGGTTTAGAAAAAGAAACAATTTTTGATTTCACTGATTTTTTTCATTGCTCTTCTATTCTCCACTTCATTCATTTATCCTATAATTTGTATTATTTCCTTCTTTCTGCTTGCTTTTAGTTTTCTAATTTTTTTAAAGTAGAACTTTAAATTACTGATTTGAGCTTTCTTATTTTTTTCCCAATATAAGCATTTACAATAATAAGTTTCCTTACTGTCACTGCTTTTACTGTATCTCATTAATTTTGTTATGCTATGTTTTTGTTTTTATCTACTTCAAAGTAATTTCTATTTTTCCTTGCAATTTCTTCTTTGACCCACTGGCTATTCAGTAGTGTGTTTAATTTCCACATCTTTGTGAATTCCCCAAACTTCCTTCTGTTATTAATTTCCTATTTCATTCCATTGTGGCCAGAGAAGATACTTTGTATGATTTCAATCCTTTTAAGTTGATAGAGACATATTTAATGGACCAATACACAGTCTATCCTAGATAATGTTCTATGCATACTTGAGAAGAATGTGTCATCTCCTGTTGTTGGAGTGTTCTATACATGTCTGTTATATCTAGTTGGTTTTTAGTCTTGTTCAAGTCTTCCTTCCCTTCACTGATTTCCTCTCTAATTGTCAAGTCCATTATTGAAAGTCAGGTATCAAAGACTCAAACTATTATTGTTGAATTGTGTATTTTTCCCTTCAATTTTACCTTTTTCTGTTTCATGTATTTTGAGGCTTTGATGTTAGATGCATATATATTTATAATTGCTCTATGTTCTTGATGGATTGTCCCTTTTATTATTATAAAATGTCCTTTATCTTTAGCAACAATGTCTGTTTTGTAAAGTCTACTTTACCTTGTATTAGTATAGTCATTTCAGATTTCTTTTGATGAATGCCTTTATGGTATATCTTTTTCTACTCATTTACTTTCCACTTATATGTGTTTTCAAGTCTAAAGTATGTCTCTTGTAGATATCAATATAGTTGCATTCTGTTTTTCATCCATTCTGTCAATTTCTCTCTTGTAATGACATGTTTAACATTTATATTTAATTACTGATAAGATCAATTTTGTGTTTGGAACTCTGCTATTTGTTTTCTAAGAATATTTTTTGTCCCTGTATTCTTACCTTACTGCCTTCTTTTGTGTTATACAGGTAATTTCTAGCATTCCATTTTAATTCCCACATTTTTTATTATACTTAAGATTTGGGAATGACAATTATCATCCTAACTTACAACAGTCTGGTTCAGGTTAATATAAACTTAATTTTAATAGTATATAAGCACTCTGATTCTAGATAGCTTCATTCTCCTTGGTGCTGTTATTTTCAAACTAACTACATCTTTGTACATAGATGCCCATCAACCCAGATCTATCACTGTTTTATGCAGTTATCTTTTAAATCAGTTAGGAGAAAAGAGTTACAATAAAAAATATGCTTATACTATCTTTTATATTTACATGCTGTTACCTTTACCAGTGCTCTTTATTATTCGTATGGTTTCAAGTAGCTATCTAAAAGTGTACTTTTTAGCCTAAAGGATTACTTTTAGTATTCCTTGCATAGCATTTTAACTAATGCCAAATTTTGTTTTTCTTTATCTAGAAATAACTTATTCTTCATTTTCAAAGTCTGGTTTTACTGGATAAAAAATTCTTGGTAGGCAATCTTTTTCTTTTAGTACTTTGAATGCTATCCCATCGCCTTCTGGCCTCCATGATGCTGATGAGAAATTTCCTGTTAATGTTAAGGATCCTTTGTACATGATTAATCTATTATCCCTTGCTGTTTTCCAGATAGTCTCCTTGTCTGTAGCATTTAACAGTTTGAGTCCATCTACTTAGAGTTTGAAAATCTTGTATATGTAGATTTATTTTCCATAAGATTTTAGATGTCTGGGGCCATTCTTTCTTCAAATATTCTTTATACTCCTTTCTGTCCTCTCCCCCTGAAGTTACCATTATGCATGTGTTGGTATGCTTGATGGTATCCCACAGGTTACTGAGGCTTTATTTCTTTTCTTTTTTTTGCTTTACTTTCTATGCCTGAGACTAGATAATTTTTTTTTTTTGAGACAGACTCTTACTATGTTGCCCTTGGTAGAGTGCCGTGGCGTCACAGCTCACAGCAACCTCAAACTCTTGGGATTAAACGATTCTCTTGCCTCAACCTCCCAAGTAGTCCTGTGGAGGACTACAGGTACCCACCACAATGTCCAGTTATTTTTTGGTTGTAGTTTTGGCAGGCCAGGAGTGGATCTAAACCCACCAGCTCTGGTGTATGTGGCTGGTGCCCTAGCCACTGAGCTACAGGCACTGAGCTGAGACTAGATAATTTCAATGAAACTATCTTTAAGTCTGTTGATTTGACTCTTTATTATGCCTGCTCAAATCTGCTACTGAGCCTCTGCAGTGAATTCTTCATTTTGGTTACTGTACTTTTCAATTCCAAAGTTTTTATTTGATTCTCTCTTTGCTTCTCCCTTTTGGTTTTTATAGTTTCTATCGCATTATTCATATTTTTAATTTTTTTACAATATTATTCTCATACTTCAGTTTTTTAGACATGGTTTCCTTCATTTCTTTCAGCATACTAAAAATAGCAAATTTAAATTCCATGGACTAATAAATCCAACATCAGGGTTTGCTTGGAGACAATGTCTATCAATTGCTTTTCTTCACCATGTATGAGACATATTTTCATAACTCTTTGCATGCCTCAAAACTTTTTGTTGCAAACTGAATGTTTTAAATATTATGTGCCAACTCTAAAAATTAGAACCTTCTCTTTTACAGGGTTTGCTATTGTGATTGCTATTTATTATTGTTCCCTTTCTTAGTTTAGTATCTTTTGGGAACAAGTTCTAAAGTCTGAATTCATTGGTATGTGTATCCACAGATGTCAATGCTTGGTTAGCTTAGTCTTTGCTCAATGGCTTTGTGTTTGTGTGAGGTGGACTTTCAACCGTCAAGAAGTTAATGTATCTGCCTTACCATTCAATTCCTGTTTTCACAGCCTGAAGGTCAGCCAGAGATGACAACTTAAGGCCTCCTCGAAGCTTTCCTGAATATGTACTCAACTTTACACATATGCGTGGCTTTCTTTATTCCCAGGAATACATTATAGCTTTTTCAAAGCCTTTATGAACATCACATTTCTCAGTTTTTTGTTGTTATTTTTTTTTTACAGGGGAAAGCGCGAACACAGTCCCCCACTACCACAAATTATGAAGTCGAGTTTCCTACATTTGGGGAAATCTCAGGAGTCAGCACATCCGCAGTGCAAATGGATAAGCCTAGCCCCAGGAAAACCACCTTTGTGATCATGGTATCTCCCCTGCCAGGTAAGTATTTTTCTCAGTTTTTTATTTTAAGCTGTTAGATTAGTTTTGTTTTTTGCCCCAGCTATTAACTACTGCTTCAGGCAACAATGAAGGTAAACACCTGATTTGAAAAGTTTACAGTAAATACCTCTGGAGTTAAGTTTTTTTGCACTTTACTTAGTCAGGCTAAGTAAAGATTTTCTTGCAGGTAGGTTTGCTATAGTATGGACATTTGTTCTCTCAAACCTCATGTTAAAATGTAATCCCCAATGTTGGAGGTGGTAGCCTAATAGAAGGTATTTGGGTCATGGGGACAGATTCCTCATGAATGGCTTGGTGCTATTCTTGCAGTTATGAGTGAGTTCTCACTCTATTAGTTCCTATGAGCCCTGGCTGTTACAAAGAGCCTGACATTATCTCGCTTTCTCTCTCTTGCTTCCTCCCTTGCCATGTGATCTCTGAACATTTGGCTCCCTTTTACTTTCTGTCAAAAGTAGAAGCAGCCTTAGGCCCCTATTAGAAGTAGATGCTGGCACCACACTTCTTGTACAGCTTACAGAACTATGAACCAAATAAGCCTCTTTTCTTTATAAATTACCTAGCCTCAAGTATTCCTTTATAGCAACACAAATGGACCAAGACAGGGATATTCCAGGGAACTACCAGACAAGTAAAAAAGTGACAATATTCTAGGAATGAAGCTCTAAAGGCATTCTATCCCCATTCTGACTTCTATGGCTGCCAGGCTGCTGGTTTTCATCATGATTGTTCACTGTTTATTTTTAAGGTTACCATAGAGCTGGAAAGAGAAGGATGGGAATGGAGCAAATTATAATGCTATGAAGTTTGCTGTTCTTACCAAGAATCAGCCATTTTTTTGTGAATAAATTTGTCCTAAATAGCTGGAAGCCTTTGGTCAATTTTCAGAGGTCTGAAAAAGTAAACTCTGACATTTTTGTCAATTTTCTCTTTCTTTTTATGAAGTTGTGAATAACTGAAAGTCCTTACTCCTCCAATTTCACTTACATCACCCACTAGCTGGGACTTTTAGATGGAGATATTCTTGAAGACCAAGCGAAATAAAATGCAATATACACTCTTTCTGGAATATAACTTACAATATTCCAAAATAAAAACAGCCAATTTTGGACTTCTAAATATAAACCATAAAGAACTGAGTCCTATTAAGAACTCAGAACTTTTACAATTCAGTTTCCAATTCTATATATCTTACTTTTCCTTTAATTTCCTTATAATAACTTGTCTAAATTAACTTTGACACCTATTTTTGAAAGAAAAATATAATTTAATTAGTGGCTCAGCAGAGTAAGAGACAAAATGTATATTAATTAAAAGTTTAAGGTAATAATCTAGGAGTTTCATTGATGGAAGGTGTATATGTAAGCAAGAAAATATTCCCCAATCAGAAGTAATATTCTAATATAAATTCACCCAGCTTTCACATAACAGAAACTTCTTATTCATCTTGTGTTTATAAGGATCAATTTCATTTTCTCATACATGAGAAAGAAGAAATTCTACACATTTAGGAATAATATGCCTTTTAGGAATCTAATAAAAGCTGTGGACTCCGTGGAATAATAAACATAATTCTGCTTATAATTTCAAGGGTTTGTTGGATAGCCTACATCCTGCTAGTTAAGAATCCCTACTGAACAAAAAAAGTATGTTTTTGATGAGGAAAAAATAGAGAATATTTAAATAATTATAATATTTTGCCTTCAGCAGAGCAATGAGAATTAAAAATATGAAAACATGTAGAGGTAGTCTTCAACTAATAAACATATTTCATTTCAAAAGTTAACTTGTAAATTATTTACTTAGAATTTATTACATGGTTTTCCTAATAAAAACTTTATTATAGGCTGGGTGTGATAGCTCATTATCTGTAATCCCAGCACTCTGGAAGGCCGAGAGGGATAGATTGCTTGAGCTCAGGAGTTCAAGACCAGCCTAAGTAAGAGTGAAACCCTCTCTCTAAAAACTTGCCAGGTGTTATGGCAGGCACCTGTAGCCTCAGCTACTTGAGCCCAAGAGTTTGAGCTATAATGCCATGGCACTCAACCCAGGAGACAAAGTGAGACTCTGTCTCAAAAAAAAAAACTTGTTGTAAACCATAGTTGAGAATGAGAAAATATAAGTCCCTTAAGGGCAGGTGCTTTTTTTTTTTTGTCTTTGTATTATAACGTCCTATTCAAATAAATAGAATAGGGCAGGTTCTTAGGAGACTTTTATAAAACCTACTGCACTGAATAATGTATTTGAATACAAGTACACTAAGAAAACAGGAAAAAAATACCAAAGTAATGACAAAGATCAAATAAACCACAAAGCCAAAAATAAGATAGAAAAGAATAAAGAGGCTCGGCGCCTATAGCTCAACCGGCTAAGGCGCCAGCCATGTACACCTAAGGTGGCGGGTTTGAATCCCCAGCCCGGACCCGCCAAAAAAAAAAAAAATAGTATTTTGACTAATAA
>NW_003852587.1:351735-369023 GCF_000181295.1 Otolemur garnettii
AAAAGAAAAGAAAAGAATAAAGAATAAAATCAATTTTAAATTATTACTTGAGAGACAAGTTTAATTAGAAAAGAATGTAATGATGAATAAAGATATTCCTAAACATTCTTAATTAAACTTATGAATTACTTTTTATTGTGTTAAATTTCACTTCAAATACATCATCTCTTTCTATGCTAAGCCATGAATAATGTCATTTTTGAATCCTAAAAATTTTTTCTTTTTTGAGACAGAGTCTTACTTTGTTGCCCTTGGTAGAGTGCCATGGCGGCATAGTTGACACCAATCTCAAACTCCTGGGCTTAAGTGATTCTCTGCCTCAGCCTCTCAAGCAGCTAACACTATAGGTGCCACCATGGTGCCCACCACAAGGCCCAACTATTTTTAGAGATGAGGTCTCATTCTGGCTCAGGCTGGTCTCAAACCTGTGAGCTCAGGCAATCCACCTGCCTCGGCCTCCCAAGTCCTGGGATTATAGGTGTGAGCCACCACACCCAGCCCTGAATCCTAACAATTTTTAAATGGACTGGAAGAACAGAGGAGTTGAGATATTTTGACTATGGTTACCAGAAAAGCAGTTGTAAGGAGATGGGCAGGGGGGCACTGCTCAAGAAGGATTTATATATTAATATAATGAAATGATGTTATTTATTACATATATACATACATAGTATAATGAAATATGCCCAAATTATAATAAAGTAAGCTAGCGTGAATATAAGCATCAGATTCTCATTGCAAGAAAAAAAAGGTGGAGGTGGTAGAGATGAAATTTTGATTTTGCTTCCTTAAGATTAACTTTATACATGGTATATGTATACCATGGAATACTATGCAGCATTAAAAAAGATGGAGACTTTACCTCTTTTATGTTTACATGGATGGAGTTGGAAAATATCCTTCTTAGTAAAGTATCTCAGGAATGGAATAAAAATATCCAATGTAGGTGGCACCTGTGGCTCAAAGGAGTAGGGCACTGGCCCCATATACCAGAGGTGGTAGGTTCAAACCTGGCCCCGGCTAAAAACTGCAAAATATATATATATATCTCCAATGTACTCAGTACTACTATAAAACCAATTTATAATCACTCACACTTTCATATGAAAGATGAATCGCAACTATAGCCCAGGATAAAGGAGGGAAGGGGAGAGGGACTGGAAGAGAGTAGAGTGGTTCGACAGAGGGAGGGTTAATGGTGGGATCACACCTATGGAGCATATTGCAAGGGTACAAGTCAAATCTATCAAGTATAGAACCCAAATGTCTTAACACTGTGATTAAGTAAATGAGGTGAAAGCTATGTTAATTAGCAGGATGTAAGCACTCCAATTTGCACAAATAATCAACACACTGAATCCCACAAAGGCATAAATGTATTCATGATTTATGTATATATGACTTAATAAAAAAAGATTAACTTCATAATGAGCCATTGTGCTAAAGAAGATGAGGAAATTTCATTCTGGAGCCATAAATATAAAGGGCCAATTGTGTGTTTCACTTCACTATCACTGAACTCTGACCAAAACCAGACAATGTCATCAGTAATATGCAGAATTCAATTGGATTTAATATCTATATGTTGTATCCCAACCATATAGGATGTATATAAAAAGAGGACAGGATTGCATCAGAGGCTTAAGAGTATGAAGGATCAATGGAATGGCCTGACCTTGTCTTCAAAACAGGACTTGAAGACATTTATATAGCAAAAGCAATGCCATAGCAATGAAGGAAAGGTTATAATTTCAGTGATAGGTTCCCATATATTATATTAAGTAAAGACAGGACTTAAATCCAGGGATATGAACTATATGCCAAGCACCCTCCCCTTTTTTAAGTTTGGAGTTTGACTCTCTGATTAGGTGACAATAAACAGAGGTTCAGTCTGGCATTCTGGATCTGGCTGAAGAAATCTGTCAATAAACAACCTTAGCCAAAAGAGAAGGTAATTAATTATCTCCCCAACAAAATGTCTTTACCCCATACAGCAGTGATTTTTCAGCCGGTGTGCTGTGAGAGGATCCTCGGTATGCCATGAAAATTTTTGAAGATCATTAATTAAATTATTTTTGAAAGAAGCTAAAAGCCCACTATGTTCTTTTTTCTGCTCAACATAATATAAGTGTACTGTGGAAGTTTAACTATAGGTTCAAATGTGCTGTGAGATAGAGCACTCTGCCGTAGAGGTTTAGAATTAGGTACAACAATGAAATAAATCAAACCTTTGGTATTAATAAATTTAGGTTAACAAATAAGCTAAGAAGAATGTTTATTCTAATTATATGTAACAATGCTTAAGAGAATTTAGCCCATATTATTGCAATTTAATATAGGTAATTGTGTGTTGATTTAGACGTGTGAGTTTAAGTTTGAATTGTACTAAGTTTATAAACAATATCAGAACATTTAAGAGGAATAAAGATTTAACACATCTATATAATCAGTTAAGTTTATAGAAAATTACCTCAGTGCTTGGTTTTCTGCTTTAGTCAGATAATCAAAGTATAGAAAAACTAAAATAGTAAGTTAAACTTAAAGGGAGTTAAAGTTTAAGGAAATATAATTTAGTTGTAAATTATGCTTAAAAGTCAATTTTAAATTTTGCTAAGTTTATAAAATAATTTATATTAAAAAACAGTAATAGGGCGTGGCACCTGTAGCTCAGTGGATAGGGCACTGGCCACATACATGGAGGTTGGCGGGTTCAAATCCAGCCCAGGGCCTGCCAAACAACAATGACAACTACAGCAACAACAACAACAACAAAAAAAAAATAGCTGGGCATTGTGACGGGCACCTATAGTCCCAGGTACTTGGGAAGCTGAGGCAAGAGAATGGCTTAAGCCCAAGAGTTTGAGGTTGCTATGAGCTATGATACCACAGCACTCTACCATCAGCAACACAGTAACATTGTCTCAAAAACAAACAAACAGTAATAGCCTATTCCAAAGTATAAAATCATAAAACATTAAATCTTACCAAAAGATTTTAAAGATTAAAGCACTAAAAACAAATCACTTAATGATTCTTTGTGAGTAGCAACTTCTAAGAAACTTCTAAAATCACTATAATAATTCAAAGGGTCACAAAAGTATTTAAAAGTAATGATCCTGGAAAAAAAAAAAAAACGTCTGTAGGAACAGATTAACTTAGAGCTCACAGTATGTGGGCTTCTACTTCCTAAAGTAAAATAACTGGATAAAATATAAATAGGCTACTGTGCCCTACATTTTCTAATCTAAACCATCAACTGCATTGCTCTTTGGATTAAAAAATGAAAGCACTAAAGAAAGATTTATCTTTTACTGGACTGCAGAAAAGTCAAAAGTTGAAAGACAGGCTAATTAGCAAAGTTAATATAACAGCCAATTGTGCCATCTGAAGTATGAGCACATGTGTTATAGTTACAAGAAATCACAGCTTAAAAAAATTAAAAAATAAATACCTTTAAAAGGTTTACATATTGTTTATAAATATTTACCTGTATGATTATCCATATTAATATCTTGGAATAAAATTTTAAGTCTTGCAAATCCTAGCAGTACTGATCTTTCAAATTTTTGTATATATATGACTTAAGTCAAACATGATATAAGATATAACAGATCATAATTCTTTTTTTTTTTTTTTCTTTGAGAGAGGAGCCTCAAGCTGTCCCCCTGGGTAGAGTGCCATGCTATCACAGCTCACAGCAACCTCCAACTCCTGGGCTCAAGCGAATCTCCTGCCTCAGCCTCCTGAGTAGCTGGGACTACAGGCACCCGCCACAATGCCTGGCTATTTTTTGGTTGCAGCCGTCATTGTTGTTTGGCGGGCCCGGGCTGGATTTGAACCCACCACCTTAGGTGTACGTGGCTGGCGCCTTAGCCACTTGAGCCACTGGCGCAGAGCCACAGATCATAATTCTAAAGGTAGTAAGTTATACACTTGGAAGGAAATCATCTTCTGAATCTGCAATTATTATCCTTGCCATTATTTTGCCTCCCTCCTTTCCTATCCCATGTCCCCCATCATAAAATTCAAACTTAGACTCTAAAAAAATATGTTCAAGATTTTACTCTTCTTAATAAAAAACATAAGCCCTTGATGGCCTTATAACTCTTTAAATTACTCTTTCAAATACCATGTTTCAGAATTCTGGCAAACTAGAATGGAGTTTAAACTGTCTCTACCAACTTCCCACTACATCACATCCTCTGCTTCCCCACCCCCAGATGAAGGTTAGGTTGATAAATGGATTTTGGAGATGGAATAAAGCCAGACATCAAATAACTTACTTGAAATCCATCTCTTACCTTCTGTACTTAACCCTGGACTTGATGTGAACTTGGCTACATCAACAATTTTTACAGCAAATTGTTGCCCAGTTTCTCTGTTGATACATCGTCGTACAACACTGAAGGGACCCCTAAAAAACAAAAAGTCAATTTTAATTCATTGATTTTCTTAAGTTCCTATTTCCTATCAATATCTTATTTCATTGTTTACTATAGCCATATTGTATAACTACCAAGCCATTCTATTTTTTAGACTCCAGATAGAATATAATTTTTAAAATAAATTTAAATACTGTATTTTTAAACATATTTTCTATAATTTACGAGGTAAGTAATATTTTTAAAAGATTATTAAGCTGGAAAAACAAGACAAATAATTAAATTTGCAATTTAAAATCATTTTTAAAAATACCAAATAGTGGAGGGGTGCCTGTGGCTCAAGGAGTAAGGCCCCATATACCGGAGGTGGTGGGGTTCAAACCCAGCCCTGGCTAAAAACTGCCAAAAAAAAATACTAAATAATATTCTTATATTCAAAGAAAATAATCATTGTAATATTATCAACATCTTAAACAAAGTAAGTAAAGTCCATAGTAGTGGTGGTATATGAAGTTTTACTCTTTTGAAGCAGAAACCAAATTTATCCTTGACACTTCTCTCTCAACTTACCAAATCTTCACTAATATGCCCTACTGAGTTTATCTCAAATATCTCTTGACCTTGTTCACTTCTCTCCATGTCCCATATCCTAGTGTAAGCTACCACCATCTTCTACTAGGTCTACTGAAAAACTCATTTCTCCCATTCATTCTTGCAGTGAGGTTTTAAAAATGAAAATCTGATATATCCCCACTTAAAACTAGAGAGAGAGAGAGAAAGTATCTGCAATACACATCTAGTCAAGAACCAAAATATATAAGTAATTCCTAAATAAAGTAAGAAAAATATATATTCCAATAAAATCTGGGCAAAAGAGTCAAGGGGGCACTTCACAAAGAGGAAGCCATACATAATTTAGTCTCCAGTATCTTCTCCAGTTTCACCTGAAATCATAGAGGAATCCTTCATCCTCCTTAAACATCAAATTAGAATTGTTCTAAATGCCACAGAAGGGAAGTAGGAAGTAATTTCTACCAGTAAAGCCATGGGTCCAGCAATTTGCATACCCAATTCTCTCTTGAATCTAAATTGGTGGCTTACAGTACTAGCCTCACAGTTAATCAGCTGAGATGATTTAAACATACCAATGCCCAGGCCCAAACAATAAACACATACACGTGTGGGGCATGGTTCACTTGTGATTAAAAGTTATCAGATATCTAAATCAATTAAGATAATCCAAAGACAGATTTGTGATATTTGAATTAACTATTAAAAATATGGACTACTAGAGCAATATACTATAGAAGTTTATTTGAAGGCATATATAGCTTTAAGTCATTACATAACTCATATACATGTGTGTATTTTTCCCCTGAGATGGGAGGCGTTGGTGGGGAAACAAAGAAGCATCCTCATTGGCCTCTATAGGTACAATGTGCCTGGATACATGTACTCCATTAGCAGATACAGAAAAGTTCCTCATTTACACACTTGTGATCTGCTTGCCTTTAAGTAAAGTTTGTCTTTCTTCTTTCAATTAGAGGGCATGCAATTGAATTTAATCTAACTCAGATTTAAGCATTTCCCCAAGATGACATGAATGCCATCAGGAAGACATCAACTACATTGCAGCTGTAAATCTCTCTTCAAGCAACCTAACAAAGCAAACCTGGAAGGAAAAGAAATAGTAATGATGTACCTTTCAGGACTCTATAGAAAGAGAATCTTTTGGATGATCACTCAAAACTGTTCAAAGATTTTCCTCTGTGAGAAGACAATACCCCAAAGTGAGGCATGGCTCCCACAAATGTCTTCATTCTTCACCTGAATGTCTTACTTGTGATGACTTACTTGTGACAATAGCAAGCAATGTCAGGAAATACTTAACATAATTGGTTTTCATCCAAACATAAACCCTTGGGACTCTATTTATATAACATTTGTATTGTCTGCTTCAATTCAATACATCTTCTTGGAAATTTTCCGAAATCTCTATGTGGGATTGTTTGTGGTCAATTGAGTCAATTCTTTACTTTTTTCTGCTTGAACAAAAGTGAGAAAGAAAGCACAGCTTCTCTCCCCACCCAATCAAATCCCCAATTCTTTAAGCTAATTTTATAACATGAGTAAAAGAAAACAAAATACATCTATGAAATACTGAAGACCTGAAGACAGTCACAAGTAAAGCATTGTGTCTGTCCCTCAATGACATCCAGGGAATTAACAAAGGTAAACCAAATTTAATACCCTAAAAACACATCAAAGTATACTTTGAAGTTTTTTTTTTTTTATTTAATCAATTAACTAGAAACTCAGCAGAAACTGACAAAATTTAAAATTTGGCTTGGACTCCCACCTTAAGAAAGGAGGGGTGATTATGTGTAACACATCTACCATATCACACTTATTAACTATACTTGGAGGACAGTTTAAGGAAGGGCAAAAAATATACAAGGCATAAGTTTCAATCTGGTTGGCTTTTACCTTTTTTTGATTCTTGAAATTTTATTCTTAAATTTTTAAATCTATAGTATAGTTGATTCGTGAGTAGTTATGAGATACTTGTAAGTCATCACAAACTACTATTTTTCTCATATTTACACTAATTATGACCAGGGTGTTAATGAAAACGGAATAAGATAATTGATGGCATTTCAGATTTGATAAAATATATATTCTTTATTCGACTCTTTACAAATACTGAATATTATGACTGGGATTATAACACAGGTTTTACTTAAGCTAGAAGGCTGCTTACAGAAGTCTATGATTTTAAGTAAAAGGTCAATTAAATCAGAATATGTTGCAACTGAATATTTCTATAACATCCCCTATGATTTTGAAAAGAATACAACTGTGTCCCTATGTACACACAGAATAATCTCTATTTTTCACTTATGTGAAGAAAAATTAAGTCTAGGAAATAATTCTGATATCAAGGGGTAAATATATAAAAATGAATATATTCATTAGAAGTTAATTAACTGGCTCGGTGCCTGTGGCTCAAGTGGCTAAGGTGCCAGCCACATACACCTAAGGTGGTGGGTTCGAATCCAGCCCGGGCCCACCAAAACAACAATGATGGCTACAACCAAAAAATAGCCAGGTGTTGTGGCGGGCGCCTGTGGTCCCAGTTACTTGGGAGGCTGAGGCAGGAGACTCGCTTGAGCCCAGGAGTTGGAGGTTGCTGTGAGCTGGGATGCCACGGCAATCTACCCAGGGGGACAGCTTGAGGCTCTGTCTTAAAAAAAAAAAGAAGTTAATTAACTAGAACTAAATGAAATTAATGCTAGAATATAGTATGTTGGATCCCAGGATAATAGGACAGATTAAGCACAATGCATCTAATTTATTTCCCTCCCCAAACTGCACTAAAATGATACCAAAGAGTTTTATTTAAAAAGAAAAAGACCATAAGAACAAGAGAGGAGACAACAGTAATAATCAAATTTGGAAGGCAAGAAAGCAAATGGAGTAACTGACTTAGCAGACTTGGGAAAGCTGAATTACAAAGAGAAAAATAAGGAAAGTTCAGAACCAAACACATTTACACTGCAGAATTCTCAAGAAGTTCATGAACTGGTAGCACCAGATAACTCTGGAACCAGAAGTAAAGACAGGGTGGTGTTAAAATAAAAATGTGTGAATAGAGAAGAAAAGAGAAGAAATTGGAGCCCTAGAGCCTCTCCTCTACTCCATACCAAGGGTTACTGTCTCTGCCTCATCCTAACAGGTTTATTCTCTAGAAAGAGTAAAACATACAGTCTCAGAACTGGAGACACAGGTCCACTCAGGAGGTGGGTGCCATATGGAAAGCAAGGGCAGGGCAGCACTATGGTTCAAGGAGTAGGGCGCCGGCTGCATATGACAACCGTGGCAGGTTAAAACCCAGACCTGGCCAAAAAAACTGCAAAAAAAAAAAAAAGTAAGCAAGGGCATTATGTTGTCACATACATACTGAAACTGAATGTAGACACCCCCAGTCCCTTTTTCCCTATTTCTGGGGGAATATTGGAAGCCAGATCTTTACCCGCAAGGCAGGATATGAAAGACTTTTCTACTAAATATCTGACTAGCCCAGAAAGAAAGACCTAATGATAACGAGATTCTCCAAACTGTTCAATTAGATCATCCTCCAGCAAAATCCAAAGTCAACAATTCTTTTATTTATTTATTTATTAAATCATAACATTGTACACTGATGCATTTATGGGGTTCAGTGTACTGCTTTGATATACGTGTACATTGATGCATTTATGGGGTTCAGTGTACTGTTTTGATACACAATGTTAAATGCTTACACTGAACTAAGTAACACATCCATCACTTCTTAATAGTTATACTATTATACTATACTATAGTATAGTATTATACTATTTCACTATACTAAGAAGTGAATTATACTCACTTCTTAATAGTTTTGAAATGTACCAGTGCATCGTGCACATTGGGTGAGGTCCCCCCAAACACCCTCCCCTCCTCCCATATCCCTCATCCGCTCCCCTCTCTCTCCTCTTCCCTTCTACTTTCTGGACTATAGTTATGTTTTGCCATTCACATGAATGTGTAGGTGATTATATATTGATTTCATAGTAGTACTGAGTACATTGGATACTTTATCCATTCTTGAGATACTTTACTAAGAAGAGTATGTTCCAGCTCCATCCAGGTAAATCTGAAAGATGCGAAGTCTCCATCTTTTTCTGGCTGCATAGTATTCCATGGTGTACATATACCACAATTTATTAATCCATTCAAGGGTCGATGGGCACTTGGGCTACATGTCTTAGCTATTATGAATTGGGCTGCAATAAACATTCTGGTGCAAATGTCTTTGTTGTAAAATAATTTTTGATCACCTGCGTATATACCTAGTAGAGGAATTGCAGGATCTAACGGTAGGTCTACTTTTAGTTCCTTGAGTGTTCTCCAAACACCTTTCCAAAAAGGTCGTATTAGCTTGCATTCCCACCAGCAGTGTAGAAGAGTTCCCTTCTCTCCACATCCACACCAACATCTGTAGTTTTGGGATTTTATGATGTGGGCTAATCTTACTGAAGTTAGATGATATCTCAAAGTGGTTTTGATTTGCATTTCTCTGATGATTAAGGATGATGAGCATTTTTTCATGTGTTTGTAGGCCATGCACCTGTCTTCATCAGAGAAGTTTCTGTTCAAGTCTCTTGCCCACATCAAAAAGGGGTTACTTGTTCTTTTGATTAGTTTGAGTTGTCTGTAGATTCTAGTCATCAGATCTTTGTCAGAAGCATAACCTGCAAAAATCTTCTCCCATTCAGAAGGTTGTCTGTTTGCTTTACTTACTGTGCTCTTAGCTGTGCAAAAGCTTTTGAGTTTGATCACATCTCAGTAATGTATTTTTAGTGTTGCTTCAATTGCTGGGGGGGAGGTAGTCCTCATAAAATATTCTCTCAGGCCAATTTGTTCAAGTGTTTTACCTGCACTCTCTTCTAGTATTTTCATAGTTTCATGTCTTAAGTTTAAATCTTTTATCCAGTGAGAATCAATTTTCATTAATGGTGAAAGGTGAGGGTCCTTTCGTCTTCTGCAGGTCACCAGATAGTTCACCCAGCACCATTTGTTAAATAGGGAGTCTTTCTACCACTGAATATTTTTGATAGATTTGTTGAAGATCAAATAAGGGTAAGTAGCTGGGTTTATCTCTTGGTTCTCTATTCCATGAATCTACCTCTCTGTTTTTGTGCCAGTACCCTGCTGTTTTTATCACTATAGATTTATAGTATAGCTTGAAGTCTGATAACGTGATACCTTCTGATTTATTTTATTTCTGAATAATGTATTTGTTATTCGAGGTTTTTTCCTGATTCCATATAAAACGAAGTACTATTTTTTCAAGTTCTTTAAAGTATGACAATGGTGCTTTAATAGGGATTGCATTAAATCTATAGATTGCTTTGGGTAGTACGGACATTTTAACAATGTTGATCCTTCCCAGCCATGAGCATGGTATGTTTTTCTATTTTGTTGCAAACCAGCACGGAGAAGGAGAGTGAACCAGAGTGGAATTGGTGGGGAATGAGGAAAATACAGCATAAGAGAAGACATGGAAACAAAGGATGGGATAGGGAGGGCTGACTAACCTGATGGCTACAGCCAGCATCAAAGCACAAAATCAGCTTTATTTTATAGTATCTGTTCAGGGTTGTTCAGGGGGAAGTAGCATAGACAATATGGGGAAATAGCATAAACAAAAGACATAATTTTGATCTTACAGTACAATTGGAAAATATAAATAACTTTAATAAAGACAAATCATCATGTTAATGGTTTCTACTCAACTTCATTAACATATGACAAGAAGTAAGAAGGGCAAGATCATGAGGATCTCACCCTAGTTGACAAAACAAAGGAAGAACTATGTGACTTAGTAGTTTCCACTCAACTTCATTAACATGTTACAAGAAATAGGAAGGCAAAGATCACAAGGATCTCTGCATAGTTAACTGGACAAAGAAAGAGCTACTTGACTTCTGGCAGAGGGAGCATGAAGAAAGGAACATGAGTGTTTCGGAAAGGAGGAGAAGCTGTTGGGGGGGTCATTATCTGAATGGTCCCCAGGCTGTGAGGGCCCTGCCAGTCTCACAACCCACTCTCCACACCATTTGTTAACATCTTCAGCTATTTCCTTTCTCAGAGTTTCATAGTTCTCTTTATAGAGATCTTTCACATCCTTTGTTAGGTAAATTTCCAGATATTTCATCTTCTTTGGCACTACTGGTAAAAGAAATGGAGTCCTTGACTAGGGTGACCAGACATCCCGCTTTTGAACAATTTGTCCCGTGCCCCAGCAACGGGCAGGAGAACAGGAAGGGAATATACAGTTTTCGGCTGCCATGTGGCTATTTCGCCAGAATATGAGTTTTATATTATTTTTGTTACTTTTATGTTAAACTGTAATAACAACAAATAATTATTGAGAAGTGATCATCGAGAACTGCTTATCAAAGTTTGCATTGTTGTCAGGCCCTGCCCTGCTCCGCCCCCTGCCCCCCCCACAACCCCTTTACAAATGTTAAAATCTGGTCACCCTATCCTTGACTATATTTTCAGTTTGATTATTGTTGGCATATATAAAAGGTACTGATTTGTAAGTATTGATTTTGTATCGTGAGATGCTGTTGTATTCCTTGATAACTTCTAAGAGTTTTGAAGTTGAGTCCCTGGGATTTTCCAAGTCAGCGAAGAGTGACCTTATTTGGATACCCTTGATTGCCTTCTCTTGCCTGATTGCGATGGCTAACACTTCCATTACTATGTTGAATAGCAGCAGAGACAGTGGACATCCTTGCCTCATTCCTAATCTGAGTGGAAATATCTTCAATTTTATACCATTCAATATGATATTGGCTGTGGGTTTGCTGTAGATGGCCTCTATCAGTTTAAGAAACGTCCCTTCTGGGTGGCACCTGTGGCTCAAGGAGTAGGGTGCCAGCCCCATATACTGGAGGTGGTGAGTTCAAAACCTGGCCCTGGCCAAAAAAAAGAAATATCCCTTCTATGCCTATTTTCTTAAGTGTTCTAATCATGAAAAGATGCTGGAGATTATCAAAGGCTTTTTCTGCATCAACTGAGAGAATCATATGGTCTTTGTTTTTTATTTTATTGATGTGATGTATTATATTTATAAATTTGCATATGTTGAACCAACCCTGTAACCCTGAAATAAAACCAACTTGATCATGGTGTATAATTTTTTTGGTGTATTGTTGAATTCTGTTTGCTAAGATCTTATTGAATATTTTTGCATGGATATTCATTAATGATATTGGTCTATAATTTTCTTTGTTTCTTGGATCCTTTCCTGGTTTGGGTATCAGGGTGATATTTGATTCATAGAATGTGTTGGGAAGTATTGCTTCTATTTCCATGCTTTGGAAGAACTAGGAACTAGTATTAGTTCCTCTTGAAGGGTTTGATAAGAATTTGGATGTGAAGCCATCTGGTCCCAGATTTTTCTTTTTGGGGTAGATTTTGTATTGTTGATGCTATTTCCGTGATGATATACATCTATTCAAGATTTCTAATTCTTTCTGGTTGAATCTAGAAAGGTGGCATGCCCAAAGTCAACAATTCTATCCACATCTTTAGAGCTCTCTCAATCAGCTTTTAAGCCCTGTACTGTAGTGTTTCCAACCTCAGGACTATTAATATTTTGAGCTGCATAACTTTTTATTGTGGGGGGAATGTCTTATACATTGTAGGGTGCTCAGTGGCATCCCTAGCCAGTACCACTAGATGCCAATAGCACACCACCACTGCCCAGCTTTGACAACCAGAAAGGTCTCCACACATTGCCAAAATGTTTTAAGAGTGGCAAAATTTCCCCAATTGAGAACCATTGCTTTATTTACTCATCGTAAGTGGAAAACCAAAGCTCCTAAGACATCTGGAGAAGAGTCCCTAATTAGAAAATAGAGCCGAAAACAAACACAAAGCAATTTAGAGGAAATAGATTATACATGAAGAACACTTCAAGTTACCATTAATATCTTCAGAAAGATATTACAATTATGAAACAAAAAATAGAACTTTCAGAAAACAAAAAACCCAGCTTTTGAAAAAGAAACACATTAAGAACTTTAAAACTTGGCTTGGCACCTGTGAATTAAGCGGCTAAGGCGCCAGCCACATACACCTAAGGTGGCGGGTTCAAATCCAGCCCAGACCCGCCAAACAACAATAATGGCTGCAACCAAAAAAAAAAAAAAATAGCCGGGCGTTGTGGTGGGCGCCTGTGGTTCCAGCTACTTGGGAGGCTGAGGCAGGAGACTCGCTTGAGCCCAGGAGTTGGAGGTTGCTGTGAGCAGTGAAGCCATGGCACTCTACCCAGGGACTCAGCTTGAGGCTCCGTCTCAAAAAAAAAAAAAAAAGAACTTTAAAACTTAACAGAGGGGCTAGGTAAACTTGGGAAAATCTCCCAAAAGCTAGAGCATAAATAACAAAGAAAATGGAGAAGAGGAATTTAAAGAAATAATCAAAAATTTTTCCCAGAATTTAAATCATGATTAGCCCAAATTATAAGGATCCACTAAGTACTCTGCAAAATAAATTACTCGCTTCCATACACTTGGCACTGTGAATTTTAAAATCACTAGGGACAAGGAGCTTTTCAGGTTTCTAGAAGTGGAGGTACACGTACACAGAGGGGAAGGATGATGCAATTCACACACAATGGATCAAGAATCAGAATGGCTTTAGATCTCTCAATGGCAACTCAAGAAGAAGAGAATACCTTCTCTTGAGAATGGCAACTCAAGAAGAAGAGAACACCTTCATAATCATGAAAGAAAATGCTTTCTAACCTTTAATTCTACATCTAGCTAGACCATCAGTAAGTATAAACACATTTTCAGACATAAAAAGTTCAATAAATTACTTGCAATGCATACTTTCAAAAGAAATTACCATAGGATATATTTGCCAAAACAAAAGAGTACACTAATTAAAAAGATTCTAAGGGGTAGCAAATAGGAGACAAATTAAGGGAGTCCCCAGGAGTGAAAGGAAGGGAAATCTCAGGCTGACAACTGTGTCCAAAACACATAGGGTAGCCGGTCCAGACTGAGAGCTACCAAAGTTTCCCACTGCCACTGACTGCTGTTTTAACCTGAAAACAGAATACCTAAATGAGCTGGAGCCAAATTCTTCTGTTATGCTTTTCTTGGCTGTAAACTAAGGAGATTGTAACTTTTCTCCACTGCCTGGAACAGCAGAGAACTTTTCTAACACTACCCAGTGGTGGTCTGCTTTGACTTCTTCCTGAGAGGTGGAGGCAGGCAGCAGGAAGCTAAAGAGCAGGAAACGCTGGGCAGCCCATGCACCCCTCCACACACACACACACACACACACTGAACACATTCCTGCTGGGCACTCAGTACCTCACCCTGCCCTGCACATTACAGCTGACATCCTGTCTGTGGGGAGCCCCATGTCCTGGGATTTACTGGTGACCTTGCCAGCTAACTTCCCAGAATGGGCTCCTAAACACTCTCAGGGCATCTGAAACCAGACCATGAAAGACACTGTGTTCAGCTTCTCTTCTGAAAGTCTTTATATAATGGTGGTAATATTGCCCTTTCTTTACATGGCTAAATGCACTTCTTACTCAGTTTTAAAAGACTAAGCAATATACTGTATGAATGTATGTATGAATACATACAGGGTACATAAAGCTAGAAAGAAAAAAAAAAGGATTAATATAAAAGCCAGCATAGGGGTTCAGGGGAAAGGGAGCTGTGATTGGGAAGGAACATACAAAGGATTTTAGACACACCAGTAATGTTCTATTTTTTAACCTAGATGTTGGATTCATGGGTTGCCATTTTACTATTATTCTTTAAAAAAATACACATACACACATTTTATATACTCGCCCTTGCATATATTTTCCAGCTTTAAGAAAATATTTTCAATAGCTGAGGGAAGTTCTTAAGATGGTACTAATCAAAGGCAGTCTTAATTTTTTACATATCAGTATAATACAAGTTATATTAAATGACTTGATAGAAATGAAGAAAAACAATATTTGCATCTCAAACAAAATAAAGTCAATATGAATTGTTAATTGTAATTCTGTATCTAATTGAAATAAATTTAAAATACAAAATTTATAAGTTACTACATGTAAATCTTGGGGTTACAGCTATAATAGAACATTTTCACCCTATGAGAAATTTATAAACAAAAACACATGTCTCTGGAACCTTTATTAAATGGATGACATTCCTGTTCATATCACAGCAGGCCTAAAAGCTCCATCACATTTACAATGAATTGAGCAATATGCCACAAGATATATAGGAAAATTGAACAAGAACAACAAATAATTTAAAAAAGAGAAGGATAAGCTAAGCATGATGGCTCATGCTTGTAATCCTACCACTTTGGGAGGGTGAGGCAGGTAGATTGCTTGAGCTCAGGAGTTCGAGACCAGACTGAATAAGAACAAGACTCTGTCTCTACTAAAAAAAAAAGAAAAAGAAAAAAAAAACTAGCAAGGTGTTGCAGCAGGTGCTTTTAGTCCCAGCTACTTGGGAGGCTGAGGCAAGAGGACTGCTTGAACCCAAGAGTTTGAGGTTGCTGTGAGCTATGATGATGCCATCGCACTTTATCCAGGGCAACAGAGTGAGATGGAAGAAAGAAAGAGAGAAAGAGAAAGAAAGGAAGGAAAGGAAGGGAAGAAAGGAAAACAGACAGAAAAGGCTAAGAACAAATTATAAAACATACACACTCACACAAAGCTGATATACAGCTGATCCTCATTATTCACAGATCATGTATTTGTAAATTCACCTACTCAGTAAAATCCATAACCCCAAAATCAATACTCTCAGAGCTTTCAGTCATTTATGAACTATATGTAGGGGAGAAAAATTTAAATCACCCCACATGCATGCTGCCAGCTGAGGGAGAACAAGGTATTGATGTTCTGCCCTCTTCCAGCTCTCACACCATAACCAAGTGATCTTTTCAAAGTCTATTAATATTAAGTACATTTTTTGCATTTTGCACTTATTGTTTGTGATTTCGCTAAGATGTTCCCCAAGCAGAGTGGTAAAATGCTATCTAATGTTCCTAATTACAAGAAGGCTGTGATGTGTATTATGGAGAAAATGTGTGTGTTAGATCAGCTTTATTCAGGCATGAATCACAGAGCTTCTGACCTGGAGTTCAATGTTAATGAATCAACAATATATATTAAATACAGTGTCTTTTAAAGGAAACACACATAAAATAAGGTTATGTATTAACTGGCTGATGAAAAACCTAATCTTGTATTTTCATAAGAGGAACAATTCAGTATTTGCTTCTTCAGGGTTCGTGGCATCTTAATAAAACATCACTAACACAAATAATGAGAATAAACTGTACATGTGTTTATGTACATATATATGTATATATACACATGTGTATTTGTTATATAAATATAATTATAATGTATCTCTATGTGTGTATTTATATTACAATATAAACTCAGTAAGTGCCTGATACATATTAGAACCTCCATAAATATCTGGGGAATGATGCCAGAAAAATGACAAGCTAGAAATTAATAAGCCACTGATAAATTTATCATATGACACAATTTTACACAGCAATACAAAATTTTGAGAAATCATGGCGGTTCTAGATATTTCTCTACCCATTCACTAAATCTATATCTTCCTACTACTTTGTATATGGTTCTGATATTACGAATTGAAGGACATACATGGTGAGTGAATGAAAAGGAAACAAAACTAAAATATAATAGTAATAAATGACAACATAAGCAGTAAGAATAAAATCTTAATAACTATACTTCATACACACATATAAATTTATATAAAAATGCTACCTACTAAAGATAATGATAGTCTTTTCCCTCTTATTTTGACACTATTTAGTCATTGCCACTGAAGAATAGCATATGCATATCATTTCATCAATAAACCCTTTCCTTGTCTTCTTGTGCTTTGTGGTAGTGACAGAGGAACAGAGATACTTTCTTTCTCTTTTATACTTCGAGGTATACTTCTTAGACCCACTCCGACCTCCCAACACACACACTTACACATACACATCAAGCTGAGTTTCTTTGGTACAGTGACTAAACCAAAAAGAAAAGTTTGCCTACTTATTGCTAATGTGGAAGGAACACACATAAAGTAGAAAATTATTAAAACAAAATCTCAGGAACTGCTGTCTAAAAGTTAACAATTAAAGACCTGACAAAGCAGTTAAACTCAGTACAACTCAGATCATCCTTGAAAATTGAAGGGGGTGGCTTATTTGAAAAAGTTAGCAATGGGCTCGGCGCCTATAGCTCAACTGGCTAAGGCGCCAGCCACGTACACCTAAGGTGGCGGGTTCGAATCCCCAGCC
>NW_003852587.1:369793-411266 GCF_000181295.1 Otolemur garnettii
GGAGTTGGAGGTTGCTGTGAGCTGTAATGCCATGGCACTCTACCCAGGGGGACAGCTTGAGGCTCTGTCTCAAAAAAAAAAAAAAAAAAAAGAAGAACTATTAAGAGAGAAGAAAAAAGATTTTGTAACATAAGAAATACAAGGAAAGTAGATACAGGCCAAAAGAAAACACATTACGAAGTAAGAACTCTGACTTCCTTATACATATTTTGATCTTCTTAGCTAAATACATAAAGAACTTTCAGAAATAGACATTAAAGTACCAAGATTTTAAAAAATGCCATTCACACGTGTATGTCTTTTTTTTTTTTGAGACAGAGTCTCACTTTGTCCCCCTGGGAAGAGTGCTGTGGCGTCATAGCTCATAGCAACCTCAAACTCCTGGGCTCAAGCAATTCACTTACCTCAGCCTCCCAAGTAGCTGGGACTACAGGTGCCAGTCACAACACCTTGCTATTTTTAGAGACAGGGTCTCACTCTTGCTCAGGCTGGTCTCAAGCTCATGAGCTCAAGCGATCTGCCTGCCTCAGCCTCTCAGGGTGTTAGGATCACATTTGTACATCTTATCTATACATTTACCTCATTTTCCTCAAAGGAAATGAGACAAAAACAAAGAATAAACAATAAAAAAGATCAATAAAGTAATTGTTGCCCTCAGCAAACTCCCTATATAGTAGACTGCTGTTGGTATATGTAAATAATGTTAGTATAATGTTACAAAGTGCTGAAATAGTATACTACAAGTTTATTATTTGTGTGTAGGGCAGTAGTCAGAGAAGGCCTCTATGAGACAGGGACACCTAGGGGAGCTTAGAATGATAAAAAGGATTCTTTCAGGCCAATAAGGAAAAGGAGAGGATTTCAGAGACAAGTAATAGCCTGTGCAGCAGCCTCCAGCCAATTCAAAACTCTGTGTGTACAGGGTATTCTAAGCTATTTGGTATTGCTGGCATGAAAAACTGGATGGTTAAGAAGTGGCTGGAAAAGGAGAAGGGGGCCTGAGATCACTATGACAGCAGAGTGGATGATGGGTTGGACACTGGGTGGGAGCCAGTTAAGAAGTTATTACCAATATATTAGCTTAAGCAAGAGGTGATAAAGACCTAAACCAATATAGTAGAGGCAACTATGAGATACTTAGGAAAATACATTAAGACAACATGGTGAGTGACTAGCTGAGGTGGTTAAGGGTTAGTTGAAAGAATACAAATTTCTGGCCAGCAGTTACTGGGTTAAGTAATGATATCACCAAATGAGAAAGGGACTACAAGAAAAAGAACTCATAGAAGGCTGAGAAAGGAATAAAACACATGGCTGTGTTTGAAAAATAATTATTTCCAAAATACTTATTTCCATGGAATATTCAGGCAGAGATTTCTAGAAGGTATATAGATAGAAATACATATAAAGTGGGTAGTGCCTGTGGCTCAAGGAGTAGGGTGCCAGCCCCATATACCGGAGGTGGTGGGTTCAAACCCAGCCCTGGCCAAAAACTGCCAAAAAAAAAAGGAAATACATATAAAGTTCAAGGAAGGGGTCAACACATACATGATGACGAAAACATCAACAACTACCACTTATGACATGCCACATCAGCAGTAAGCATGCTGTTAAGAACTTTACGTTAGACCTCCCATTTGATCCTGCAATCCCATTACTAGGCATCTACATGGAAGAAAAAAAATTATTTTTTCATAAGGACATTTGCACTACACTGTTTATTGCAGCTCAATTTATAATCGCCAAAACAACCTAAATGCCCACCAACCAGGAATGGATTAACAAGCTGTGGTATATGGTATACCATGGAATGCTATTCAGCCATTAAAAAAAGACGGAGACTTACATCTTTTGTATTAACCTGGATTGAGTTGGAACACATTCTTCTTAGTAAAGGATCACAAGAATTGAGAAGCAAGAATCCAATGTACTCAATCCTAATATGAATGCAGTAGATGCTCTGATATAAGTGGGGGTAGGAGAAGGAGGGAGCCAGTAGAGAGGACAAAGGAGGGGGAATAGGGGGTTATGGTGTATGGCACAACACTTGGGGGCAGGACAGAATTATAAGAGGGACTTTACCTAACAAATGCAATCAGTATAACCTAATTATTTATACCCTCAATGAATCCCAAACAATAAAAAGGAACTTTATTGTGGGGGGTGGACCTGTAGTCCCAGCTACTCAGGAGACTGAGGCAAGAGAATTGCCTAACCCTAGGAGTTGGAGGTTACTGTGAGCTGTGACATCACAGCATTCTACAGAGGGCGAAAAAGTGAGACTCTGTCTCTACAAAAAAAAAAGAACTTTACATAGATTCTCTCACTATAATAATTTGTCATTATCACCATAGCTAATATAATATTAGCCCTATTGTGTAGATTAGGAAACTGAGGCTAAGAAAAGTTGTCTGTGGTCAGTTAGTGAATGGTAGGGCCAGGACTGGAGCCTAGACATACAAAACCTCTGTGCCCCCCAGAAAGCATGAGTTAACAAGAAGTAACTGAAGCCATAGCTATGAATGAGAGGACTTAAGAGTACAGAGGATAGCGCCTCAGAAAATACAAACATATCCCTCAATGCCTCCCCAAGGAACTGCCAGAAATATTTCCACAGAAAGATTACAAGGGGCTCTGAAAGAAAAAAAGAACAAGTGCTAAAGGCAGGCTCCAAGAGCATAGTATCTTGCAGAAATACCAACACAAAGACCAAATGCCTAGCAGGGTCTGTGCTAGATAGGAACACAGGAGTTCCCTCTATTCCTCTCAAGGCTAGCATAAGAAAAGCATAATTTTCATTTTTAAACTACATTTTATTACTTTCTAAATGCGGGTCTAAATTTCAGAAACTGACCCAATGAAAACATTTAGTAAAGAAACAACTTTTTGGAAACTTTCTTTCCTCTTTTCCTCTCCTCCTTATTTATTAGCGTTCATGAATTTAATCACTTATAACTAGTACTAGCATTATAACTAGAACTGTCAAATTCTCTATGCACAATCTGGTCTTTAATTAATTAATTAACTTAATTTTTGAGACAAAGTCTTACTCTGTTATCCCGGGTAGAGTGCAGTGGTGTCGTCATGGCTCATTGCAACCTCAAACTCCTGGGCTCAAGCAAACAATCTTCCTACCTTAGCCTCCCTAGAGTAGCTAGGTATGTGCCATGATGCCCAGCTAGTTTTTCTATTTTCAGTAGAGACAGGGTCTGACTCTTGCTGATGCTGTTCTCAAACTTTGGAGCTCAAGCCATCCTCCATCCTCAGCCTCCCAGAGTGTTAGAATTACAGGCATGAGTCACTGTGCCTATCCTATAATCCAGTCTTTATAAACTGAAACTAATTATGGAAGTCTGAAAGTATGAAATTACTTTGTAAATCATATTTCTAAAGGGATGTATTCTGTTAGTATGCCACTAAGATAGACTGTTTTTTAAATGCTACATTATTCTGTAATAGTATTGTTGCAAGCCATTAATCACAACTCTGCAACTAAGAGGGGAGGTTAATATATGGGCTCAGAAGTTGTTATCCTCATTAACAGATTTTTTTTCAGTGATGCTTCAGCAGAATACCATTAATTGCCTTAAGGATCTCCATAACCAGGCAAACAAACCTACTTCTGGAATAAATATTATAAAATTAAATTATCTAATTTAAATTAAGTTAGTGAAAGAAATCTCAAAGTCAGCAATATTCCTTTCTTTAGTATTTATTTCAGTTGCATCAGGGTTATGTAAAATTATACTGGTAACACAGAAACAAAAATGTAATTAGCTAACACTCTAAGTCAGGGTTTCCCAAATTGGCATCTTGTGGAGTCCTTAAAAAAAGTTTCTCTGTCAAGTAAATTTGGGAAATACCATATAAAATACCTATCTCCTGCCCTCCCATATTCATGTTACAAGTTAGCAGCCTATTCTTATGGTTAAAAAACAAACATCTCTCCTCTGCCACACTCCACCCCTATTGCCCATGTAACATGAGTAATCATCGGTGCTCCCTGAAAAAAATTTGGGCATGATGATCTAAATTTTAGTATTTACAATAACAAACAATACAAATGCAAATTATGAAATTGGAATGGCTAAGAACCATTCAGATTTCAAACAACTTTATCTTGTAACAAATATTCTCCCACACAAACATGGCATACAAACTGTCTATTAAATTCTTATGGGGGGCAGTAATCCAATTGTTTGCTTAGTAAGGGATGGAAAAGATTTAACTACGCAATTTAAATGTCTATTGATTAATACTCCCAAAAGTAATTTGCTTTTTTACAATTGTTTATATAAGCATATTCATCAGGCAATAATGCAACCTCTGGTCTTTTAACCAAAATAAAATAAAATAAAATAACAAGAAGGCAAAGCATGCAAAGGAAATAACCATTTACACTCAACTACCCAGCTCAGTGCAGGGCAGCAGAAAATAGATTTTGAATCATAATTGTAGTAATCGGTTTCTAGGTCTAAAGCTGTAAAGTAGATGATCTGGAAAATAATTGCTTTGGGGAAAAAAAATCTGCAAATAAGATTACAGTGGATGTAACTATTTAGGCACACTATTAAAACACTTGGGGAATTTTTCAAGTTAGTTCATTGTCTCTGAAGCCAAAGTCTCTGCATTTTCCATTGTATGTAAGTTAGTAATGCTTCCTTTTAACCAGTTTCCCAAAGATAAACCAACCTCTCAGTGTCCTATAAAGACTTTCTGTTACTCAATAAGGCACAGAGTAAATCATCAAGGACAAAATGATAAAGGACCATCATATCCCTCCAGACATATGAGAGTGAATTCCTGTTATTTGCCTCTCCCTGTTGAAGAGTTGAAGGCAACTCCACATTTCCTTCCAGGAGCTTAGCCAAAGATTATGGCACCATTCTTTCCCCGCTTCTTTCTCTCACATTCCAATTCTAATTCATTAGGAAATGCTATTGGCTCTCTGTTGCTAAGATCTTTCATTTTTTAATTTGTTTCAAGAAAATTTGCAGCTGATTGTTGGAGCAATTGTATGAGAGCCAAATTAAAATCCTCCTCAGATAATTGTAGTATCTGATTCAACTGGGCATTGGCATCATTTGAATGTCTTTTCTCATTCAAACTGTAATGTTCAATTGTATCCTGGGTATTTTGGGTATTGTTAGGAGAGTTTTGATCATAGGCTCTTCTATTTTAGCAGGGAAGTCATCCTGTTTCGGTTTAGTGTATAGGTTTCTAGGCTACTTTGTGGGCTTTTGTTCCAATGACAGTTTAGTTCTCTGAGCCCTCACAACACTATTTGGGTCTGTTTCATTCTTTTGGCACTGTTGAGGCTCCTACTCAATCCCTTCTGATGCCTTCTACAGGGACAAAAAGTACTTTCCTGGGCCACTTGCTATCACAGGGTAACCTTGAAGTAGAAAGAGTCAGAAGCTACTGGAGTGTAGGTCTCCTTAAGCCATGGAGAGGAAGCAAGAAAACACATGGCTTCATTGTTGCTGCTGCCTACTATTACCTACAGAATAGACCACCTGCTAAGGCCAGGTGGGAGGAGAGAAGATATAGCCTAGATACGGCCCAGATTTGCTGTTGCCACTGCTGTTGACAGGTCAGACTACAGAGGCTTGGGTTGCAGCACAGGGGCTGAATGGCAAGGTCTTCACTGTAGCTTGCAGATCAGACCATCTACCATGGTCTGAGTCTGAAATAGTGGCGGTGCCAGGAATTTGCTGTTCCTGCTGCTGCTGTGGGCAGATGACACGGCCCATTGGGGTCCAGTGTTGAGTAGTGGAATCAGTACCTCTGACTACACCTCTGTTGAGCTTCCCCTTTCTGGTACTTTGGCCAGAGAAAGTAGGCTTTTGTTTTTGCCTTCCCTGCTCACTAGTGATTCTGGGTTGTAGGCCTCTCTAGCACCCACTCCAGGAGTAAACAGGAGATAAAAAGAAAACCCAGTGAACTTGCTCTCATTACTGTCATTCCCTAAGTGCTGAGATTTCCAGCTACTCCACCTTCTTCTTTTCAACTTTCAGAATCCTTTTATTGCTGCCAGTTGAATAATTTCCAGGGCACTTAGTTATATTTATAGGGAAGGGACAGGGAAAAGTAAATCTATATCATCTTGTTCTGGAAATAGAAGTCTGTACATTTTCAACTATTTGATTCTGGCTAGCATTAGGAGTCCATTTTTATTGAAAATTAAGGGACAAGCTATAGTTCTTTTATGACCAACATACCCAGTTAAAAATAGTAGCCATTAAACTCATGGGGTCCACAATGTACCTTTCCATGACTTCTGGATCAGAATTTTAGGTTCTCGAGCAAGTAACTGGTGTTTCTCAATCTTTCAGGGTTTGAGAAATACCAACTAGCCAGAACATACTAGCCTAGGGGTTCCTTTTTGTTGTCACATGTATAGGCCTATCTTCCCTCACTGACCCTCACAGCCTTCCTGACTTGAAGATGTCACAGTCTATTTAGCATATTTCAGCCATGGCACATTGTTTGGAAAATGGTGCTTTTAATAACAATCTCATCATTCGGCCTGACATATTACAAAAACAGTGAGGAAAGTTAGGGGTTACAGTACTCTACATAAATAAAATTATGTATAATTGAAAATCAGCTCTAATAAAAGACCTGCTGGTTGACTAAATTAGTTCTTTGAGTGTAGGAATTTTCTCTTATCCATCCTGTATCTCTAAAATACAGAAAACTACGCCTGACACTATGCTAATGAAGACTCACTAAATGTTTTTGGATGGACAAATAGACGAATAAGTCTATTTGAAGATGTACCAAATATGGGTGCCATTTTCAAGATATTTACATCAATAAAGTTATACTTCAGTTAATGTTACAGTTCTTTACTACCTTGAGTGATATTTTCACTCATCAAGTAAAAGTAAAACATTTAAAGGCCAAGAAGGGTGGCTGATGCCTATAATACTAGCACTCTGAGAGGCTGAGGCAAGTGGATTGATTGCCTGAGCTCAGGAGTTCAAGAACAGCCTGAGCCAGAGTGAGACTCTGTCTCTAAAAATAGCTGAGCATTGTGGTGCGCACCTGTAGTCCCTGCTATTCAGGAGGCTAAGACAAGGGGATCACTTGAGCCCAAGAATTGGAGGTTGCTGTGAGCTATGACACCCTAGCACTCTACCAAGGGCAACAAAGTGAGATTCTGTCTCAAAAAAAAAAAAAAAAAAGAAAGGTAGAAAATTTACTTTGTCAATGCCAATTGCTGAAAGGTAAACAAAAGTTGTAAAATCATATAACATATTAGCTATTTTTTAAAACTTTGTTAAAATTGTTTTATTAGAGATGTTGACTGCCAATTCAAAATCTTTCCAGTGCTACTATAATTAAGCATACCTTTTTTAACATGTACCTGTTCTTAAATCCTTTAATAATTTAAAACAGGCCTTATAAACTTGAGGATTTTTACAAAATGGTATTTTGTAATGACAGAGAACCAAACATAGCTCCTAAAATTCAGAAAGTTTGTTAACTCAAAAGATTCATAAAATGAGCTGTGATGAAGATTAGCTCAGAATTAATTCAGGTTTTGTTTGTATATTTCAGTAGTTTGCGAAAACATTTCAGTTTGTATAATCTGGTAAGATTAAATAGGAGCCTCAATCACTATAACAATGTATCACCAAAGATTAGTAGAAATAAAATATTTACATTATCCATGTGATTACTATGTTTATGAAATTATAGATGATAAACTCAAGACTCAGAAGACAAGGAAATCTTCACAGTTCCTAATTAATCCTGGACTGAAGAATGACAATCCTGAGCATAAGCTTAAATCAGTAAATAGACATAATAGACATAAGATGATATGATAAAATTGGAGACCTATCAGCCAATGACTATTCATCAATTCATTAAAAAATCAATACATAAGCAATTATTATCTCTTGTCCTTTAACTGAGTCTTTTATATCAACTAGTAGGGAAAAAATAAGGAATAAAACATGTACAATATCTAACATAGATAGAAACAGATGGGTTGAGATCATACAAAAGAACAAGATGTTTAAACATGATAATTTTTAGGCAGCTCTACTAAGAGACCACTGAACTTCTTAAAGGAAAAAAAAATGTATTCTACTAGCCAAGAATCACTGAACATTAATATTCCACAATAAACTTTAAAAATTCCTTTTGGCATGCTCAGAAAACTTGAAGTATAAACACTCCAGTTGCAAAAATCCCTTAATTATGGAAAAGTCCCCTTGAGAGAAGGCAATTCAATCCTCTATAGACTTTAACTTTTTCCCCTGAAAAAGAAAACTATCATAGCATAAACAGAGCAAGGGCTTGAGAATTCAAAAGACTAGGAGCCAAATCCTGGATTATGGCCCATTACTAACTATGAAGATAGGAGGCCAGTTATTCAATCTCTCTAGAAATAATAGCTATTTCAAAGGGCTCTGTGCCCGGCCCATACAAACAAGAGGAGACATCTGCTGGGAATGATCTGCTATTGGACAAATACCTCTTCATTATTTCTCCCCTAAAAAGTATCATGTCTTCCATATTACAAGGGTACCCTTTCACTATCAATACAAAGAATCAAGGAACAACCAGGGAGAATTCTGCTTCTAATAAAACCTGGATATATACCTACCCCATCTTTTTGAAAGCATCAAATATCTTGCAAGGTACTTAAAATTTGCCAGTTGAAAATCTAGGGTAAAAAGGGAACCCACAGTGTTAAGTTCAACCACACATTTGCTACTTTTGCCTACAGGGCAATTCTCCATCCCAGGGAAGCAGGTGCCTCATAGGATTCATAGGGCCCTTGAAAGAATGGGTTAATAAAGGCCTATAGTCCACCTGACAGACCATCCATACTTTGTGCTGGTCTCTTCTCAAAGGCTCTGCCTAGAGTGGAGGTGAACCCAAAGCAAATCAGGCCTTACATGGACTTGGAACCTGGTTCCCTCTTATCTGGTGGTCCATGGAATTTCAAGTTCTAAAATTTAATTAGGGCAGTCCTAGCAATGAGTTCTCCTGGCAAACAAATCCTTTCTTGAGAAAATATACAGTCATCTTAGAATGAACAAGAATCTGAGACAAAAGAAAAAGACCAAGGTATGACACAGTGAAACAAACAAACAAAAAATATAATAGTCAATGTTTAAAACTCAATGGATAGGTTTCAGAGCCACTGATAGCTAAAGAAAGAATTAGTGAAGAGGAATATAGGCCTGAAGCAATTATCCAGAATATACCATGGAGAAAAACAAAATGATGAAAAATATAGAAGACAGAATAGAAGACTTAGATGAAATAATGAGAAGATTTAATACATGTTAATTGGGGTCCCAGTGATAAAGGAGAGAGAATGAGTTAGAGGCACTATTTAAGGAAATGGCTGAGAATTTTTCTCAGAATGTTTTCACAGAATTTTCATCATACATGTCTATATACAAATTCAAGATTCTAGGGAATCAAAGCAAGATAAATAAGAAATCCACATGTAGACACGTTATAGAGAAATAAAGACAAACAGAAAAATCTTAAAACAACCAGAGGCAATGAAAGACAAATTATCTTGAAAAAAAGTGACAATTTGACAGTCAACAATAGAAATCAGAAGACAAAGGAATGATGACATATTTCTTGAGCCATCACAGTAATTTTATATCCAGGGAAAATAATCTTCAACCATGAAAGCAAACTAAAGACAATATAAACTGGAGGGGTTTGTCATAACAGACCCATACTGAGCAAATTTCTAAAGGATATTTCAGGTGGAAAATAAATTACTCTAGATAGAAAGTCAAAGACACAGCCAAGAATAAAGTATAAAATAAGATACAAACGTGTGAATAAATCTAAACAATAATAATATCTTGGGGGGTTTCAAATGTATAAAGAATTAAAATGTATGATAAACACTAACATATCATTCAAGAAAGGATAAAGTTAACATGTACTAAGAATTTGCACTGGCTGAGATAAAGCTAGTAAGACTTATTAATATTACACTTTGTTAAGTGTATAAATACACATTGTTACATTAAGGATAACCACTAAAACTCAAACACAGTGTCTACATTCCAAACTTAGTGGGGGAGGAAATAGAGTGATAGAAAACAAGCACACAAGAAAGGAGAGAAAATAAACAGAATAGGCAGGATAAGCAAAGTATAAAATAATGTAGGAGATTTAAACTCAAATATATTACTCCTCTGTACCAGAAACATGAAGAAATATACAAACAATAAATATAATAAATTATGAAGTGTATTAAAAGGAAGTAAGTCTATAGAAAAAAGCAGAATATTGTAGAGGAACTGGAAATACTAAGGTGGGTTTGGAACAGATTTTAGTTTCAATGGGGGGCCTAATGCAGCCACACACAAATACTTCCCTTCTTCCTCCTTCTCCTCTCCTCCTAAGACAAAGACACAAAGGATCTGGCTAGCCCACTCCTAAGAAGTTCTTACCAAAAGGCACTAACTTACCAGGCAAGTTGTGAAATTTGCCCACCCCCATAACCCCATACAATAAGGACCTCTTAATTGTCCCCTGCCAGCACCATCTTTGCACTGCCCAGGAAGGTCACCCTCCCTTTTCAATAAACCTGGCCTGAATATCTCCTTAGCACCTCAATCATCATCTTTTACTCCTTTCAAACTTTAAATAGGGTAGTTGGGGAGGACTCATTAAGAAGGTGGCCTTTGAGCAAAATGATCTAAAGGCATATACCTCTAGCCACAGTTCTGCCACTACCTTTGCCATGATTATTATATTTAATATATCATATTCTTTCCATGTTAGCTAACTTTCCATTTCCTAAGGGCTTCCAAAAGAGTTCTTTCATCCTGGACTTACCCCAATGATGACAATGCTATCATTCACTGGATACCTACTGTATGCCAAGTCTTCTACTAAATGCTTTGCAAAGGTCTCATGCAATTTTCTCAAGAGCTATAGAACAGCTATATTCTGTTCTAAAATGGGAACAGCTATTATTCCCATTTTACAGACAAGGAAGTTAAGGCTTAGTTAATTTTAAAATCTTACATAATATCCCATAGTTAACACACTACACAGCTAGGATTTTATCATAAAATCACCTGGCCATAAGGTCTGTGAGCTTTCCACTATCCATGCTACATCTTGTGCCAGCCACTGTTGCCAAGAATAAGGAAAAGTGAATTTAGAATAAAGATTCCATAAATGGTCAGTAGATGCTGTCAGACATGTTAAAGACACTCAATAAGCATTTGGATGGCTGAGGATTCACAGAGGAGATTTTTATAATTAAGGACTAGTTATGAAAAAAATGCACAGAGAATTGGGTTTATAGACTAGAAGGCAAAGCCATTTCCTTGACCTTTTCAAAAGCCGTATCTCCTGTCACCTTTTTGGTCTTCCTCTTACCTTCCTTTGGTTTGTAATGGTTCTTTCTTTGAGTTGATCATCCTAAGCATGTCCAAGAAATCTGTTTCTTAATCTGTAGGCGATACTGTGTTTTCCTGTCTCATTCCCTTGTTCTAAGCTGAAATGTCTTGATTCTACTTGTATTATATGCTCGGTGATTTTCCGAGTAAAAAAGTTAAAGTCTAGAAAACAAAAAAGTCAAAGTAACTCCTCCAGCATGATGGTTCCAAGAAATTTTTATGCAATGCTTTATTCTGTCAAGCCAGCCATGCTGTACCCAAAAAGATCTTCCCTGTCACTATACCAGGAATACCCTTGAAGATCTACGAATAGACTACTACTGAACCACTTGGTTTTTCTAAAGCTCCTCAGTCTTCTTTGTTTGGGGAGAGGAAGTCATAGTGATAATAGTTTAAAGAGCAGAAAGAATAAAGGCTATAGGCTGTATTAGTTTTTTATTGTTGTGCCATAAATTACCACATATTAGCATATTAACGACACTTTTAGGAAACCAAGGGGAGAGGATCACTTGAGGCCAGGAGTTGGAGACCAGCCTGGGCAACACAGCAAGACCCTATCTCTACCAAAAAATTTTTAAAATAAGCTGGGGGTGCCACACACCTATAGTCCTAGCTACTCAGGAAGGTGAGCCAGGAGAATCAGTACAACCTAGGACTTAGAGGTTTCAGGGAGCTCTGGATTGTGCCACTTCACTCCAGCCTGGGCAACAGAGAAAGATTCTGTCTCAAAAACAAAAAATAAAACCCCACACAGTTTATTATCTCACAGTTTCTGTAGGTTAGGAGTGTAGGGGACTTAGCTAAGTTCTCTGTTTAGGGTCTTACAAGGCTGAAATCAAGGTATTAGCCAGGCTAGGCTCTTATCCAGAGAGGCTCTGGGGAAGAATCCACTTCCAAAATCATTCAAGTTGTTGGCAGGTATAGGACCAAAGGACAATTTCCTTGCTAGCTATAAGCCAGGGGCTGCTCACAGTTCCTAGTGCTCACCTGCAATCTTTGCCCAACAGCCCCTTCCATCTTCAAGCCAGCAATGGAGAATCTCTTACATCAAATCCTTTCCATGATTTGAATCTCTTTCTTCAGGAAATCTCCCTTAAGTTGACCCTCTTTACTTAATAATTAAAAAAAAAATCATACCACCACCAATAATGGAAAACAGTATCATTTACCTTACATAGGAGGAAACCTTAAAAAAAATAGTGCAAACTAAAATAAATCGCTACATAAATCAAGGTAGGTACTGTTACCTTCCAAATGCTGTAAACTTGAAGACTATTCTCACTTAAAAAAACAAAAATAAAAAACAGAGGTTATGTAAATTTCTAATGTTATATTAAAACCAAACTAAGACATTCTCAAAGTATTAGAGTAATCAAAAAGACTGAAAGAAGACTATGGAGAATTTTTCTGTTTATTACTGTTTGCTTAATGATTTATTGGGGGACCGCCTCAAAACACAGCCTACCACAATACCTGTTGCACATTTGGGGAAATATTACTTTAAGCCCTAGTTACAAATTTTATTTGAAAGAGAAGTGGTATAGGGTTTCCCTAAAGGATTTTGAATACTGCGTTATAGTAAAATTGGTTAAAAACCAATTAAACCAACCAAACAAAAGACCACAATTAGACTAAACCAAAAAAGAGTGTGCTTAATGAAGTGCCCTGAATTCAGATACACTGATCTTGGAGTGTCCAAAAGCACTGTATTCAGATACATAGACCTTAGAGCAGTCAAAGGTCTAAGGACCATATGTACAAATAAACCACACACACCTATCCCTCTATAGTTGCCATTTCTAGTCTCCTTGAAAACAGAAGGAAGGCAATATTATTCTATCTTGCTCAGACCACAATGCATTTCTTTATGAAATTGTGAAAGAGATATTATGATGCACCTTATGGAGCTGGGCAGTATAACCACTTAGATCAGGAGTCAGCAAAGTACAGACCACAGGCCAAATCCAGACTGCTGCCTATTTCTGTAAGTAAATGTGGTTTTACTAGAATATAACTGTATTCATTCGTTTACATATTGTCTATAACTGCTTTTTCATTACAACAGCAAAGTTGAGTGGTTGTGACAAAAACTGGTACAGTTTGTGAAGACTAAAATATTTACTGTTTGGCACTTTACGGAAGAAATAGGTTGCCCACCCCTCACTTAGATGTTCTAAACAAGTGTTGATCTCAAACACATAATGCATTCAGAGTAAAAGTTTCAGACTACACTAAATGACCACACTTCCTACCTCTTAAATTCTGTTACAGGTAAATTCAGTGCATCAATTCCACCTAGAATAAGAAATTGTATGTGTCCAAGAATTAATAATGCATTACCAGGATTAACAGAGTCTGGCTCTTGTGGCACACCCTTACCAATGATACTTTTTTTTTTTTTTGTCTGCTACATTTTGATTAGTTTTTTTAAAACTTCAGATTAATATATGGGTATAAACAATTAGGTTACACCGTTTCTTTTTAATCCAAGTTATAGTTGAGTCCTTTACCCAGGAAGTATGCCATATACCCCTACATTGTACCCATTAGGTGAGAGCTTACCAAACCTCCACCCTCTCCTCCTCCCCCCACCACATGAATTTGTGTTTTTTTCTTGTGTGGATGTGCAATTATTCCTCTATTAATTTCCTATTAATATTGAGTACATTGAATATTTGCTTTTCCATTTTTGTGATACCTTACTTAGGAGGATGTTCTCCAAATCCATCCAGGTAAATACAAAAGATGTAAAATCTCCATCTTTCTTTGTGGCAGAACAGTATTCCATGGTATACATACACCATATTTGTTTATCCATGCATGAGTTGATGGGCACTTGGGTTGTTTCCACATCTTGGCGATTGTGAATTGAGTTGTGATAAACATTCTAGTGCAAATGTCCTTATGGTAAAATGATTTTTTTCTTCTGGGAAGATACCTAGTAATGGGATTACTCTTTGCTGATGATATGATCTCATACTTAGAAAATTCCAGGGACTCAATCACAAGATTCCTGGAAGTGATAAAGAAATACAGTAACATGTTGGGATATGAAATCACTGCCCACAAATCAGTAGCCTTCATGTATGCCAACAACAGTCAAGCTCAGAAGCAAATCAAGGAGACAATACCTTTCATGGTAGCTTCAAAGCAAATGAAATATCTGGGAATATACCTAACAAAGGATGTGAAGGATCTCTACAGAGAGAACTATGAAAACCTGAGGAAAGAAATAACAGGAGACAAAAACATACCATGCTCATGGCTGGGAAGAATCAACATTGTTAAAATGTCTATACTACCCAAAGCAATCTACAAATTTAATGCAATCCCCCAACACCATACTATGAAGAAACTGAAAAATAGTTCTTTGTTTCTTATGGAACCAGAAAAAATTCTGAATAGCCAATGCAATTCTAAGAAATAAAAATAAATCTTGAGGAATCATGTTAGCAGACTTCAGGCTATACTACAAGGCTTATAGTGATCAAAACAGCACAATACTGGCACCGAAATAGAAACATATATCTACGGAACAGAATAGAGCATCTAGAAATGAAACCGGCCACACATCACCACATGGTTGTCAATAAACCAAACAAAAATATACAGTGGGAAAAAACTCTCTATTTAATAAATGGTGCTGGGAGAACTGGTTAGCCATATGTAAATGATTGAAACTGGAACTGCACCTCTCACCACTAACAAAAATTGATTCACACTAGATAAAAGATTTAAATCAAAGACATAAAACAATAAAAACTCTAGAAGAAAGTGTGGTAAAAATAGTTGACAATATCAGTCTGGGAAAAGATTTTATGAAGAAGACCCCCTAGGCAACTGCAGCAATATCAAAAATAAATAAATGTGATATGATCAAGCTAAAAAGCTTCTGCACAGCTAAGGGCACAAGATATTTGCATATTGTGAATCTGATAAAGGCCTAATAACCACAGTCTACAGAGAACTCAAACTAATCAACAAGAAAAGAGCAACAACCCCATTTATCATTGGGGAAGCGACACTAAATGGAACCTTCTCCCAGGAACAGACAAATAGCCAACAAACATTAAAAAATGCTCATTATCCCTAGTTATCAGAGAAATGCAAATCAAAACCACCTTGAGATATCATCTAACCTCAGTGAGAATAGCCCACATCACAAGGTCCCAAAGCTATAGATGCTGGTGCAGATGTGGAGAGAAAGGAACACTTTTATACTGTTGGGGGGACTGCAAACTACTACAGCTCTTTGGAAAGAAGCGTAGAGAATCCTCAAAGAGCTAAAAGTAGACCTTCCATTTAATCTCTTGCTCTTCTTCTTAAACATTTATTTCATACCTCATCACCAAAAGATCATCTAAAAAGAAAGTCAGACCCCCTTTTATGATACCATTCCTTTTTTAAAAAAATAAACATTATTTTTTAGAATAGTTTGTAAATTTTCAGAAAAATTACAAAGTATGGAAACTTTCCATATATACTCTACCCAGTTCCCCTATTATTAACATCTTCCATTAGAATATTCATTTGTTATAATTAATGAACCAAATTATTGACAAACTGGCCTTAACTCAAGTTCATTCTTTATTTAGATTTCTGTGTTTTTTACCTAAATGTCCTTATCTGCTCCAGGATCCCACCTAGGATACCACATTTAGTCATCATGTTTCCTTAGGTTCCTCTCAGCTCTGACAGTCTGTCAGATTTACCTTACATTTGATGACCTTGACAGTTCAAAATCACCTCACAGGACTAATCTAGCACTAATCCTGTATAAGATGTCTAACACATTATCTGAGGCCATGGGCTCATTCCTTATTTCTTCCCATGTCTTCACATAATCAAACACTTCATGACTAAAGAGTAAAATAAATTAAAAAGCTTACAAAAGGTAGTTTTGTCAGCTTAGAATCCATAGAATCCTATCGAAAATGCAAAATTTTAGGATCTTTTATCCAAAATATTTAGTCACTCTACTATCTGTACTATATATTTGAGCAAAAAGAAAAAGGAAATCAGTATCACTGACCTTGACCCAACTCTGACCCACTCAAGGTACAACCTGAGAAGAATATGCAAAATTAATGCTGACCTTCTTTTCTTCCTTAAAGAAAAAAATGAGAATCCAATTATGTCGCCTAGAAAGACACATTTATACTGCTTAACATTAAGTGCACCAAACAAAAGGCTAATACTGAAGTAAAGGGTGAAAAATGCATGCCAAGAACTAAGACTTTAAAACAGCACTGTAGGCAATTAGGGTTTCCTCAAACATCTGTCATAGAACCAGCTGTAACTGAGAAGAAGGAATGAGTTCTACTGCATAGTCCTATTTTATTTTGGCTGTAATATTATTAGTAAATAACAGTGAAAGCACTAAATAAAAAAGAGTCTATCAACTGAAAAAATGACAGACTACAATTCTTTCTAGGAAACACACCGAAAAAGCTATTACTGTTCCATTTGTGGAAAAATTCTGATACTTCCATAGTACATGATGCAGAGTTACTATGCTTAATGAAATTGTACTTTGTTATTTCCATATAACCTACTGGATTTTTGAGCTTGTTTTATACTTCTTATTTTCCACAAACATTTAGCTGATCAATAATACAAACAATTCAAAGCACTATATATCTTCTGCTTTCATTTCTTGAACAGATTAAAATGAATCTCAATACCAGCTAAGAAAATCATAGGTAATATACTATTGATCAAGACTAATCATCCTTTTTGAAAGCGATTACTCAGCTTAAACCATAAGTAGACAAAATGCATTATAGTGATCAAAAAATAAAGATAGCTGTGGTAATCAATCAAATTAGCAAAGGCTACTATTTCGATCACTGCTCAAGATACTCTTAGCCTTGCTATAATGTTACATTTCACAGAATGGAGACAAGTATAAATGGCAACAGATGCTTACTGTTGTGGATTAGATACACTGTTCAATGTTTCTCAATCTTACTAAAACCTTAAATAAATTAAGTAACCACAGTATATAATGCTAAAGCCATTCAAATCTGTTTTTACTGCCTTATCTAAAATCTTAGAGAGATTCTCATCCTAAACCAAGAAGTCACTGTTTAACAAAGAGTTTCGATGAGTTTTTTAATAAGTGAACTTCTGTATTTAGTATATCATTGGCTAGAGGAGAAATGATCAGAGACAATAAATATTTGAAAACCTTCATACAAATCCTTTTTGTTTCAACCTTAAGTTTCAGCAAGTCTTCTTTAACACCTAACTAACTACTTTGGCCTTCTTTTTCTGTTGAAGTTTCCTCCCTTAGTGACTCAGTTTCTTCAAAGCATTTGCAAAACCATTTTAGCTTTCCTCTTTTTCCCACCTTTAACTCGTCATACAGAACATCTTGGTTTACTCCAATACTCAGCCATGCTACTCTTAGTTATCAGAAACATCACCATGGGGACAGATTCACCCTTGAGCCACAATCTACCCCTTTTTATAATAAACTCTCTATTTATTGGGATGTTTTAAAGAAAGCGGTGTTAACAACAATATAAAGGTGGAAGATGGCTGGTTAAGAAGAATGCTTGGGAAACAAATGCATTCTAAATGAAGCATAATAATCAGGAAGGCATAATAATGTTTCCTTTTGAAAAAGCTATATTGGTAACTGTATTAGTATATAACAAGAAAGAAAACATTATATGCTGCAATGGTGGAAGTTATACTTAAATAAAATTTGATACCACAAAAAGTTTAATTTTAGGATTTAAGCAAAAAAAAATCTCAATGAATATACTTCAGAAACATAAACATGAAAGTGGAGAAAATAAAAAATGGCTTAACTGTGTAGTATAGAAAATTGATCAAGGAATTAAAGTTGGCTTAGTAGAATCATTGGTGCTGCGAAATACTTTCTAAACAAAAAATTCATCAATGGTTTGTTCTGGCGGAAATATTCCTATATACATTCAAGTAGTCAAAAACTTCCATGGGTCAAAAGTCCTACACTTATCAAAGACCCATAAAAGGATTGTCCATTCATGTGTTGCTTTTACCATATTCCAATAAAAGCAACAATAAGACTGATAAAATTATTAGTAATGAGTACTGTATTAGTATTATATATTAGTATATTATTAATATTACAAATATTGAATACTCACTACACACCAGTCATTTTTCTAAGAGTTAGAGATATTAACTCATTCAATTCTCATAACTCTCTAAGGTAGTGTCTTCATCCTCATTTTACAGATGAGAAAACTGAGTTTCAGAAAAGTTAAATAACTTTGTCATACCCATAGTAACTTGCTCAATCAGAATTCAAATCCAAAAATTTCAGATCCAAAGTTCATAACTTTGTAAACCACTATTGAAATTATCTAATCTAAACAAAGACCCACTTGTTTTTTCAGGAAATTTTACAGACTTCTGTTGCCTTATATGTTTGTGTTCTTTGGTACTTTGGGCTTTCTTTTTAATTAGCATGTAAGTACTCACTTATATAATATGAGAAAAATACTATATATATATATAATATACTCATGAAATCAAAATTTGTAGAAGACATCTTTCTTTTACTCAATGTTTACTTTAAAAACATTTTTAAACTTACAGAAAAAAATAAAATGAAATAAAAATCATTTTTTAAACTTAAAAAGTGAAATTAACACTGCATATAGTTTCCTTTCTGCTGAAAGATGATGCTATTAATTGGCACTAAAAAAGCTTTTTTTATTAAATCATAACTGTGTACATTACTGCATTTATGGAGTACAATGTGCTGATTTTATATACAATTTGGAATGCTTACATCAAACTGGTTAACAGAGCCTTCACCTCACTTACTTGTTACATTAAGACATTTTAAAAACATCTTATTCTTAACTAGTTAGAAGGTGATGCAGAACTAGAATATCAAAACTACTTCTTCTGGAGTGATTCTATAATAATATAGCAGTGACAATCCCACCAAGTTATCTTGTAGGCAAATAAACTATTAGAGAGGCAAGCACAGAGTCACACTCTCATATTTGGCACTAGGACAAAAGCCAAGAAATATGGGCATCCAATTCTAACTTTTGAAACTGACTGGTTGTATATTTTTGAGTTATAGTCACTCTGTGTCACTTTCATTTTTAAAAGAATGTGGTAAAGCTAGATAAATACTTCCATTCTACCAAGCTCTAAATTCTGACTTTAGGAAAAGCCATAGGCAGTAGAGGTTTACTCACAGGTTTTCCTACTGACCCTGTCCCTCACTGTTTCATCAACCACCACTGTCATTGTCAGGACAATCATCTTCTCTGACTGGGGATTGAAATGTGTGTGTTCTAATTCTAAATTCATTGCTATTAGTTGCAACTCCCCAGGGTTTCCCTCAATTAGGGGAATTAGACTGGCCTCTAATCTCTTTTTGTAGGGATAAGTAACTTCAATTATCCCAAGATTTAAGATTAACAATTCAGCAGCAAGAGAGAGAGAATACTCATGAGATAATAATTTCCCAAGTGAAGGAAAGGTTTATTCCTGATAAAAGATACCAGATTGTAGTCCCATTGCCAAATAGGTATTCTGAATAAAGGAGAAATCTATGGTAGTAACTTGAGGCCAACAGAAAGACCCAAAGAAAGCCTAGAGGAAGAGGGTGTAACAAGAAATATTAGACATATCCTTACCCCTCTTTTGCTTGAAATATGTATTACCCCGTACTTACAAAAGCAGCTATTCAGTAAGGTACTTGCTGAGTTGAGTTCTGGCCAATCAGATCTAACTACAACATTTACCAAAGGATTTACTTAATCTAGATCTAAAATACTAAAACTATCTTAAGGAAATCATTTAACCCTTCTATACCATGAGTTTCTCTCTCTCCCATCTAGGTAGGGGGAACTAGCAGCCTTCTAATTTCAAGATAATTCTTTTTTAAGCACAATAGGCAGCAAGAAAATCCTCATCTTTCTCTGCTGAAGCCCTTTTAATAAAAAGATTTGTTAAAAAGCCACACCTAAGAACCAGGAAGGCCACAAGTTTTCCTAAGGCTGCAGATTCCCTACCCGTGGATGATAAAAATGGCATTCATGTTATATATATTTTACCACAATTAATTTTTTTAAATAGGAAAGAACAAAAATACCCATCTTAAAATGCGTCTTATTTTCATGAGGTACAAAGATATGTTTTAAAAATTAACTAGTACATGTTTTAGGTGAAGTAAATACATTCTGATACCAACTTTTACACCAACAGCACTAATCAACATCACATAAGAACACAAACCATCCTATGAATCTCATACTATATTCCTGAAAATTTTGTTACATTTACAGTTGTTAGATATCTGAAGACACTGTTACATGTGAGTTACAATGAATGAATTTGAGAGAAAAAGTGAAAAAAATCAGTTTGATAAGGAACCCATAGTCATTTCTCTATAGTGAAAGATATTTTTAGCATAGCAAACTGCCAAAAAATTATCTACCAATTCCAGTTTCTGTAAATGGTTTTGTTAAAGTGAGGCATACCTAGAATAAAATAAAGTCAGATGTAGAAATGACCCCAGGGGTCACATGATTCAGTCCTTCATTTCGTAGATAAAGACTGTAGATCTGCAAAAGGCAAGAGACAGCCATCACCTTTTCCCCCTATCCCTCACCGCCCACACACGGACAAAACTAGAAACTAAACCCAAACCCAAAGTGCAATCACCTTTTTAAAAAGTAAGCTTGGTGTCTTGGCAATTCTTGGTCTACTTACAAAAATTATTCTGTATTAAGGATTGAAGCATGAGGTACTCTGGGAGCTCTGTAGCATTTTGTGTTTGTTATCTAATTCATAAAAATTATATGTATTTATAATGTACATGATGTTTAGAAATGGTTACTCATATTTTAAATCATCTTTTTATCCCTATCATATTTCCCAAGGTGTGTCCTGAGGGATGTTACTCCTACAAAATGTTTTACAATTCAAGGGTTAAAAAGATTTAGGAAACATGCTCTATAATCTCTGCTTTAAAAAAAATCTCAATATATCCAAAAGGTCCTATGGAAAGATGACATTAATTTCATTACAACTAGGAGTTCTGCTATGGTCTGAATAATGGTGTCCCCTCCAAAATTCTGATCAAAACTGCACTTCCAATGCAACAGTTAATACTGTCAGCTTTGGGGGAGGTGATGAAGTTATTGAGGGCCTTACCCTCATGAATGGGATTAGTGCCCTTACAAAAGTGTTCAACGTTGAAAAGAGTGCCTTCTTGCCCTTCAGTCCCTTCAACCATATTAAGACATAGTATTTGTCCCTTTTGGAGAATGTAGCAACAAGGTAACATTTCAGAAGCAGAGAACAGCCTTGTTAGACATCAGTTGTGCTGGTGCCTTGATTTTGGACTTCCCAGCCTCCAGAACTATAAGAAAGTTAATTTCTGTTCTTTATAAATTGCCCAGTTTCAGGTATTTTATTATAGCAGCACAAACAGACTAAGACAACTTCCTAATTTTCTGATCTTAAAACCTTTTAAAAAAGATTGGTACCTATATTCTCTGAGGCATATTTTGGTAGAGGCTATCCTAGAGTCTCATTCAAGATCTGGAATATACTGGGTGGCATCTGTGGCTCAGGGAGTAGGGTGCCAGTCCCATGTACCAAGGGTGGCAGGTTCAAACCCAGCCCTAGCCAAAACTACAACAACAACGACAACAACAAAAAGATCTGGGATATACACATATTTGTGGACCTGAATTCAACTCAGAACACTCAAATTCAAATAAAGTGTCAAGAAAAAGCACAGCTACCAACTAACTACACATTTGATTCTTAGGGAGGAATCTCTATTGCAATATACAAAGATAATAGATCCTTCAATGTAAAAAATTAAATTCTTTTTTTTTTTTAAGACAGAGACTCAAGCTGTCACCCTGGGTAGAGTACCATAGCATCACACCTCACAACAACCTCCAATTCCTGGGCTCAAGTGAGTCTCCTGCCTCCGCCTCCCAAGTAGCTGGGACTACAGGCACCCGCCACAAAGCCCGGCTATTTTTTGGTTGCAGCTGTCATTGTTGTTTGGCCAGCCGGGCTGGATTCGAACCCACCAGCTCAGGTGTATGTGGCTGGTGCCTTAGCCACTTGAGCCACAGGCACCGAGCCAAAAAATTAAATTCTGACAAATAATTTTTATTTGACAGGGTTTAAGATCATTTGAATATAAAAAAAAAAACATGGATTCTGATATGGAACATGCTCATTACACAGATTCAAAATTTTTTTAAAGAATAAGACTGCTACATATTAGAGGTAAACCAAACACATGCTATTCCTACTCCAAAGAATAAATATTCTTAAAACTGACATTTTCCCTGTGGTTTCTGTGAATAGTCTTTCTATTAAAGTGATTATATAGATTAGGTGGCAACCTGATGAAATTATATAGGTTTCCTGCTAACCTAAAGGCAGAAGGGTTGGCTAAGCCTACACTAAACAATTAGAATGGCATTTTGTTAACTCTTCTACTGAACACTGAATTTTGGGAATGTAATATAAAATGTAATTTCATATACCCCATGTAATTTGAAATGTTCCCTCTATTTGTACTAACTAAAATGGCTAATCATAAAACATTAGTTATACATTTTTCCAAACTTTTATCAGTTATGCACTAGATGGCAGGGACAAGTTTTTAAAATCCCTTTCTATCCTACTGATTAGATTTGTCTTAGTAATAAACCTCTCTTGCCTGAGAAAGATATATTCTAATATCATATAGGAGAGTACATATTCCATTGAGGAGGGGTTTATCTTTACCTGTGGGCCCATGTGACCACTTGGTAACCTTTCCCTTCTACCTAAACAGCCAGAAGAAATTCAAGTACCTGAGAAGATAGTCTCTTTTCCTGAACATGTTTTAATTTACAGTACCTTATGTTGCACTCATATTTTAAGATACCTTTTGCAATTACAAATCAAGATTTTACTTTCTTATCAGTTACTAGGTTTCTCCTTGATATTAAAAAAAAAAAACAACACTCTAAGGCGGCACCTGTGGCTCAAAGGAGTAGGGCACCAGCCCCAAATATCAGAGGTGGAGGGTTCAAACTCGGCCCTGGCCAAAAACTGAAAAAAAGAAAAAAAAAACACTCTCACTTATACACACTTTATTTTTAATTTTAATTTTTCTTTTTTTAGACAGAGTCTCAAGCTGTCACCCTCAGTAGAGTGCTGTGGCATCACAGCTGATAGCAACCTCAAACTCCTGGGCTTAAGTGATTCTCTTAACTTAGCCGCCCAAGTAGCTGGGACTACAGGTGTCCGCCACAATGCCCAGCTATTTTTTTGTCTACTGTTGCAGTAGTTTAGCTGGCATGGGCTGGGTTTGAACACACCAGCCTCAGTCTATGTGGCTGGCACTGTAACCACTGTGCTATAGGCACCAAGCCTACATACACTTCTATATCTACAAACTTCTCCCAGATCATATATTAATGCTAACTAAACTTTGCCTAGAAGATGTAGAAAATAAATTGGCTTTATGAAGTAACTAAGAGTCCCATGGAAAATGAGGGAATCTGCATCTGAAGCACACCATGTTGGCAGTATTATCACAGGTGCTTGGCCAAGTCAGCTCAGCCTTCTTCCACCCTAACCCAGGCTGTGGCTGAAACTCAAAGGTAGCCATTTCCAAAGTCACCACCCATGTAGAACCAAATGGGAATAATTCAAATTTCCAAACATATCTATGAAAATATTAGTCAAATAATAATTCTAATTTTTATTAATAAAATGGTTCTAATTTTCCATCCAATTATGATTTTTTCTATATTCTATTTTAAAATCTGAAATTCTGTACAATATCTAAATATTTGTTATAAATATAGTTAGTTTTTATGTTCCTTAGACCTAGACTGCCTACTTCCACCAAAGTAAATCACCAAAAAAAAAAAAATCAAAAAATTTACTAAACTTCTGAGCTCAAAGATAATTTTAAATATCAAAGACAAAAATATCCAAATAAAATAACCTTGCTTTACAGAAATTAAAGATCATAGTTCACTGTCTTTCACTTATAGATAAATGCCAGAATGGATCTTAAAGGGATTTAATAAGATGCCTGTAGAGCAGTGGTTCTCAACCATCCTAATGCCATGGCTCTTTAATACAGTTCCTATAGGTTGCGACCCACAGATTGAGAACTGGTGCTATAGAGGGAGACAATGGAGAACCTGGGAAGCAAACAGGCCTGATAGGAAAAATATACAATTATTATTTTGGTGACTAGAGCTATGTCATTTGTTAGAAATGGTAAACATCAATCTATTAATCAAACTAAATAAATATAAAACTTATTTCAAAAAGTGCTACAAGAGTATAGCAGTCTATCATTTGAGGCCAGGAGTTCCAGACCTGCTGAGCAACATAGCAAGACTCCATCTCTACAAAAATAATTTTTAAAAAAGTTAACCTATAATCCCAGCTACGTGGGAGGTTGAGGCAGAAGGTCTGCTTGAGCCCAGGAATTTGAGTTTGCAGTGACCTATGATTGCACATTATACTTTAGCCCAGGCTGTAGAGTGAGTACCTGTCTCTAAAAGAAAAACAATGAGTAGAAGTAGTTGCATGTACCCCCTCCACCCCTTATCCTATGATGAAGTTTAATTCACAAATGAGGCACAGAAAGAGATTAACTAATAATAAAATAGAATACTATAATGATACACTATAATAAAAGTTATATGAATATGGTGTCTCTCTTTCTTTGTTTCTTTCTCAAAATATTTTATTGTATATAATATGTTCAGACTGTAGTTAACTGCAGGTAACTAAAACTGTGAAAAGTAAAACCATGGATAAAGGGTGACTACTACATATAATTTCACTTATTCAGTAAGAAATCAATTATTTAGTTAATAGCATTAAGAACCTGAAGAAAGATTTCTTGTTCCAAAAATATTCATTAACATTCAGATTAACATAGAGACTTAACATCAGATCTCTTGAAATCTTGAAACCTAAACAGAAATATTTGCTGAATTTAAGACTTATAGCCATTTTTAATACAACATTTGCTTTTATTTCAGGGAGGTACTATTTCTTGAGTATCCTTAAATAAGGAGAATGCTTTCACATTTGTTGAACATCTAAAATTATACAAGTTGTTCTACTGAATCTCAAAAATGACACCTTACAGAAATTAACATAAGGTATCACATGTATTTACACCCACGCACCTTTGTGATTACTTTTAGACAATTGCTTGTCCTTTGCTTTACAGTTTTCAGAAATTACCTCCTGGTGGCACCCATGGTTCAGTGGGTAAGGCGCCAGCCACGTACACCAAGGCTGGAGGGTTCAAACCCAGCCCTGGCCTGCTAAACAATGACAACTGCAACAAAAAAAATAGCTGGGTGTTGTGGCAGGTGCCTGTAGTTCCAGATACTTGGGAGGCTAAGGCAAGAGAATCACTTAAATGCAAGAGTTTGAGGTTGCTGTGAGCTGTGATGCCACTGAACTCTATCAAGGGCGATATAGTGAGACTGTCTCAAAAAAAAAAAAAAGAAATTACCTCCTTATTCACCCCCAACTTAATAGGTTTATTAATAATGCTATAAGTAAGCTCTATATATCATACGACTTTGTAAATGGACCCTACTTCCTAGGGTCTCATCCACAAAACTAACGTCACCTTATTTTACTTACATAATACAATATGAGAGAGATCAAGGCACTTTTTTTATGTGTTATTTCTCAGCACTCCTAAAAAGTGAAGAAGAGATTATTACCCCCTTTTTAAAGATTAAAAACAAATGGAAGTACAGGTAGCGCAAAGAAGGTTTCTGGTAATATTCTAATTTCTTGACTTACATACTGGATACAGGCATGTGTCTAGTTTGTAAAAGCTCATCAATCCACAAGAACTTATAACCTGCAGATTCTCCTGTGTGCCATGATATACTTCAATAGAAAGTTCACATTTAGATTATGAAACACCCAACAACTTGCCTAAGGTCAGTGGTAGAGGCCAGCCCAGATGCAGGCCATGTGACTCCTAGGTAGTTATCCGTGCTCTACATCAAACTGCCCATGTTGCTTTCACTGTTAATTTCCTCCCACTCAATCTCTCATTTCTCCTTTGATCATTAACAAAATATTCTGCCTCATCATCAGAATTTACCTGGAACCCCACGCTTTACAAAACCTTCTCTTTAGGCCAACCTAAAGTTACACACATGCAGTAATTTTTATTCCTCCAAGCCTTAGCCTAGCTAGGAGATAGAAATGTATTTCACTAATCAATAAGCCTTGCTTTGGTAGTCTGACTGTAAACCTTGTAATTGCTGCATCATGTACAATTACTTATTTTAACTGTATGTTATTTTATTATCTAAACTGTTTAAGTTGATCCTCATATTTTCTTTAAAAATGCCAAGAATTAAAATATAGGGGAGAAAAAAAGCTCACATCTCTTAGATCCTTTGAAATTATGGAGAAAAGTTAGTAGACCAACTCTGCAGAAACCCGATTTGGTTACATAAATATTTTATATCTTCTACCTATCTTTCCAGCATCATCTCTCAATACCATCCAGGCACAAAATTCATCTAGCTGTACTAACCATAATTATCTTTAAAAGATTAGGGTCTCATCTGCTCCTGACACTTTTGTGCAAACTTTTACAAACTTCTCCTCTGTTTAAAATACACTTCCCCTTATCCGATCCCTTTCTACTAACCCTTTAAAACTTGGCTCAAGTATCTAAGAATTGTTTTTATTTCCCCACAGACCAAGTTAAGCTCACTCTCTCTCCCTTAGTGTTCACAAAGCATAGGACTAGAGTATATTTGTAGAAAGAACAATAAAGTGTGACTCACAAAACTCACTGATAAAATATTAAATAAAGTATATTATACAGTTTAAAAGATAGTTCTACTCAGATGGTGAGTCACTCCCCCAGTTTTCACTCTTGAAGTAGGTTTTGTTCCCTTTTTATATTCTGTCACAGCACCTGTGTGGCTTTCCTTCATAGCACTTATCACCATTGAATTCTAAACAATTGTTTGCAGAATTACTTTATTTCTGTCTCTCTCTTTAGATTGCAAGTTGCATGACAGAAAAGGCAGTGTCTATATTATTTACAACTGTGTCCTCTGGGCCCAGAAGAACCTGGAACGTAGTAACTGCTCAATAAGTTTTGTTGAACAAATGTTTCCAAAAAGCTCCCTGCCCTTTTGGGGGAGTTGATACACCATTTCAGTTCACACTTGAAAAACAGTATTCTGACTTGGTATGCCAAAGCTGCTTCACATATGCAACTTAAATTTATAGACATTATGAAATGATCACAACTACTACAGGTAAACTAAGACAGTAAAATAATTCATTTTATCATTTCCATGTTTATTTCCCCTATTAAACTGAGTTCCGAAATGGCAGGGAGGATATATAATTATGGTAAGGTAACTGAACAGTTCAGACTTTATATTCAAACTTCCTTAGATTCCTAGCTTTTCCACTGAAGAGTTTGGAAACCCTAGACAAGTGGCTCACACTTCTCTGAGCCTCAGTTTACATATATCCATAAAGTGAGGATAATATCACCTACCTTTTGCAATTGTTGTGAAGATTAAACGAATGTCTATAAAATGTTTACACGGTACCTGCCATTTAGTAAGCACTGAATAAAAAACTATTATTAGCTATTATTAAGCCCTAATGTCTAGTATAATGGCTGACAGTTAATGTTCAAATGTTTGTTGTTTGATGATTCTTCCATTCATACGTCACAGAATATGAAAGTATTTGAAAGTTTATGGAAAATGAGGTTCTAATAAAGGCCAGGTACTGTTTATTCTCTCCTTTGACCTCTTAATTTTTTAAAGATTATAAAGAAAAGAAATACCTTTAAGAAACCTAATCAAAGAAAACCAGCAAGATAGAAAATTCACAACAGGACAACATCCTAAGTTAAACAGCACACAAAAGTCTCTTTTAGAATGTCTTTTGAGACTAACTCTCATTCTGGGACACTGACAAAAAGTAGAGCTTGTGAAGTTTAAGTCTTACACAAATTGAACATATTTACATAAAGGTAAATGTAAGAATATATAAGGTAAGTACTAGAAAAAGCAGCCACAAAAGAATTTACTTTCCATTTAAGGGAAAAAATGATTAAACGCCACCCATTAGAGAACATATAATCTATTAATACTAATCCTAGGTTCACTTTTGTCTTAAGTATGGCTCTTCTCTCTGTGGACAAGAACCATCACCTAGTGGCTGAAATAAGAAACAGATGGCACAATATCTATTCCTCCTTAAAAGGATCACAGAAATACCACACTGTCCATTTTTTCTTAACCATTTATCCATCACTGATTAACTCCCTTTGTGGCAATTACATCCACATATTTCTTCTCTCATACTTTTTCCTTATCTTTTATAAATGTTCCTTTCCTTAGGAAAATCACTCCCCCAGTTCTAATTTCTCCCAATTTATGAGTCCAAAAAGTGGATGTACCCAAGCTGCCCATTAATGCTTGGGAGGTACCTATATCAAGGAAAAGGAAAGACTTTAAGGAAAGTTAGTCTTATGAACTAATGTCATCAGTCTCTCATCCATTCATAGTAACTCGTAAAGCTACTTACTATGGTTAGGTGGTGACAAAACATTTGGTAACACCATATGCCAAATGAGGCTAGAGTTTATAGAAATGTAGTAAATTTTCAGGATATCGATGTATGATAGTTTCTTTTTGCAGTGTTTGTGCCCAGTTTTATGACAGACCAAATCAGACTAAAGCTAGCCATTCCATGCCTGCTGCCTTCAATCTAAATGAACTAAGAGTCACATAATTGGAAGATGTGGAGAACTACCAATATCAACAGCCTCTGTAACCTCAAAATGAGGTGATTATAAGCAGAACTCAGAGAACTTAGCAGAAGATGAGACCACAGCCCCAAGCTGTTAAGAGTTCTCTTCAGGACAGGAATAAAGCTGGCCAGCAAAAATCAGATTAAAGGTGTTGCCTGCCTCAAGGCAGCTGGCTATTAATTTAAAAGCTAAAAGAAAAGAGCAGAGCACAAACTATGGCTAGATATGCTTCTCCCCCATACAGCTTACAGAAAGCAAAAAGATAACAATATATATATATTTTTTGAGGGAACAATATTGTCCTGAAAACCCCAAAACTGCCCTGCAGTAGCCAGCAACTATTAAATCTCTAAAATAATTCATGGCCCGAAATCCTCACCAACAAAACCTTTTAGCTGTGAAAGCTGTGCAGTCCTGAAGAAAACTATGCTTCCCAATGAACACTTCTGATGGGGCCATGAAGAAGGATGGACAATAAAGAACCTCTGGAGAACAGTCAGGGGCTTGTTCTACAGCAAAGGAAATCCCTCTTTATTAAGGCCATTCTGAGTGCTGCTTTGACACTGCTATCCATTTTGGTAATCAAGTCTACCCTGCCTGAACCCAGCCATCCCAGGATTCAATTATCCCCATTGTGTTTAGGTTTCTTAACGGCAGCAGTTCCCATTGTTAATTTTTTTCTTTTTTTAATTTCAGATTAATATGAGGGTGCAAAGGATTAGGTTACAATGTTTTTGTTTGTTAGGTGAGGTCCCTGTTGTAGTTGTGTCCTGCACCCAGCCCATTGTTAATTTCTGACTGATCATAAAGTTCTTCAAGGTTGTTGGGGCTCCTCCCACAAATTTCTTTCTTAGGCAAAGGAAATACCCCAAGAGAGTAGAACCCAGGGCTGCCACATCAAAGAAACCAGAACAGGAAGTCTTTGCTTTTCCTGCCCTGTAGAATTTGCTAACTGCTATGTTTCCCACTCTCCCCCTTTTTAGGGTGGGAACTTTTTACAGAATAGTTATGCTATTCTTTTTCTACTTATGTAACAATGGAGGAGGGGGCAGTTTGTGGGACACCAGACCAAAAGAAGCCATATCAGACCTAATAGAAAGGATTGTACACATATATCACTAAGATATCAAAAGCAAGATATAATAACTAGATAAGACTTAGAAGTATTTCCATTAAGGAAGGAGTGAATATGCTCTTTGTATGAGAAAAGGACAGAATTAGGATTAGATAAAGAGGTGTGTTGTAGCAAAAATTATTAATCATCCACTCAGTATTCATTTTGCCCTTCTTTCTTGCTATTAGAACCCCAGTGTTGTTGGGCTCCAATGTGCTCAAGTAAAAATATATTTTCCAGCTTTGCAGTAAATGGGGCAGTCATGTGATATAGCTTGGCCAATCAAATAAAAGCATACTTCACTGAATGTGGTTTAGATGAAAGCACTTTAAAGAGATCTTCCTCATTAGGCAGGTACTATTTTGCTCCTCTTCCTCTTCCATTCTGCTTGGAACACAAATGGGATAATTGGAGCCTGGAGAGCTATCTTGTAACTGGGAGCACATAATAAGATGGCTAGGAAGGTCAGAAGACCCACTACCAGACTTAGAATGCTTACCTTAGGAATTTTCATTTGACAAAAGAAAAATGAATTCAAATTTATTTAGGCCACTGTTATTTGGGTTTTCTGTTCCACATATAAAACTCAATTCCTAACTGATACACACACATGATACTTAACTACTTACTTAGCCAAACTTATTTCAAATTTATGAGGTCTGATAATTAAGTTTGTAAATACATCCTAGAAAAAGTGCTGCATACCTCACTGCTGAATATCACTATGATCATCATTGAAGAACTCTGCTTGGGAATCTATGCATTGATGCCATTGCCTAGTCCAGCCTACAAAGCAATTCAGGAACGCTTTTTCTGGACCGACCATCAGAACTATAGCCATATGAGATCTGACAATTAAGTTTGCAAACTTGCCACTGTGTGCTTACATTGGCAAAATTCTACAAACATTTCAGTAAGGTTTCACAACCTTGATGTATCAGTGTCTTACAGCTGTGTTCATGTGGATGTGTGGCAGTACCATGCTGAGTGGTGTTCATTATTGTTGTGTGTTTTTGTGTGCTGTATGATAATAGCTCTCATGGTCATTTAAACAAAAGAGTTCCAAAATTACTTTGAAGAGTGTACTAGGCACTGGCATTGGTACACAGCTTCCCATTATGACCACAGTGATAATCAGCAATGAGGTATGTAACACTTTATCTAGGATGAGTTTGTGAACTTAACTGTCAGACCTCATATGTTAGACAAAATAGAATCTGTAAAAAGCTATATCAGGTACTTAAAAAACACTGTATCAGGTTCATTTAGTCTGATTGTCACATACTTGTCATCAATAGGTTGCCTCATGTCCACTTCAGGCCTGATTAACCAATCAGGGCACTCTCTTGCATTAAATTGGAAGTATGCCAACAAAAATGTCTCAATAGCTACAACTGATATTGACCTGGGACCCTATATACAGCCTATTGTCCATCTGTATTAACTTCCGTTTTTCTCAGCTCTAGAATTCTAGGGTGCTATGACAAAATTATACACTTTACAAAGGAGAAAATACGTTAAGATTTCTACACATATTAACTCAGATATGTTTTATATAATCTAAGTCTATAACTTTGGACTAGCCACATTTCCTCCAAAAATGCTGTTTCTTCATTTATGAAATGGATAAAACAGAAAAACTTACTTACCTTATATAATTGATATGAACATCATACACAAAATGTGTAAAAAAACCTGAAACTTAAATTGTTAGGAACACAGAAGTTATTAATAAATGTGTAATTTATTCTTTGCAAATAGCATAAATTTGCTACCCATTAGGAATACTTAACATCTAAAACTAAATTCATTTCAAGAATATGGTTATATTGTCTTAGGTAGTGGTACAGAAAACTCTACTAATTCGTTCATTCTTCTGATTTTAAACTTAAAAACAAATAAATAAATAAATGACCAAGGTGGACAAAGCACAAAACGATCAAGAATCTATTCCAATTGTGTCCACTGCTTTAACTTCACCAGACAGAAATAACACTAGCATTCAAGAAGAATTCGGTATTAGTTTAGTCTTCTAAAAAGAAAGAAGAAAAAGTAGTTTTATTATAGTAAAGGGAAATACACATAATGTGTTTTTAATTTGAAGAAAAGGAAAGGAGAGTGGTGCCTGTGGCTCAAAGGAGTAGGGTACCGGCCCCATACGCCAGAGGTGGCGGGTTCAAACCCAGACCTGGCCAAAAACTACAATAAATTAATAAATAAATAAATAACAAGGAAAGGAAAGGAATCTCTTCAGTTCTATAGATTAAAATTTACAAGGTAAAAATAACTAGTCAAGTTAAATTAAATCAGCAAATATTTGATGTTGCTATTATAATACTGAATAATAGAGGACCAGCAACCTCAAGGAGAGCTGTGAAGTACAACCCTTCACATCCAAGTTTCAGTATCCAGGATAAAAATGTAATTGAAGTTTCAGTGCATACAAAGTTTGGGTAATATAAAAAATATACTCAATTAAAATTCCAGTATTAGTGGCTTTAAAACAGGTGCTGCCAATACATAGTTCCAGGTAAAGCTTATTAACATTTTCAAAGCTTACTTGAATTTCTTTTTCAACCTTCAGAACCACTTGGAAAATCTAGAAATGCAACTTAAGGAAGCTTGGGAACTGAATCAGCATTAGGAAGGAAAGAGTAACAATGTAGAACAAGTTACAAAGACAACTTTAAAGTCAATCTTGCTTAGATTACTTTTGGTAAGTTACACACTGAACATATAACACAGATCCCAACTACAGAAAACAAAAAGCATATATGCAGATAGCACAACTGATTGTTCTACAAGTGCTATAAATGCACTGAAATGCTTAAAGGGCCTTAGTTTAAAAAATGAACAAATAGTCCAGGTACGGTGGCTCAGACCTTTAATCCTAGCACTCCGGGAAGCTGAAGCAGGTGGACTGCTTGAGCTCAGGAGTTCAAGACCAGCCTGAGTAAGAGCGAGACCCCATCTCTATATTTAAAAAAAAAAAAAGACATACAGGCAGAGTTGGGAAATTTAAAGTTAAACAGAAAATACTTTTTAGAACACTGGCTCTAAAGGGGAGCAGAAAAGTAGGTGATGACTGTATAAAGAGTTGAGGGTAAGAAGACACTGCAGCATGTTTACATAGGGATAATAAAGACCAGCAAAGACAGATGAGCAAAGGATCGGGGATCAATTCTGTAGAACTAAAAGGGAGCAAGTGCTGGAGCCACATTCTTGAGCGGGTCAGAGCAATGTCAATGATTGCATAAATTTGAGAGATGGACCTTAAACAGCACAGAGAGTTATGTGCTACATATGCCAACAGGAGCATGATATATGGGTTCAGATAACAGTAGGCAATTTTAATAGTAAAACCATAGAGGCATTCCCTTCTTATTGTATTTTTTAATGAGTATGGAGAATTTCTTATTAATTTTTTTACATATAAATGTGTTTATTTGGTTTCCACTTTTTGCCTCCACAAAATTAAAAAGGCTTAAAATTTAGTAACAATAACAATGTTTAAGATAAGGACTAGAAACAAAAACTTCATAAGGAACTAATGAAGATAAATACATTCAGAAAAGAAATCAGATGATTGCTGCAACAAAATATTGAGCAATAACAATAATGCAAAAAAAGTAACATTCACATTGTCAAATTAGAGTATGTCTATTGTAGAATGCTTTAACTCTGAGGTTCAGTATGGAGTCATCAGTCAACTTCTTATTTTTTTTCCAAGCCTCAAAAAATAGACAACTAATATTTATAAATAAAAATAAAATATAATTTCAAAAAACAGATCATGCCAAATCTTACAGACAATAGAAAATGAAGAAATACTTCAAAATCATTCTACTTCACCTGGATACACCTGATATTAAAATTTGAAAAAATATAATGAGGGGGAAATTACAAACATATTTCACTTATAAATGAGGATGCAATATCCTAATCAAGATATTAACAAGTTGAATTAATGTTTAAGTAATGTACTTTGGTCAAAATTAAATTCAGTTTATATGAGAATTAGTCACTATTTTCTTTTCTTTTCTTTTCCTTTCCCTCACCCCTCCCTCCTTCTCTGTCTGCTCTCCCCTCCCCCCATGCCCCACCATGTCACTAATTGTCATTAACTGTCCTCACATCAAAGGTGAATACATACATGCCTCTCCATTCCTGTGATGCTTCACCAAGAATAATGTGTTCCACCCACATCCAGGTTAGTACAAATTTAAACTTAAAATCAAAATATTCTGGCTACCTAAGAAGATAAGAGCTTCTTTCAAAAACTCAGCTGTGTTTAAATTGCCAAAATGTGGAAACAACCTACATCCAGGTTAGTACAAATTTAACGTTAAAATCAAAATATTCTGGCTACCTAAGAAGATAAGAGCTTCTTTCAAAAACTCAGCCATGTTTAAACTGCCAAAATGTGGAAACAACCTAAATGCCCACCAACCCAGGAATGGATTAATAAACTGTGGTATATGTATAACATGGAATACTATTCAGCCATTAAAAAGATGGAGACTTTACATCTTTTGTATTAACCTGGATATTACTACCTAATAAACAGAAGTAAATTTTGCCTAACTAGAATTAACAATTTCTGGAAAAAGTGGTCGAGAAGTAAGCTGTATCAAAACATAAAAATAAAATATTGTATGATCTGCAAGATCAGCCACATGAAAGAGAAATTGGAAGGCAAATTCTTCATTACAGGTATCTCCAAAACTAGGTCTTTGAAGGTTTTTCCTTCCTAGTTTCTGACCAGGAGACATTTGCCATTCTTGTAGGCCAGCTGAGTCCATACACAGATACAGACATATTTTTATACAATGTCAAATTCCTAACCAAATATTCAAATATTTAATACTAATGAAGTCTTTATCTGCTACCTAAGCAAATAAAACTGGGGATGCTACCTCTCTTCATTTCCAAGACAAATGCACTTAAATACTCTAGATACATCCTAGACTTATAGTGAAATGATAAAACAATGTATCAAGTTAAGGAATCATCTTGGATTCAGAAGGAGCAGTAAGCAATACATTGATTATGAACAGAAAGAAGTGGTTGAAATCAGGGCCATTTTACCCTTTTCAGGAAATCATAAGACTTTTATTTTAACGTATCAGGCACAGCAGGCTACCTAATACTGAATTAAAAGCTTAACTATACTCTCTTTGATACCTATAGAAAGCAGTGATATCATCCTAATTACTTTAAGCTACACCTCTGAAGGCAGTAACAAAATCATATCTACAGAAACCATCAATCCATTACAAATACTACTTTTCCTCAGCTAATTCCAGGTGAAGAAATGTAATTCTAAAGAAAATAAACCAAAGCATTAACAATATCATTATATTTTTCCATCTGAGAAATGTCAATACTTATTGAATTCACAGAAAATAACACAATCTTCAATCTTTTTTTCTCCATTTCATTTTCTCTTCTATTCTGTAATTTAATAAAAAAAGAAAGCCCTAGGATCCCAATTTGACCATCTGCCAAGGGATCATAAAGCCATCTGAAGTTTTAGATGACACAGCAGCCACAGATAGCTCTAGATGGTCTGAAAAACTTGGGGACACTGGCTATATTTACATGTTTTGCCTAGCTTTCTAGCAAGAATCCCAAACAACTCAAAACTAGGATGGGGAAAAAGCACTTAGAATTAGTACTATCCAGAACAAGAGAAGAAAACAACTTTAAGAGAATAAGGTATTCCACCTGAAACGAATCTCTCATGTTGTTTGTTTTAATGCAATGCTGGCAAGTCACTGTGAGGTAACTCATAATACAAATAAATGTTGGGAAGATTAAATAGAATCCATCAATACCAAACAATACTATTTTGAAAGTAACATTTATACAGTGGTCATTTAAAGATAAAACACAAGCTCAGCACCTGTAGCTCAAGTGGCAAGGGCGTCATCCACATACACTGGAGCTGGAGGGTTCAAATCCAGCCCAGGCCTGCCAAACAACAATGACAACTACAACCAAAAAATAGCTGGGCGTTGTGGCAGGCATCTGTAGTCCTAGCTACTTGGGAGGCTGAGGCAAGAGAATCGCTTAAGCCCAAGAGTTGGAGGTTGCTGTGAGCTGTGATGCCACGGCACTCTACCCAGGGTGACAGCTTGAGACTCTGTCTCAAAGAAAAAAGAAACACACATTTTAAAACTTAAAAGCAGCATAAACACCACTATATAATAAAAATTTCCACTTGTAACATTTGCTACATAGGAGCTTCTTAATATTATTCCCATTTTTTCATACAATATTTGGAGGCCATTCATAGCCTTAGACTGTATAAAATCCAATATTTCATTAATTGACCTAATGTTGTAGACCAGGAAAAAGCAATAATTGTACTGAGAGAAGTTGATTTAATTCAGAGAAAGATTTCAACAAACACATCATAATTCAAAGGAATAAGAAATTATCTTAAAGAATCTCCTAGCAGAAACTAGTAAAATTTATGGGAAAAAAATATGCTTTCAAGTCTGATAGTTCTGTAGAATCTTCCTTCATTACTTCCATGCTGGCCCTTTATTAAGAAACAGCAGTTTATTAACTGTTTATGCTTATTAAACTGCTTGATAAACTACTTTACTTCACTATTATCCAAATAGAGCCCAGATAGCCCTTCTAATTTCCATTTGGAAAAGGGCCTGTATTCTAAAAAGAGTTCCTTGGGAAATACCCACATCTTACTAGCTCTGTTATTACCCAATTTCCAAGTTTTCTTTTTCTTCTTACTTTGTGTGTGTGTGTGTGTGTGTGTAAAATTCCAGTCTATACACTATCTGCGCCTTGTCGCAGTTCCCAGTACCATACTGACCTTCCACCTCCTTCCACCTCCAGGCCTAGTCAACCCAGTTCTAATTGTTGAGAACAGGAAATGACACTTGCCCTACTAGAAAGCACTTGCAAGAGTGCTAGCAAGAAAGCACTTGCCCTACTAGAAAAACCAAAAAAAAAAACTTGGTGCATTATTTGAGAATGGAAAATCTATCTAGATCCTTACATCCTTACTCCATCCAAAAAACAAAATAAATTTCAGACAAATCAAAGAATTAAATGTAAGAAGTCAAAAAGAGAAAAATGAAAGTGAGTTTACACATGATTACCAGATGGGAAGGACTTTGTAAGCATGAAGATAATCACAGAAATAACAAAGGAAAAGATTGATAAGATTTTGACTATGGTAGAAGCATTCCTTTTTTATTTTTATTTATTTTGAGACAGATTCTCACTCTGTTGCCCTGGGTGAATCAACTTTCACTTAACAAATTTCACAGAAAGATCCATTCTCTAGCCCCTCAGTAGAAACTTAATGAACATCCACCGCATGGTGACTGCTCAGTGCTGACAGGCCGTAGTGTATTGTACACCTGCTCACAAGGCCCACAAGTTAAGCTGTCTACTTATCAAGAGTTATTTATGTTTGTTCCCAAATGTGTTCCTTTTTATGCTAGTTGTGTAGGTGTTACTATAATTCTTAATTACATGTTCCATATATGTTACAGCAGTTGAATATGAGTGCAAAAAGAGAAGAGCTGGCTGCAAAGACTGGATAAATTAAAGGTGGGTGATAAAACTGCAAAAGACTTGGTGGGGGAACCTGTAAAATACATGAAAGGATTCTACACCCAGAATACTGCTCATTAATCCACTTTATGGATTAGTTTTCTAAATCAAAACTAGAAATCACTGTTGATGCATTTTGGATGAGATGTATGAAAGAAATAAACACCAGATTTCTCATCAATTAGTCATTCAAAGTAAAGGGTGGCCCCAAAGCAAAGGATTAGCTACTATCATAATGTATATTTTGATGGTTTACATTCAAATGTTGAAAGGATATATGTAGATTTTTTTTTGGATACCTGTCCTCTTTAAGAGATCAGCTATCAGATCCAATCATATCAAATAAAGAGGCTTCTCCTTGGGCAGTGCATGTGGCACAGTGAGTAGGGTGCCAGCCTTTTGTACTGAGGGTGGCGGGTTCGAGCCCGGTCCCAGCCAGGGCCAAACTGCAATAAAAAAAAATAGCTGAGCCTGTGGCAGGGACATGTAGTCCCAGCTATTTGGGAGACTGAGGCAGGAGAATCCCCTAGGCCCAGGAGCTGGAGGTTGCTGTGAGCTGTGACTTCACAGCACTCTGCCAAGGGCAACAAAGTGAGACTCTGCCTCTAAAAAAAAATAATAAAGAGGCTTCTCCTCTATAATTTTTAGTTTCCATATAACCAAATTCATCAGGAACAAAACTAAAAAGTAAATTTAAGAAGTATATGAAAGATAATAACAATAGATTAATATCTTTGATGTATAAGGTTTACGTCATTTAGCAAAAAAATACATGGGTAACTAGAAGAAAATGAAAGAAAAAAAACTAATGGCCAATTTAAAGGAGGAATATAAAACATTAAACATGAAGAAAATGGATTCTTTCATTGGTTATCAAAAAGACACAAAATAGTTCAGTGAGGTAAGATTTTTTTACCAATAAAGTCAGCAAAAGGTAAGTAATGAGCACATTCAATGTAACAGACAGGGATATGTTCACTGCTGAAATAAGACATTTTGCTAGAACCTTTCTAGAAGTTAATCCAGCAAGAGGCTTAAAAATGTCTATATCCTTTCACCAAGCAATTCCATTTCTAGAACTCTACTCTTAGAATATAATCTGAAATGTGAGTAAAGCTTTGGTAGTAAGATCCACCGCAAGGTGTTCTTTATAACACTTAAAAATTGAGGGGAAAAAATCTTTATTTAACAAAAGTTATTGTGTCAGGCACTGAGGATGAAATAGTAGACAAAACGATTCCAGGCTTCCATTAGTTTAGAGCCTGTTGGGAAAGGTAAACAAATTACGTAAGAAATTATATGAAGTTCAACAATAAGGAAATTACCAAATAAACTGTGAGACATACAAATGAGACACAGCCATTAGAAATTATAATGGATCGGCGCCTGTGGCTCAAGTGGCTAAGGCGCCAGCCACATACACCTAAAGTGGCAGGTTCGAACCTAGCCCAGGCCCGCCAAATAATAATGACGGCTGCAACCAAAAAATAGCCGGGCATTGTGGCGGGTGCCTGTCGTCCCAGCTACTTGGGAGGCTGAGGCAGGAGACTCGCTTGAGCCCAGGAGTTAGAGGTTGCTGTGAGCTGTGATATCATGGCACTCTACCCAGGGGGACAGCTTGAGGCTCTGTCTCAAAAAAAAAAAAAGAAAAGAAAAAAGAAATTATAATAAAATATCAAGGACATAAGGAAATACACTAAATGAAAAACTATAAAACTATAAATGGTATAATAACCAGAATCCACAGAGAACTCAAATGTATTAGCAAGAAAAGAACAAGTGATCCCATCTCAGGGTGGGCAAGGGACTTGAAGAGAAACTTCTCCAAAGAAGACAGGCGCACGGCCTACAGACACATGAAAAAAATGCTCATCATCCTTAATCATCAGAGAAATGCAAATTAAAACTACTTTGAGATATCATCTAACTCCAATAAGATTAGCCCACATCACAAAATCCCAAAACCAGAGATGTTGGCATGGATGTGGAGAAAAGGGAACACTTCTGCACTGCTGGTGGGAATGCAAAGTAATATGTTCCTTTTGGAAAGATGTTTGGAGATCACTTAGGGATCTAAAAATAGCCCTGCCATTCAATCCTTCAATTCCCCTATTAGGTATATATCCAGAGGACCAAAAATCACTTTATAACAAAGATATTTGCAGCAGAATGTTTACTGCAGCCCAATTCATAATTGCTAAGTCATGGAAGAAGCCCAAGTGCCCATCAACCCATGAATGGATTAATAAGTTGTGGTATATGTACACCGTGGAATATTATGCAGCCTTTAAAAAGATGGAGACTTTACCTCTTTATGTTTACACGGATGGAGCTGGAACATATTCTTCTTAGCAAAGTATCTCAAGAATGGAAGAAAAAGTATCCAATGTACTCAGCCCTACTATGAAACTAAATTATAAGCACCCACACTTCCAAATGAAAGCCATAACCCAACTATAGCCCAAGATGAAGGGGAACGAGGAGAGGAGAGGGAGGATGGGTGGAGGGAGGATAATTGGTGGGACCACACCTGTGGTGCATTTTACACGGGTATATGTTAAATCTACTAAGGGTAGAATATAAATATCTTAACACAGTAACTAAGAAAATACGGTGAAGGCTATGTTAACCAATTTGATGAAAGTATTTCAAATTATATATAAAACTAACACATTGTACCCCATAATTGCATTGATGTACACAGCTATGGTTTAATAAAAATAAATAAATAAATAAATACAAGGAAGGAGTATTTTAGTGTTAATAAATTTTTTTTTTTTTTTGCAGTTTTTGGCCAGGGCTGGGTTTGAACCTGCATCTCTGGCATATGGGGCTAGCATCCGACTCCTTTGAGCCTCAGGTGCCGCCCTATGTTAATAAAATTTTATACTTAAAAAAAAACTATAAATGGTTATAAAAATACACTGATAACCCAGGGGTGGGGTAGAATTTCTGGAATGGTTGAGTGAGAACCTCCACTACTAATGAACGAACTTAGGTTAAGACCACCAGGTTCTGTGGCATTTAAACATAGAGCTGCTTTCCCCATTATTCTGTACCCTTGTAGTTGACACTGCCATTAAAAGGAGTTGACTTGAATTGCAGCTCTAAGAGAAAGCCCTGTGGCCAGAGGCATTGTTGAAAACAACAGCAACATTAGCAAACAATCAACCATCAAGGCTACTTAAGCCTGCAATACTGGCTGGAACAAACAAGACATTAGCCGAATGTGTAAAAGGAAGATATAAGGGATGAGAAAGCCACAGGGAACTTAAAGCTCTTTTGCTGCGTGCTTACTAGAGACTGGAGAAGATACCAGTTACCTACAGCTCCTGGCTGACTGTGAAGCTCTGCACAACTGAAAGAGAAAGCCAAGGCAGACTTTTTAAACTGCCCAAACTTTGAATGTATGCTACAACCCATACACAGATTCAGCAAAAGATGGAAAACTTACTGACTCCAAGTGTTCAACCAAAACTGGCCAAACATCAGCTGATTTTTTTTTTTTTTTTTTTT
>NW_003852587.1:411390-413439 GCF_000181295.1 Otolemur garnettii
TTTGGTCAGGGGCAGGTTTGAACCCACCACCTCACCTCCGGTATATGGGGCTGGCACCCTACTCCTTTGAGCCACAGGTGCTGCCAAAATCATCAGCTGATCATTAAGCCATGCTGACCTTAGGAAGCCAGGTTTAAAATTGGGAATAAGAATTTTAAAAAACAAAACAAAAAAACTCTAGCAGAGATGTCAGTGGGTGGACACATAATGCAAAAAAACAGATTTCATAGAATTAGTCCAGGCAAGTCACTAAACAATACAGAAACAAAAGAAAAATAATAACCATCTCTGGGGGTGGGATAAGAATCTGGAATTGCTACAATATATGGTCTAAAATGTCCAGTTATCAACAAAAAAATCAAAAGATATATACAGAAAAAGGTAAACAATGGCCCATACAGCAGAAAAAAAGCAGTCGATAGAAACTGTCTCTGAGGGGGCCCAGCTGTTGGACTTAGTAAAGACTTCAAATTCATTATTATAAATATGTTCAAGTAACTAAAGAAAAAAAGGCTTAAAGAATTAAGAAAAAAGTAAGAAGGAAAAAAAAGAATTAAGGAAAAGTATGGTGATAGTTTCTCATCAACTAGAGAATATCAGTAAAGATCTAAAAGAAAATCAGTAAAGATCCAAAAGAAAATCATATAGAAATTATAGAGCTAAAAAAGTAGTATAATTGAAATGGAAAATTCACTAGAGGAACTCAACAGCAATCTTAAGCTGACAGAAGAAAAAAGTCAACAAATTTGAAGCTGGATTAATAGCAATTATCCAGGTTGAAGAATTGGGGGGGGGATCTGTAAAATGTATATTGATAATATATGGTGAGATCATTAATTTTGTTCTTCATAATTCAAAATAATTCAGCCATTCACTCATTTATTCTTTCAATAAACAATGACTTGGCTAGCACGTGCCAAGTACCAGTGCACAGCAGTAACAGAAACATGGTTCAGGCAGTCATGGAGCTCACAGAAAAGAGATTATCCAATAAGAAATAACCCAAATATCCAACACTGTGAGAAAAGATGAGTAAACTATGCCAAAGAGCCACTCAATAAATATTTGTTGAATAAATAAATGGATGGTTGAACAAATAAGAAAAATATAAAGCAAATTAGTGAAGGTCGGGGTATAGGTGGGGTAGAAAAGGGACATAAAAAACAGACCCAGCACAATTCTATGTTCAAAGTCATTCAGAATTTAGTAGAGAATGAAGTAACCCACTGTAGACAAACAGGAGGCTTTGGTGGTGCTCAGAATAAATATCTCCCAGGTAAATAAGCTAAAAGAAAATGTCTAGCAATTAAAACAAACCAATGACAAGGTTTCTATCAGTCCTTACTTTAAGTAGGATTCTTAATGTTATATTTGAGCTATTTAATTTATGCACAGTATATTGGTCTTCCTTTAGCTTTGTTTCTAAGTAGCATCAGTAAATCTTTGAAATAGTATATCCTACCTACTCTCTATCTATTGCTTTCTGTCGTATGCTAAGCAGAATAGTGTACATACCAGGAACATCAGTAAAGGAAAAAAATAGACACAGTATCTAAAAGGCATGAAAATACCTTTCTAGAATCTCAACAACTTAGTGCTAGGAAAATGCCCAATTATCTATCAGAAAAACTTACCTAGAAATTATTTTTCAAGTCAGAGAAATCTGTACCTGAAAATAAAAAGATGCTCATTTATTTAATAATCCTACTACACTCCAGACATCACACAAGTGCTGGAGATATAAAACCCCTGGGTCCTTCCCTTGAGAAGCTAATGGTGCAAAACAGAATCCAGGAAATAAAAGTCCAAGAAAAAGACAGGGTCTCAAGGAAGGGAAGGCTTTCATTTAAACACAGCGGACTGAATATAACCATTTATCTAATTCCCTCTACAAACCATGAGAGTAAAGAATTAGGGCTCGGCGCCTATAGCTCAACCGGCTAAGGCGCCAGCCACGTACACCTAAGGTGTCGGGTTCGAATCCCCAGCCCGGACCCGCCAAACAACGATGATGGCTGCAACCAAAAAATAGCTGGGCGTTGTGGCGGG
>NW_003852587.1:413582-414745 GCF_000181295.1 Otolemur garnettii
AAAAAAAAAAAAAAAAAAGAATTAGAAAAGATATAAATCAAGAAGCTCAAGTGAGTAGGGAAGAACATGACAGTAAAGGATAGATATTCTCAATAAAATGAAAAGCATTTGGAAGAGAGGTAACTAACGTGGCTGTATGTTTGTTAGTACAAAAGTACCTGCAGTAGAGGAATCTAAACTAAAGCAAGTAAGCTAGTTCATTCCTGAGAGCCCTGGAAGAGCAAAAGGTAAAAGCTCTTCCTTTGTATCATATGGGCACACTTGAAGGAAACAAAAAAATTTTTTTCCTTTTTTTTGTTTAAGAGACAGAATCTCACTTTGTCACCCTGGGTAGAGAGCTGTGCCATCACAGCTCACAGCAGCCTCCAGCTCTTGGGCTTAGGTGATTCTCTTGCCTCAGCCTCCCAAGTAGCTGGGACTACAGGCACCGGCACAATGCACAGCTTTTTCTTTTTTAATTAAATCATAGCCGTGTACATTAATGCAATCATGGGGTACAATGTGCTGGTTTTATGTGCAATTTGAAATGTTTCATCAAACTGGTTAACATAGCCTTCATGGCATTTTCTTCATTATTATGTTAAGATATTTATATAGGTACATGTGAAATTTACTAGGTATAGAATATAAATGTCTTAACAAAAGAATTTTTTTAAAGGTTGAGGGAGCAACTGAAAAATCCTTTAGAAGAGAAGTAAGACTATTGGGTTTTTTTCTCCCTAACCAGAGCATCTGGCAATTGCCTCTTCTCTACACAGCAGAGATCTCAAGTTACTATCGAGAGGTTGAAACAAAGAATCCCTGAATTCAGGAACACCAGCCATAACTGAGAACAAAAATGGGATGTCTTACTGAAAACAAGGATTAAGTAAAGGTCTGTACTGCCAATGATGAAAGATCTAGCTATCCTCAAACTCCCTCCCACAAGAGATTTCAGAAATACCACTTAGAGGGCAGGGTAATCCCAGCACTCTGGGAGGCTGAAGCAGACAGATCACCTGAGCTTACAGGTTCAAGACCAGCCTGAGGTAGAGTGAGACCCCATCTCTTAAAATAGCTGGATGCTGTGGCGCCGGTAGTCCCAGCTACTTGGGAGGCTGAGGCAAGAGAATTGCTTGAGCCCAAGAGTCTGAGGTTGCTGTGAGTTCTGATGCTACAGCACT
>NW_003852587.1:414774-438116 GCF_000181295.1 Otolemur garnettii
AAAAAAAAAAAAAAACCCCACTTGGAAAAACTGATTGGCTTAAGAACAAAGAACTGATAGAAGGTTCCTCAGAAATACCCAGGTTTTTCCCCAAGAATACCACAGTGACAAGGTCTGCTCATGAACACAGAATTTCCAATCAACTTTTCATTAATAGAAACAAACAGAACAAACAGCTAAAGACATTTGAGAAATATCTTAAATATGAAAGACAGGTACCAAAACCAACAAACAGGAGAAAAGAAAATCAGAGAAAACAGACAATATGGGGAAAAGAAAGTGTCAAAATAATTATAATTCCATTTCCTTCTCTTTCTCATTGAGGACATTAGGCATAGCACCCAAGAAACAAAATCATGAAGCTATATAAAAGGAACAGAGAACAACAAAACACTCTTAAAAACAAATTACATATTTTTGATACTATTATAATCGAACTGTACTTGATTTCTTCTTCAGATAGTTTGTTGCTAGTATATAGAAACATTACCAATTTTTGCAGGTTGATTTCCTATCCTGTCACTTTACTGAACTTCTTTATTAATCCTAACAGTTTTAGGGGGCAGGTGAAGACTCTAAGGATATATAAGATCATGTCATCTGCAAAGAGAGAAAATTTTATTTCTTCCTTCCTGATTTTGATGGTTTTTATTTCTTTTTCTTGCATATTCTGGCAAGGACTTTCAAAGCTATAATGAATAGAAGTGATGAGAGTAAGTATCCCTGTTTTGTTCCTAATCTTAGAGGAAAAGATTTTGGTTTTTCAACATTGAGTATGATAGTGGTGGGGCTGATATATATGACCTTTATTATGTTGAGGTACATTGCTTTTACACCTAATCTGTTGAGAGATTTTTTTAAGAGTTTGAATTTTGTCAAATGTGTTTTCTGCCTTTATTGAGATGATCATATGGGTTTTGTACCTCATTCTGTTAATGTGATATATAACATTTATTGATTTCCATATGTTGAACCAGCCTTGCATTCCAGGGATAAAACCTATTTGATCATGGTGTATGTTCTTTTTATTACCCTCTCATTCATGCCATCAGAAATTTACTAGAAAGTAAATGAAGTGATAATTTTTAAAGCCAATTTCACAGGTATCAAAGGGAAATGGTAAATTAAACATTCAAAAATTATAGAATCACTAATTTTAGAGCTCAAGAGAACTTTAGAAATTATTGGAGCCATCTTCTTCATTTTCTCATTTAAAAAAACTAAAGACCAGAGAGGTGAATTTACTTGGTCCAGACCACACAGTAACTAACATTTTGAGCTTTCTGTATACTAAGTAATGACAATTGAGAAGAAACCAATCACAGAGAAAAAAGTCCTTTCAGATATATCACATTTGTTGTATGAAGCATGTATGATTCTTTTAATATGCTGTTGAATTTGGTTTGCTAGTATTTTGCTAAGGATTTTTGCATCTACATCCAGCAAGGATATTGACCTACAATTTTCTTTTCTGGTAGTGTCTCTGTCTAGTGTTAGCATCAGGGTAATGTTGGCCTCATAAAATGGGTTTGGAACTGCTCCCTCCTCTTCAATTTTTTGGAAGAGTTTTAAAGAAATTGGCATCGATTCTTCTTTAAGAATCTGGTGATAGAATTCACCAATGAAGTCAGTAAAGCCCAAGTTCTGGGAATTTTCTTTGCTGAGAGGTTTTTGAACATTGATTCAATCTCCTTTCTCATTATTGGTGTGTTCAGATTTTCTATTTCTCTTTTATAAATTTCAGATTAATATGAGTGTACAGATGAGAAGGTTACAGTGTTTGCATTTGTTAAGTAAAGTTCAAGTTGCAGTTGTGCCCCTCACCCAGGAAGTGTGCCATGTACCCTGTTAGATGAGAGCACACCAATCTTCCTGTATCCGCTCCTTTCTCCCTCCCTCCTCCCCAGATTTTCTATTTCTTCATGACCCAGTCTTGATAGATTGTATTTTTCGGAATTTATCAATTTTTTTCTGGGCTATCCAATTTGTTGGCATATAATTGTTCATAATTGTCTCTTATGATCCTTTGTATTTCTCTAAGTTGTAATGTCTCTTCTTTCACTTATAATTTTGAGCCTTCTTTTTTTCTTACTTGGTCTAGCTAAAGGTGTGTTAATTTTATTCACCTTTTCAAAAAACACAAGTCTTACGTTTCAAGTTTCAATGATCTTTTCTATTGTTCTTCTAGTTTCTATTTTATTTATTTCCATTCTGATCTTTATTATTTTCTTCCTTTTGATGTATTTGGACTTAGTTTGTTCTTGTTCTTCTAGTTTCTCAAGGTATAAAGTTATTTGAGATCTTTTTTGTCTTAATGTATTGGCATTTATCACTATCAACTTCCCTCTTAGAACTGCTTTTGCTGCATCTCGTAAGTTTTGGAACATTGTGTTTCCCATTTTCATTTGTCTCATAAATTTTTTATTTCCCTTTTGATTTCTTCTTTGATCCATTGGTTGTTGAGTGTGTTGTTTCCCTGCATAGTATTTGTGAATTTTCTAATTTTTCTAATTGATTTTTAGTTTCATACAACTGTGGTTCAAAAAGATACTTGATGAGATTTCAGTCTTCTTAAATTTGTCAAGGCTTCTTTTGTACCCTAACATATGATCTATCCTGGAGAATGTTCCATGTATACTTGAAAAGAATATGCATTCTACTGCTGATAGATGAGATATTTTGAAGCTGGCTCTTAGGTCCATTTGTTCTACAGTGCAATACAAGTCTGCTTTTTCCTTACTGATTTTCTGTCTGATTTGTCAGACAGAACTATCTGAACAATCACTTTGATCTGATTGTTCAAAATGAGGTATTAAATCTGCTACTATTATTGCATTGATATCTATTTCTCTCTTCTTTTAATATTTGATTTATATATATTTAGGTACTCTGATGTTGGATATGTATATATTTGTAATTGTTATAGCATCTTGATGAATTGACCCTTTTATCAGTAAATAATGACCTTTTTGTCTCTTGTGACAGCTTTTGACTTATATAGTCTGTTTTGTCTCATATAAATAGCCACCTTTTTCTTTTTTGGTTACCATTTGCATAGAATATCCTTTTCCATTCCTTTCCTTTCAGCCTGTGTGTGTCTTTAAAGCTAAAGTTAATCCTTGTAGGTAGCATACAGTTGAGTATTTATTCTATCCATTCAGTCACTCAGTCTTTTGACAGGAGACATTAATCCAATTATAAAGTAATTACTGATAGGCAAGGACTCACTACTGACATCTTGTTAATTGTTTTCTGTTTTGTAGTTCAGTTGTTCCATCTTTCTCTCTTGCTGTTTTCCTTTGTGATTTGATGATATGTCTGTAATGGTATGCTTTGATTCCTTCCCCTTTATCTTCTGTATATCTAGTATAGGTTTTCTCTTTGAGGTTACCTCAAGGCTTACATAAAATATCTTAAAATTATAACTGTCTATTTTAAGCTGATAACTGAACTCCAACCACACGTAAAAACTCTCTACTTTAATTTCCCCTTCTCCCACAGTTTGTTATTGATGTCACAATTTATATCTTTTATATACCATGTATCCATTAACAAATTATTGTAACTACAGTTATTTTTAATACTTTTGTCTTTTAACTTTTATGCTAGAATTAAAAGTGATTTATGCACCATCATTATAGTATTCTGAATTTAACTATGTAACAGTGAATATAACTATCACAAACTTGGTGCCTTAAAACAACATCAATTCAAAAATAGCCAGGTGTGGCGGGCGCCTGTAGTCCCAGCTACTTGGGAGGCTGAGGCAAGAGAATTACCTAAGCCCAAGAGCTAGAGGTTGCTGTGAGCTGTGGTGCAACAGCACTCTGCTGAGGGCGACAAAATGAGACTGTCTCTTAAAGAACTGTTTGTCAAGTCTTAGGTGCTTGCGAGAGTTCTTTCCTAGTACAGGGATCAGCCCTTGGTGATGCACGTTTTTGACCAGGCTATCATTTGGTCATTAAATTTGTTTATAATATCCTTAAAAAAAAAAAAAAACATCAATTTATTCTCTTATAGTTCTGGAGGTCAGAAGTTTAAAATCAAGGTGTTAGCTACATTTTCTAGAGGCTTCAGGGGAGAATAAGTTTCCCAGCCTTCCCCAGCTTCTAGTGGCTCCCTGCATTCTTAAGCCACTAGAAGCTAGGGAAGGCTGGGAAACTGATTCTCTTTCCTCCGTCTTCGAAGTGCATCATCCACATGTGGTTGATTTCACTGTCCTGTCTCCTTTTACAGACTTTGATTCTTCTTCCTCCCTTTTATAAGGACCTTTATGATTGAATGGAGCCTACTCAAATAGTCCAGGATAATACCCCTATCACAAAACCTTTAATGTAATCACATCAGCAAAGACACTTTTACCATGTAAGGTAAACATTTTCACAGGTTTAGTAAGTAGTGCATGGACATCTCTGGGGGCCAGTATTCAGCCTATTATATATAGTCCCAAAAATTCAGTTCCTATTGAAAGTTTCCACAGAAGCTACAGGAACGCATACTCTACCAAAACTAGATAATAAATTGATGTTAGCATAACGTTACAACAAGATGACCTCAGAATAACACAAAACAATGAAAGAGCTTCAAGATTTGATAAGCTCTTTTTATCATTAAGAATTTTATTGGCAGCACCTATAGCTCAGTGGTTATGGTGCTGGCCACATACACCAAGGCTAGCGGGTTCGAACCCAGCCCACAGCCAGCTAAACAACGACAATTACAACAAAAAATAGCCTGGTACTGTGGCAGGTGCCTGTAGTCCCAGCTACTTGGGAGGCTGAGGCAAGAGAATTGCTTAAGCCCAAGAGTTTGAGGTTGCTGTGAGCTGTGATGCCACTGCACTCTACCAAGGGCAACATACATAGTGAGACTCTTTCTCCAAAAAAAAAAAGAATTTTATTTATATATATCATGAAATATTATTCAGCCATTATACAAGATGGAGACTGTACATCTTTTGTACTATCCTGGATAGAGTGGGAACATATTCTTCTTAGTAAAGCATCACAAGAATAGAGAAGCAAGAATCCAATGTACTGGCTAGGCGCCCATAGCTCAGTGGTTAGTGCACCAGCCACATGCTCCAGGGCTGGTGGGTTCAAACCCCGCCCAGGCCTGCTAAACAACAACAACAAAAAATAAAATAGCCAGGTATTCTGGTGGGCACCTGTAGTCCCAGCTACCAGAGAGGCTGAGGCAAGAGAATTACCTAAGCCCAAGAGTTTGAGGTTGCTGTGAGCTATGACACCACGGTACTCTACCAAGGGTGACAAGGTGAGACTCTATCTAAATTAAAAAAAAAATCCAATGTACTCAATTATAATATGGAGTCAGTAGACGATCTAATACATACTCACATAAGAGAAAAACTCAAATCAATTCAAGGAGGGAGTGAGGAGGAGGGAAAGGAACAGGGGTGCTCCCACTTAAAGGGCACAATGTTACAGTATAAGGCATATCTCTTGAGGGCAGGACAGTTATAAGAGGGACTTTACCTAACAAATGCAAACAATGTAACTAATTCTCTGTGCCCTCAATTAACCTGAAACAATAAAAAAAAGAGTTTTGTGAAAGTAAAAATATAAAAACATTGCAGTATTTCATCTAATTCAAAGAGTCTAAGCAGAAAAATACATCAACAGGCAAAGAAATGTAAAGTTCAGTCACATATTATAGCAGTGAGGGGTGGGACTAAAGACACCTGTTAGTAGAAAGAAGGCAATATATAAATTGAAGCCAAGGGCCTGGACTAGAAGACCACTTCCCTGTTACAGTCACCAACACAGCAGGCTATGAATAGGGTTCAATATGTCACAACGTGACAAACAAGAATCTAGTCAGTATTCCTGCTTACATCTTAGAACACTATGCAACCTTAACCAGGTGAGACAATAGCCCCCCAAACTGTCTGATATGATATAACCATTTCCTTAGTGGATAAATACCTTTTAACTTTGGAAATACTTGTAACTAAAGAAATGGAAAGACAGAAAAAAAGCTGCTAAGGATATGCAACAGCTTCACAAAGACAGATACTTGCACTGTACTTTCAGGTAAGTGGGGCGGTAAGTATATGTACATGCACACACTAGTGTTGGGAGGGCAAAGGAGAAATGAAGACTAGCATCTGCTATGGCATAAAAAGAACTACGTGTTGGGCCAGTGACAAAGTGGAAGTGGAAGATGTATGGTAAGAAAACCAAATACTATCAACAGAGGGAAACAATGTAACATACAGGTTAAGTACCTAACTTAAGAAACTTGGCTCTGCACTCACTATGCAAATCTCTTAAAACTCAGCAAAGTCAGAATTAATCCATTTATAAAATGTGAGTATAACAGTACCTACCACGTGTATTTGTTTTGAGAATGAAACAAAAGTAGTTTGGGGGACTCCTAGTGGAATAGCCAGAAGGCAACAAAGACTAAAATTACCCATAAGTAACATTTCTTCAAAGCATAATGTCTTCCAGTCTCTGTGCTTTTTAGATTGTGATCCTTCTTTTTTTTTGCTCAGACTCAGTGCTAGTAGAACTTTCTGTGATGATGAAAATGTTCAAAATCTGTGCTGTCCATTCACATACCATAAATTGATCTTTTTACAGTATACAATCTAATGGTTTTTAGTATTTTCACAAAGTTGTGTCTATCACAGAGAACTATCAGAAAGAACTATCTAATTCCAGAACATTTTTAAAAACTCAAAAAGAAACCCTATACCTATTAGCAGTCACTCCCCATCCTCTTCTCCCCCTGTTCCCTAGTAGCCACTAATCTAGATTCTGTTCCAACAGACTTATCTATTCTGGCCATTTCTTACAAGTGAAATCATATAATATTGTGGTCTTTTGTGTCTGGCTTCTTTTACTTAGCATAATGTGAAGTTAATCCATGCTGCAGTATGTATCCATACTTAAATTCTTTTTTATTTATTTGTTTATTTTTTGAGACAGAGTCTCACTTTGTCGCCCCTGGTAGAGTGCCAGGGCGTCACAGCTCACAGCATCCTCCAACTCTTGGGCATCAGCGATTCTCTTGTCTCAGCCTCCCAAGTAGCTTGGACTACAGGCGTCCGCCACAATGCCCAGCTATTTTTGTTGTTGTTGTTGCAGTTTGGCCAGGGCCAGGTTCAAACCTGCCACCCTCAGTATATGAGGCTGGTGCCCTACCACTGAGCTACAGGTGCTACTCCATACTTAAATTCCTTTTACAGCTAAATAATATTGCATTGTATGCAACAACCATATTTTGTTTATACATTCATCCATCAATGGACATTGGAATTGTTTCTACCTTTTGGCTATTATGAAATGCTACTATGAATGTTCATGTATAAGACTTTGTGTTAATATATGTTTTCATTTCTCTTACGTATATACCTAAGAACGGAATTGCTGGGTCATATGGAAATGCTAACATTTGAGGAACTGCCAGTGTGTTTTCCATAGTGGATGCAACATTTTACATTTCCACCAGCAACGTATGATAGATCCAATTTCTCCACATCTTTGCTAGTATTTGTTAAGTGTCCATTTTTTAATTCTAGCCATCCGGGAGTATGTGTGAAGTGATACCCCATTATGATTTTGATTTGTGCTTCTAAAATGACTTGATGTTGAGTACCTTTTCATGTATTTATCAGCCACTTGTAAATCTTCTTTGGAGAAATGTCTGTTCAATAAATTCGTAGATTCATTTAATTTTAATTAACCTAAAATAACTCCATCTCAATACTTGCTAAAATACCAGACAGATGGCAGGATTCATCTTCCCTTTGCTTAAGGTCAAATGGGACTGGCTAGGTGACTGAAGGCCAAGCCCAGCCTCATGACTCACCCTGGATGCCCCAGGTGGAACCATGAGTGAGCCAACAAGGAGAGGGGAAAGGGGAATCAGTGTAACATCTGGAAGGAGGAGGTGCCTGGCACAGAGCTTGGCACTTAGGAAGCTCTCAAAAATCACTATTGACAATAAAAATAACCTGTGTATTGAGCACTTGTAAGGCTCCAAGGACTTCATACTCACCATCTCTTTTAATCTTTATAACAATCCTATCAGGTAGATGCTACTGTCTCCACTTTATAAATGAGGAAATAATACTGGATAAAGTAAGCCAGTTAATCATTTTACTCTAAAATTCTCTATTTCAATATTAGAAACTTATTTTCTTTATCTGGTTTAATTATAGCAATGATCTTACAGATCTCAACTAGGGAAACTAAATATTCCATAGAGGTGGAACTTCAGGGATTTCACTACTGTGTTCAATGTACACAGTATGATTCTAAATCTATGAACCTATCTGAAAGAAACATGAGAACTAGATAACTCTGAAGCAGCAAAATATTTGTTAGCACAAAAAGAAAATATGAAGATGTAACTTTGTGGATTAAGATCATAAATTTTATCTTCTCTAATGTGTTCTGCCACTTCCTCTCCTTTGAATTGGTTCAACTACATACTGAATATTTACTGTGTACCAGACACTATCCTAGGTTTTAAAGACAAAGCAAGGACTATGATAGTCAAGAATCCTGACAGAATGAAGTTCAATATATATACATATATATATATAGAGAGAGAGAACATATATGTATACACACATACATATTAAAGTAATATATGGTTTTTAAAGTACACAAGCTCCTATAGTTTATGTCACCTGGAGGCCTTCTTATAGTGTCTATTTCACAATGAACTTTATCCAATAGTACAGCATAAGTACACTTAAATGACACTTTCTGCTTACTAAGAAATTTTGAATCTGAACATTACAGCCTTTAAAATGGCTCAAAATCCACACATTTGGCAGAACTTGTCTATAACAGTTGCTACTCTGGAAGTAGCATCCAGCTCTCGAGCACAGTTAGCTGCCAAAGAACCAAGGGGGAATTATTAAAGCTTACCTCCGGCTCCATGGGCTGTCCCAAACTCCTAGGCACACTAGGGAAGGACAACATAGAAAGAGTGACCACAGCATTTCTCTTGCATAAAGTGTGGCATGATTTCCCAAGCTTTCATCATCACCTATCCCTGACCTCTATTTCAGGTAGATAAAATAGAAATGATGAGGCTATTCAGAAGATTCGTGTGGGTGGCTATCATGCTGGCTGGGACAATAACACTGCTCTCTTTTACAGAGTTCACATTTTATTCACCACTATAAATAACAATTTAATTTTTAAAACACTGCATTTCCAACACTATGTTGCTGAAAACAGTAAAGCCCAAATTTTCCTGTAGATAGGTTGCTTTTGGCAATAAACCTAAGTAGCCACACTCGGAGGGCTGGCCTTTGCTTGACCTTCTCTCATTGTACCTTGCCTCTGGGATGAGTAAGCAGTGCAGAAGGTATGAATTAAGTTGATTGAGAAAGCCTAAACGAAATGTCTAACTTAATCATTTCCAGTCACAAATTGACTCACTATTTTCTGTTTTTTACCCAGCATCCCCCACTAAAGTGTTCAACAAAGATTTACTGAAAGAAATCATGGACCACACAAACACACCAGCAATATAGCCCAGTATCATTTGGTCAAGTCATGTTTCCTAACTTAAAACATCAGTCATGTAAGGAAAAATACAACCAATTCAATCACAATGGCAGAAATAACACTTTTGCCTGCTCTCACTCTTTACTAGAGCCAATGGAGACTATGAGAAGGCCTTTCTTTCAAAAGCTATTACACTTCCTTCAATGGTAAAGGTAGAAAGAGTCTAAGTACATGAAGAATGATAAAATTCAGCTCTTGTATTTTATACAAAGCTGACCACCAGTCACTTTAACAGCTGAGAGCAAGTACAAAAGAAAATCCAGAGTGTAATATGATATTCCAACTATGGATAGAAATAGCCATCCTTGGATATGGGAAGGCTAATAAAAACTCTCCCAGTAGGCATTCTAAGATTGCCCACCATAATCAGTACCTATGTGCTCACAAGCACTCTGTGGAAGTATAAGTGAATAACACACTGTAGGACAGAGATAACAATTTTCCAGCTGGGATAGAACAATTTCAATGACCACACCAATCAACTCATGAATTTCTAAACATACCACACAAAGATGTGTTTTCTCTTGAAGAAGTAAAGAGGCAGTAAGAATTGGGAGATATTAAGATTGTAACAGATGATTAAATTAGATTGAGCTAAAGTATAGAAAAACCAAAGACATACTAGCACAGAATCAGTAAGGAAAGGTCACAGAAGTATTAAACAGGCTACCACTATTACCAAAAAAAAAAAAAAAAAAAGAAGGGCACAGTAGCATATTATTCGCATTCACAAGTCTCTGGTCACTGAGTTAATAATTTGATATCAGAGAAAAGAATGGGTCTGTAGAAATAGGAGGGTGAGGTGTAAAGGCAAACACAAGTGTTTACCTAATGATTTTAGCTGTTCGCAGTTCAGAATTACGGGCAAGAAAACAGCACTAAGGCTTCATCTCAAGCAGGGATTGGCAAGCTTTTTGTGTAAAGGGCCAGACGATAAATAGTTGAGGCATCATGGGTCATACGTTCTCTGTTGCAACTACTCAACTACTCAACTCTGCCCTATACCATGAAAGCGGTCATCAACAATACTTAAATAAATGAGCATGGCTGTCTTCCAAATAACTATAAAAATAGGCAGTGGGCTGAATTTGGTTTATGGGCCATAGTTTTCTGATCTACAATTCTAAGCTGGTAGTTCCCAAACTTTAGTGTGCCTCAGAATCCCCTTGGAGGGCTTGTTAAAACGGAGAGAGCAGCGTCCCCTCCCCGGAGCTACTGATCTTGTAAACCAGGGTGCAGCCTAAGAATCTGGTTTTCTAACAAGTTCCCAGATGCTGCTGCTGCTGCTGTTTCTGCTGCTTAGGAAAAGATCTACACTTTGAGAACCACTTATCTAGACCTTACTGACTAAAAAATGGATGTTCAACATTTTAAGTAACTGTCAAAGTTCCATCTGTTTGGCCACAAACATTTGTCACTGGTAGTAAATTCCAAACATCAAAGCTCAAACAAAATTAAATAATTTAAAGAGAAGCTGGGAAAAATACTAGCCCAGACCTTTTCTTCATTTTGATGTCAGTGTAAATTTATCATTCCCCCATCAGTAAAATAAACATAATTCATCCCCAAATCTCTTTATTTAACATTTTTACCTAACATATTCTAAGTCCTACAAAGAGTTGAGAAGTATTAAAGTCTATAAATTAAACAAGCAAATAAGACAAGTTTTAAGACAAAGATAAATGACCCTTGTAAAATTAAAGAAAATTCAGCAAATCCTATTTCTAATTAGAAGTACTTCATTTCAACAAAATAAAAATAACAATATAATAAAGTACCCCAATTATCCGGAATTGATTCACATTGTATGTCTGTATCAAAATATCACATGTACCCTACACAATTGTTACAGACACACAATTGCTACATATCCATAATAATTAAAAATTTAAAAAATACAAGGTAGTTTAAAACTTTTAAAGGACTGTACCATTTTATATTCATAAGAATCCCATGAGGTAGATTAATATAGACATCACTAGCCTCCTTTTATAAGATGAAAAATTGAAGAAAACAAATAAATGGTGATATCACACAAATTATTTAAAAATTTTTCCTTAAGATATCTTTTCTTAGTAAGTCTTAAATTGAATTTTTCAAATCCAACTTACACATATCTTTTTAGGACTATGTCTATTGAATGTGTCTTTACAGGAAAAAATATCATTCTATTAAGATCTTCAAGTCCATATTTTTATTCATGGGCCTAATTAATTCTAAAGCCACCCAGACAAGTCTAAAACTGAACTTTAATCAGATGGTAATTTAAAGCCCACTCTACCATTAGTGCAAGTGGGTCATAGATTATGGAACTGTGGTGATGTAGCAGTATAATAGAAACATTCAGCAATGGGAGAAATATTAATGGTAGATAATCCAAAAAGTAGAGCAGCAAGCCTAGAATGCTCCCTCTCCAGATTTCCAGGCTCTTTATGCTATAATGATAATGAAAGTATTTTTATCTGAACAGGTATTTACACAAATCACTTTCATATCCATAAGAGGAAAATGTTTTGTTTTTATTTTTAAAAGCATTGCCTATACTATGTATGTATGGTTGGTAGAGGTTTTTTCATTATTAGCATACTTTTAAAAATATTATATAGTTGATTTTGTGAGATAATTACATTCTCACGCTAATCTATGATCTGAATATTCCAGTAACAATTTTTTAAAATGTATATGAAATATAAAGGAATTCCTCAGTAAAAACAGCTTCTTGCTTGTTTTACAAGTATGTAATTATTTTACAAGTGACTAAATTAAAGAGAACAATATTATTTATTAAAAAGATAATCTCAAATTCAATGCCACATTATACTGCTAGGACAAAAACCCAGTTAGGATGATATTAAGCCTAAGAAGACCAACAGAGATTCTATATAAATAAATGCTGACTATTCTGCTTTTGAATTAATGGTTCAAATGGAAGTCAGCAAAAACTTCTGACCTAAACAATGCAATATAAATAATACTGTCCAATAATTATCACAGAAAAAGATGTCTTTTACTACCCTCTGAAGCTGACCTAAGAAATAATTCCATAGCAGTGATCTAAATAAACCAACCACTCAGTTCTAACATGATCAGTCTTTCATTTGATGATGTAACATGACCTAATAGATGAAATGCTGTTCTACAGAGTTAGGTAATTTAGATTCAGTGCCCAATACTACCAGAGACTACAACTTTAGACTCTTTCCACCTCATTTTGCTCACAATTAAGATGTAGAAATTGACAACATAGTACAATTTGGGGAAGTTATATAAAAGACCACTATAATATTCATAAATCCTATATGCGACTGTGTCTTATATATACATTCTGGGATTTTTCTTTTCTTAGCTCTCAAATTTCACATTATGAACAATTAATTGATCTATCAAATGTCCATATGAAACCAAAGGCAAGGGGTATGATACAAAATTCTCTCTTTAGGCTTGGCGCCAAAGCTCAGTATTTAGGGCGTTGGCCACATGCACTGAGGCAGGTGGGTTCAAACCCGGCCCGGGCCTGCTAAATAACAATGACAACTGCAACAAAAAATAGCCAGGTGTTGTGGCGGGCGCCTGTAGTCCCAGCTACTTGGGAGGCTGAGGCAAGATCACTTAAGCCCAAGAGTTAGAGGATGCTGTGAGCTGTGACACCACAGCACTCTACTGAGGGTGACATACTGAGACTCTGTCTTCAAAAAAAAAAAAAAAAAGAATTCTCTCTTTAAACATAACCTTTGGCACTTTTCACATTACAAAATTATGATCTAGAACAGACTTGCAGCTAATTATGAAAATCCATACACTCAAAGAATAATATCTTTCCTATGTACATAGAGGCAATGACATTTTTAAGACACAAAGCACTCTTAAATATACTTTTTAAAACTTAAGATTTCTTTATTTTTTTCCTTACCTGTATTCCTCCACTCCTTTTTATAAATGAGGAAATGAGCCTAAAAAGATTAAATGAGTGAATTACCCAAGGGGAAAACTGACAAACCATTCAAGCCTTATCACCTTTGTAAAAATTCCCCCAACTTCTTTCTCATTCTAGGTGGTCAAGAGTCTTTGGATTTCTCACTTAACACACTCATTCAACAGCTACTGACCAGAGTACTTACTATATGCTGGTTACCATATGCAGAGGATATAAGCTGTGAATAAGTCAGTTGAGCTCCTTGAAGCCAGAGAGCTGAGTTTGGTGAATAATGAAGATAATGGCAATTCAAATAATAACAACCTTTAGACATTTTACATAGATCATGTTAATCAGTTGTCACAACAACCCTGCAAGGTCTATACTATCACCCTTATCTTACGGATACAGAAACTGAGACTCAGAGAGGTTAACTAACTCACCCAGGGCTGTATAGCTAGAAATGAATGAATAAATGAACAAATGAATAAAAGTTAGCACGACTACTGATTTTGTACACTGGTAGAAAAGAATGTTCATTTCACCATATTATTTATGTAATAGAGCCTATGTTAACACTGAGAAAAAGCACACTTAGACATTGTTGAAACTTAGGTACATAACTGTCAAAAGTAATTTGAGTATCTCAGAGACATTCTAGAAATAAAACATACTTATGCTACACTTAACAATCACTAATCCATGCAAATGGCTTGTGAAACAGCTATCATTCTTTCTATAAATAAGGAGAAAATGGCCACACTGTACCCAAAGGTTACCAGATCAGATCTTAAGGGCTGCCTTACAAGCCACAAAGCAATGATGATCCATATGTTTAGGGGAAATTCTTTATCAAGTAAGCAGAAAAGCTGAAAATCTATGATATTTCCTAAAAATACAAAGTAGAGTCTATAAAATAGTAGTAAGATGGTAATCTGCATACCATAGCAGGGCTAGAAACATTATGGCCATTTAATTTAATAAAACATTAAAAACTGCATTTTTAAATGGTAATATAGTATACTTCCATCCTAAATTTAAATATACCAAAATACTCTAAACTCAAGGTTAAAAGTCTGAAATACAGACTCAACATAGTATATTTTGTATAGTAAACTACACCAAAGAAGGGGGCATGGGAGTGAAAAATCATCATTCCTACCTGAAATTGACTCAAATACTCAAAACAATGGTTACAAAGCAAAAAAAAAAAAAAAAAAAAAAAGTTAAATCAAAAAGATTGAAAAATAAAAAGAATGTGCAAAAGCCCAGTAAAAATACAAAAAGCTGAAATAACATGCACTTACTGATATCAAAAAATTTCATTTAACAATAAAGCAATCATTTCTTATTGTGAATGGATGTGGACAACTAAAAAAGCCAGTGAACAAATTTAGTTAGGGGGGTGAAGGGAGGGGAGATGTGAAAGGGGAGGAGAATACTACACTCATCCAAGGTGGACAAAAACCCTTGAGGCAAGAAACAATTATGTTTCCTATAATGGATGGATTTAAGAAAATAACAATGATTTGACAAATACCAAGGAATTAAAGTAAATTTAAAGTATCAAAAATTTACTTTGTCACTTTATGAAAGACTTCTATTTAATTGACAGTCATGCATAAGCTCAGGAATGAAAAGGACCTAATCTTAGGAAAACCAAGTGATTTTACCTAAAAGCCAGCAATCAGAATCTGCAAAACACAATTACAGTAAAAAAAAAAAATCTTTTTTCACCCTAAATATGTTGGTTTTGAGACAGACTCACAGAGAGGTAGTATAAAATTACCAACATCCTTAAAGAGAAGCCAGACCTAGCTATTCAGACATACCATGAACTGAATATTAAACATTATAATCTTTTTGATAGGTGCTTTAAATTGCCTCTCTGCTACGGCCACCCTTTTCTTGGTCCTTGGTGAAAGTACACTGACATTTTACACTATGGATCTTCCCCCTACTTTGAAACTTCTGCACTGTCCAGCTATCCCTATTCTTCTAATTCTATGAATTATACTCCAAACCATAGGCCCCAGCTCAGGCAACCCCAAGAACTCATTCAGTTTCACTTCCACACAGGTGAATCCCAAATCTTCACTGTCATTCCATACCTCTCCTCCAAATTCCAGTCTGGCACTTCCAGCAACGTCCAATTAGAAATGGTTTCCACTCAATTCAGAGCCAAAGTAATAACCATGAAATACTGGGTAGCAGTTGAAGAGGAAATAGAGACAGATACATTGATGGATATGGAAAGATAATCAAACATACTATTTTTAAGTTGAAAATGAATAGTTCGGCATAGTATAAAAATATGGCCTCATCTTGTCTTTTAAACAAAAGCTTCCAGAAAAATATACAAGAAAATGAACACTAATTTCCTCTAAAGAATGGGGATATGGTTGGTGGGAGAATGAAGAGACTTACTATTTACCTTTGCGCCATTTATATTTTTAAATTTACTACGTGCGTCATTACTTTTATAATTTAATTTTATAAAACTAGTTAATAAAGTAATACAAAATTATTAAATCTCAAAATTAGAAATACACATTAACTTCAAGTCAAACCACCTTCAGAAATGAAATATTCCTAGTTTAGAAAGTCTTCTTATATGGAGTTGGGTTCTATAATCAATAATACTACAGTGGCCCCGGGATAGAATGGAAGATCAGGTTCTGTAGCATCTTGAACACTGCAGCATAAATCCAGAGCCACATCAGGTGGTTCTAGAATCTTCACTGTCATTTGCAGCTAAAAAATAAAAACAAAAAATGTGAGAGTAGCATATCTCATCAGCTTGCTGAGGTCAGGTACCTGCTCTGCAGCAACTCAGTCTCTTGACTATTTAGGTGTACAGAACTGGCTGAAGCACAGACTCAGCAGCTGTCATTCAGTGCATGGTCTTCAGAGTTAGAAAGAACAATTTCAGTATTTTTATCACAGGATATAAGAATAACCACCCTATGGAAACCACCCCACCCCACACCACCCCCAACAAACATCTCTGAAGCCTTATTACTTCTGGTTTGGCAAGTTAGGAGTAATTACTCAGCCATTCTTTCTGTTGGGGCAGGGGAATTGGAAGGAAAAACTTGGCAAGTCAAAGCGATAAAGTTCCAAAACAAATCATATTTTGAACAAATGGCCAAGATTCTATATTTCCACTGCTAAACAATACATAGACTTGTTAGTTAGTTTGGGGACAAACACTGTTATTTCGTGCAAGAGGAAAAACAAAAAGAAAAAAGAAATAGATAAAAGAATGAATAGTATACAGAACTTCTACTGAAGAGGTAAAAAATTTAACTAGAAAGTCAAACAATTATAAAATGACTCAGAAAGCTGTGCACAAGCAGAAAAGCAACAGAGGAGCTCGGTCCCCACCACCACCACCACACTGCCACCTAGCACCATTGCCAAGGTCCCAATATCAAACTCCATCATAAGGAATCAACACTGCTTCCTTACTCTCAATAAGGCCTGGCATTTGTAGGAATCCACATCCTGTATTTAACAGGTTTTTTTTCTCTGTGGAACCCATCTTAACTACCATGGCTTGGATTCTTTCTGGGCTACCAACAATTTAGCTGGTAATTGCTTCCTTTACCTTGATTGATACATGGCTTGTCACTGTGATCACACACTTCTTTCATGGAGCATCTACTCATTCATGGAAAATTCTCAGTTCCTTTTGGCTCACACTTAACTTTTACCTAGCATTAAAAACTAGTCTACCTGCAATCTCTAATTAAAATTTCTAGGAAAGATTCTCCAACATGATGAACATTCCCCCTATGGTACTAGAAACCCAAATTGCTAAATATATACGAAAGCCATAATAATTAGCACAAATTGGCAAAGCTGAATTTTTTGCTATGCTGAATTATACACTTTACAAATTATTAATCCAGTATTTACATAAAGGCTTCATTTAACTCAATTCTCTGGCTAACAGCATTATTGAAATCACAAGTAGAATTTAAAGTACACAAGCAACTTAACCATGCTCTTTTAACAGCATATATGCAAACACAATCCATACTAAACTGATAAATTTATTAATATTAAATCATACTACTATAGTAGAAAGCCATCATCAATGATTATTGAAGCAACCCTTGTTCTGTGTTGTTCCAAACATCAGACGATCACCATGTTAGCATTAGATGAGTTTCATAAATTAATGTGGATCTTTTTTTTTTTTTTTTTTTTAGACGGAGCCTCAAGCTATCCCCCTGGGTAGAGTGCCATGGCATCACAGCTCACAGCAACCTCCAACTCCTGGGCTCAAGTGTGTCTCCTGCCTCAGCCTCCCAAGTAGCTGCGACCACAGGCACCCGCCACAACGCTCGGCCATTTTTTGGTTGCAGCCATCACTGTTGTTTGGCGGGCCCGGGCTGGGGATTCGAGCCCTCCACCTTAGGTGTATGTGGCTGGCGCCTTAGCCGCTTGAGCCACAGGCGCCGAGCCATGAGGATCTTAAAAGGCTCAAGAAATCAAAGCCAAACATAGGCTAAAACTATATTCTTAAGACTCAGAGATACAAGTGCATAGAAGATAAAACCCACATTTTAGTCTTTTAGCTTCAATTCCCTCCAAAAAATGCTTATTCTTTCTAAGAAAATATTTCAGAACATTACTGGGATACATGTTTTGGTTACATAATTTGTGTACATTTTAAGTCAAAGTTACAAGTGTGCCCTTCACCCAGAATGTGTGTGTTGTGAATTCAGTGTGAATTAACCCAACTCCCACTCCCACCTACCTGATTCCTGTTGAGTTTTGGTTCCGTATGTGTACCTAAGCATTGACTGACTAGTTCCAATTGAGTATTGAGTACATGTGGTGGTTGCTCTTCTACCCTTGCCATACTTCACTTAGAAGAATGGTCTCCAGTTCCATCCAGGTTGTTACAAAAGATACTAGATCACCATTTTTTATGGCTGAGTACCCATGGTATAAATATACTACACTTTAGTAATCCACTCATTTATTGATGGGTCCTTGGGTGTTTCCATATCTTTGCAACTATGAATTGTGTCGAATTGCTATAAACATTCGACTCTCAACATCTTTATGATAAAATGTCCCATTTTCCTTTGGGTAAATATCTAGTAGTGGGATTGTTGGATCAAATGGTAGGTCTACTTTTAGTTCTTTGAGGTACCTCCACACTACTTTTCATAGAAGTTGTACTAGTTTGCAGTACAACTATTTCCCACCAACAGTGTGTAAGTGTTCCTTTCTCTCTGCATCCATGCCAGCATTTGCTGTTTTGGAACTTTTTGATAAGAGCCATTCTCACTGGAGTTAGATGTTATCTCATTCTGATTTTGATTTGCACTTCCCTAATAATTAGAGATGTTGAGCATTGAAAAAATACTTTTCCTACTTTGTAAAAATTGTAAGCCTCTGAAAAGCTAGTCCCAAAATATCATGTACATAATCTAAGTTTTATATCAATGACTCTTAATCATAGATGTAAATTAGAATCAGTTAGAGAGCTTTAAAAAAAAATACCAGTGACCAGGACTCACTCCCAGAGATCCTGATTTCACTACTCTGTCACAGGGACCTGGCATTGATCTTTTTTAAAAGCTCCCCTGATGATTCTAAGGTGCAGCCAGGTGGAGAATCACTACTTTAAACTAATGCAGCCTTTTGGGATAGTAATTGCTCTGAAGTTGATAAACATGCTTTTTTTCCCTTTTAATGAGATTTTATTAAAACTATTCAATTCATTCTATAGATAATGAGCAACTTACATTGCAGGCACTGTATAAAAAAGATGTATAAGAAAGATGTATAAGATACATTCCCTACCCTCAAGAAGTTCCCTATTAGCTAGGTAGAGAGACCCATAAATAAGTAACTGTAATTAAATCTAAGTGCTCTGGAGGTGTAAGCAAATACAGCATGCCTCACAAACTTGCGTGTCATCCTTGAGCAGGGGTCATGCTACATCAGTCCAATTTTAGTATATGTCCTACCAGGGCAGGAAAGTCAGAAGTCACAGATTACTAAATACCAGGACAAATGTTCTGCCCATACAAGATGAAAATGGTACGTATTTTGCTATTTTCTTTCACAGACACTGCTGTACCAAGAAAGTAGGCATTTTTCTATGCTTTAATTTGGATGTCTTAAATTTCCTTCACGTACTATTACTGATTTTAGACTTACCTATAAAACTACAAATTTGCAAAAAAATACACCAAATGATCATGACACAAAAATTAGTCATTTGGCATTTGCATAATGCCTTTCCTTTCCAGTAATTGCTACATTTGCTAAGACAAGAAGTTTGGGAACTATGATAAGGTCTCGTTATTGGAGATTTGTTTCAGTCACTTGAAGGATGTTACACGGAAAATGTTGAAGAAACACTAGGATTCAAAGGAGTTTTTGCAAGATTTTCAAATGTAAGAAACACAGGGAAAATGGGTGTTAATTTAAAAAAAAAAGAAATGGCATCCTCCCAGTATTCATAATAAATCAGGTACATGTTCTCTCAATGATAGCTTTAACAAGAGTAAAGGCTGAAGCCACTGAAAGGAAAACATATTCCAAATAATGATCTTATACCTAAAAATCTCAATTCTATAAGTTGTTGTTTCAACCAAGGGGGAAGAAAAAACACTAAAAGGTCTAAATTAAACTGGAACTTTCATTTATGCTACCATGTAAGGCCTCATGGTAGAAGAGTGAGTAGTGGGGAAGGGGGAGACCTAGTGGGTGGTCAATTAGTCTTGAAAGGTGAAATCTATTTTAAAGTAATTTGGTAAAAAGGTAAACCCATTAAGACCTAGTGGTGAAAAATACCTTGTGATGCTAATTTGGTATAAGAGAAAATCAAAATTCCATAGAACTTGGATAGAAATCAACAAAAAGGTGTTTTTAGTATAACACCTCCAAGGCATTTCCGGTTTAAATCCAGACTTGAACAAATTCTAAGTTAAGATGTGTGCTGTCAAGATCCCTACAAAAAAATCTCAAGCTAATTTCAACTTCCAGATCAATATATACTGAGACAATTTACCACAGAAACCTTCGACCTTTACAAAGGGTGAGGAATACTATCATTACATTCTTTAACAATAAGGCTACCTTGGATTCATTACTTCATGGAATAGCATTTTATAAATAGTACTGACCAAGTCTTATTTTGTAGGTTATGAATGAGAGATTTCACAGTTCATAGTAGTTAATGTAGCCAATAGAGTACCCATCACCTCAAAATTAGCTTGCTCTCCCTCTTTATGCAGCTCTAAAACAGAAGAAATGATTTAATTCTACCAGGGACGTTTTCTGAAAATCTATCAATTATAAGTCAGCAGAAGACTGTGTTAATGTAATGCTGACCACTTCTTTTCAATATCCAAAGGGATCATATTATCACCCTTCCAGACCTTAAGGAATCAGAACCAGTTACCAAAATTAATTCAATGATGGTTATTTTCCATCATCACAATATAATTAACATTTTAATCTCACATTTTCCAATTATGACTTTGCTGGCTCATTTACATCAGCTATAACTAAGATGTAACAAATATCATTCACCCACACATGTAGTCATTTGGAGGCTTTTGGGAAACACCTAATTTACCTTCATTGGGTACTCCTGAAAATGAAGAGACCAAGGAGATTTCTGATACATTTTTTTCTTTAGAACTATGCTATTCACATATAGCTATTGAGCATTTAAAATGTGGCTAGTCCAACTAAGGAACTGAATTTTGAATTTTATTAAATTTTAATTAATTTTAATTTACATTTAGAAAGAATACTTGATTCAGTTATTGGAAAACTTTTAAGTATGTTTGGAACAACTTGAGTATGTGAATCTACTCTTACAAATGCAAATTTTATGAAACTTAAATACGGAGTATTCTGATGAAAATTTTGCTTAGTGTCAGGAATTGAGATGTGCTGTTGGTGTAAAATACACATTGAATTTCAAAGATTTAGTGTAAAAAGAGATGTAAGATATCTCATTAATAATTTTTATATTGCTTACATGTAGAAATGATAATAGTTTGGATCTACTGGGTTAAATAAAATATTTTATTAAAATTAATTGCCCTTATTTGTCTTTAATCTTTTTTAATGTGGCTACTAGAAAATTTAAAATTACATAGGTGGCCCACATTATATATCTTTTGGACAGTGCTGCGCTAGAGCACTTCCACAACCACTTCTACCAGGACACATTTGGATATCCTCCTAGCAGACAGGCTGGTCTTCTAACAATAGGGGCAAGGAGTAACATGTCCTCTTATAAATGGGTCTGAGTAAAGTGTGTAGCAAGCTTTACCCACAATTTCACCATGTAAGACAACATTGTAACACCTCAATATGGAAGAAAAAAATTGGGAGAAAAAATAGTTATCAGCACTCACAGAAATTGAAATTAAGTACTGCAGACAACTTAAAAGAGATAGAGCCAACTGCTCTAAGATCTTCCTTTCATTTCCCAACTGCAGACCTTAAAATAGACAATAAAACACCGCTTCCAAAAAAAGAGGTAAAATATTTCAATGGTAGCTATCTAGCAATCCTTATTAAATAAGCACAAATCGCTCTTAAATTTTATCTCTTAACTTCTAAAACCACAGAATACACGCTGTGCTAGGAAATCAAGTTCAGATTGCCAGCATTTCCCTCACAAGCAAATTAGCAGGATTGTGCGCTTGGAATATTGTTTGACAAGAATGAAAAGGAAACTATTCAAAATAGATTTAAGGAATGGACAATTAGATGAGGAACTGCAGATTTAATTCTCAATCAGCGCTGTGATTAATCTGATTCCCTGCTTTTCCCTAGCGTAATTATACAACACAGATGAAAGGATGAGCATTTGGACTGTCAGTTCTATATTCTAGACCAGCCCGGTGACTCAAAGCAGACGGCTCCACCACGCTAACCACCATCCCAACAACAGTCGAGGGGAGCCTCGAGCACTGATTGAACAGTCATTGCATAACGAGGTATTAAAAATTCGAATGCCCCCAACTCTTTCCACATTCGTCTACACTCAGAGAGAATTTGCTGAAACTGAATGCACCCCGTCTTAAATGATCCCCTCCAACCCGGGCATGGGGTGAACACAAAGGCATCTGTCTAATATCCTGCACAATAGACACACACCCCACAATTAAAAACCCTGAACGCTCTCGCTCTTTCTCTCTCCCTCTCTCTCTCCGTGCAAGCAAAAGAAATGCAAGCACCTCCTTTCATAAATGGTCTATGGTATATGCAAGGTAACAATAACCCCAACTGCTCCCAGGAAACAACTATAAAATTGATTCTGCCACGTCCCTGTGCAACCGTCAGATAAAATGCAGGCAGCCAGCCCCACGCTTTACAGGGTGCCCAACCTTGGCTCATTGGCCTCAATGGATAGCTAAGAATCCCCCAAACCCTCGCCTGGCAGGAGATCCAGGTACACGTCTATAAATACTCCAGGGTGAGGAGGACCAGGGAAGCAGAGGGAAGGGAGGGAGAGCAGGGGGCAGGCCCAGAGCGGGTGCGGGAGGACCCGGACATCACTGAAATGCATTTTTCCACACTCCCGCTCCCTCGCGTGGAGACTTACTTGCCGATCACCTCGCACAGCTCGTACACATCCTCGAACAGCACGTCGTCGTCAGCCATGGTCCGGAGGGGAGAGCGGCCGCAGCGTGGAGGGCTCCGAAAACGGGGGTGGGGGCGCCCAAGAGCTCAGTGCCCAGCCCCAGGCTCGTCTCCTCCCCTCAGGACCCGCGAGCCCTCGGTGCTGAGGACTCTCGAGTGGGGCCGCGAGGCCAAGAGACTGCAGCGCCTTCCTCTGCAGGCGACCGCCCCGGCGCGGGCGGCGGGGCCGGGGCGCG